>NC_140003.1:37016265-37533765 GCF_964263955.1 Coregonus lavaretus | reverse complement strand
AGACACAGAGAGAGATACAGCGAGAGACAATGCGAGAGAGAGACACAGCGAGAGAGAGAGAGAGAGAGAGAGAGAGATACAGCAAGAGAGAGATACAGCGAGAGAGAGAGAGAAATACAGCGAGAGAGATACAGCGAGAGAGAGAGAGATACAGCGAGAGAGAGAGAGACACAGCGAGAGAGAGAGAGACACAGCGAGAGAGAGAGAGACACAGCGATAGAGATACAGCGAGAGAGAGAGAGATACAGAGACAGCGAGAGAGAGAGATACAGAGACAACGAGAGAGAGAGATACAGCGAGAGAGAGAGAGAGAGAGAGAAAGCAAGAGAGAGAGACAGAGAGATACAGCGAGAGAGACACAGAGAGACACAGCAAGAGAGAGACACAGCAAGAGAGAGACACAGCGAGAGAGAGAGAGACAGCGAGAGAGAGAGACAGCGATACAGCGAGAGAGAGAGAGAGATACAGCGAGAGAGAGAGAGACACAGCGAGAGAGAGAGATACAGCGAGAGAGAGAGATACAGCGAGAGAGAGAAACAGAGATAAAGCGAGAGAGAGAGACACAGAGATACAGCGAGAGAGAGATACAGCGAGAGAGAGAGAGATACAGCGAGAGAGAGAGAGAGATACAGCGAGAGAGAGAGAGAGATACAGCGAGAGAGAGAGAGAGATACAGCGAGAGAGAGAGAGAGATACAGCGAGAGAGAGAGAGGGATACAATGAGTGAGAGATAGTTCGATACAGCGGGAGAGAGAGTGAGATCGATACAGCGAGAGAGATCGATACAGTGAGAGAGAGAGAGATACAGCGAGAGAGAGAGAGACAGTTCGATACAGCGAGAGAGAGAGAGAGAGAGAGCGAGAGATAGATACAGCGAGAGAGAGAACTAGAGAGACACTTGCTTGACAGTTCGATACAGCGAGAGAGAGAGAGAGAGACAAAGCGAGAGAGAGACACAGCGAGAGAGAGAGAGAGAGATACAGCAAGAGAGAGATACAGCGAGAGAGAGAGAGATACAGCGAGAGAGAGAGAGAGACACAGCGAGAGAGAAATACAGCGAGAGAGAGAGACACAGCGAGAGAGAGAGACACAGCGATAGAGAGACACAGCGATAGAGAGAGAGATACAGAGACAGCGAGAGAGAGAGATACAGAGACAGCGAGAGAGAGAGACACAGCGATAGAGAGACACAGCGATAGAGAGAGAGATACAGAGAGAGAGAAAGCAAGAGAGAGAGACAGAGAGATACAGCGAGAGAGAGACACAGAGACACAGCAAGAGAGAGTCACAGCGAGAGAGAGAGAGAGACAGCGATACAGCAAGAGAGAGAGAGAGATACAGCGAGAGAGAGATACAGCGAGAAACAGAGATACAGCGAGAGAGAGAAACAGAGATACAGCGAGAGAGAGAGACACAGATACAGCGAGAGAGAGATACAGCGAGAGAGAGAGAGATACAGCGAGAGAGAGAGAGATACAGCGAGAGAGAGAGAGAGATACAGCGAGAGAGCGAGAGACAGCGAGAGAGAGAGAGGGATACAATGAGTGAGAGATAGTTCGATACAGCGGGAGAGAGAGTGAGATCGATACAGCGAGAGAGATACAGCGAGAGAAAGAGAGAGATCGATACAGCGAGAGAGAGAGATCGATACAGCGAGAGAGATCGATACAGCGAGAGAGAGAGAGATACAGCGAGAGAGAGAGACAGTTCGATACAGCGAGAGAGAGAGAGAGAGAGTTTGATACAGAGAGAGAGAGAGAGAGAGAGAGAGAGAGAGCGAGAGATAGATACAGCGAGAGAGAGAACTAGAGAGACACTTGCTTTTTGGGAGCACCAATCATTGTGTGTGATGTCAACCTACCGCAGAGAAGCCCCTCCTCCCTGATCAGCATGCGTGACATGGCAAAGGACTCCTCGTCATTGGACTTATACCACGTGTCAATCACCTGAAAAAGAGAGAAACATTTATATGCATTCTACCATAGCACACATATACAACATTATGTTAGAAGTCATTTTCCTTCCACATGCAATTACAACACACTTGTGAGTGTGTTGTCTGTATTACTGTATGCAGAGTAGAAAACACAGCACCGTATCACAGCTCAAGTCAGGAGATCACTGCCACACACTCACAGATCTGTCGAGCACGGTGGGGATGAAGTCATATCCGATGCCCTCCACCTCGTATTGGGTCTTGTCTGTCATGTTCAGCTCCTCTGGCTCAGCCAGGATAGAACCCTCAGGGTCCACGCCCACGATCTACACGACACAGAACAACACTGTTAACTAACCATTACATCAATAAGCCAAAATAATATGGTAATAAATACATCACACACAAAGGCAAGTTAGGATCTGTATTAATCTTTCCTGTATGATCTTTATCATTGAGACAATGTATGGCTTTATTTATCAACAGCAGATGCAATATTACTTCATGATCCTACTTTATGACTCGGCTCAACAGGCTGTATAACTGTGGGCCTTGGGTTAAACTGTTGTTTCATACTTTCAGCTAAATTAGACTGAATGGAATTCAATTGACAAAGTACACAGGGCAGGGCGATAACATGCTAGTCCAATAGATTGTCTGCTTATAGATCTGGGACATTGTGTTAAGTGACTCAGTGCCTACCTTTATGTTGGGGCATCTCTCCTTCAGCTTGCGGGCGATGCCAGTGATGGTGCCACCTGTGCCAGCTCCTGCCACCAACATGTCCACCTTACCTGCAAGGGCAGTGGCGCAGATAGATGTCTATTAGAAGAGTAGTAGGAAATAGGTATTCTTCACTCAATTTCTCCATCTCATTCACACACACACGTACCATCACACTGCTCCAGGATCTCCTCAGCAGTAGTGTCGTAGTGGGCTAGTGGGTTGCTAGCGTTACGGTACTGGTCAAGGATGTGCGAGTTGGGGATCTCGTTCTTCAGACGCCAGGCTACGCCCACGTGGGACTCTGGCGAATCAAAACGGGCGGCGGTGGGGGTACGCACGATCTCCGCCCCCAAGGCTCTCAGCACGTCCACCTGGGAACGCAAGACCAGATTACAATTAGTTACATTCCAACACCTACGCATGGATGCACTGATACACAAACACAACAGCTTCACCTTCTCCATGCTCATCTTCTCAGGCATGACGATGATGCAGCGATAGCCTTTGACTGCAGAGGCCAGGGCCAGACCAATACCTGCAGAGCGAGAGACGTCAATACAGCTGTGAATACCAGGTCATGTCAGCAGTACAAACCATACTGCAGAACACAGGGCTACAGTGTCAAGATCCTAATGTCAAAGGTAAGCTGGGAGGTCTCAGTGACTACTTGACCTTACCAGGCAAAACTAATTTTAAACACACACACACACACACACAAATCCTTTGACTGGGGTGTGTAATCTTTATACTGTGAGTCATATAGCCAGTGCCACAGAGAGGGCCTTGTGTGTGCTGATACATGTGGTGGTAGAATGTGTTGATAAGTTAGGCAGGAGTGTTTTGAGGCATGTAGAGTTTGATTTAAATCATGGTCGCCCTCTCGCTCGATCGCTCTCTCAATTCCTTTTGTATCATTGTCCAACAAAAAGGCTGTGTTTATAGCACTCAGGGAATCCTAGAGAAAAACATGCCACACACACGTACCTGTGTTGCCAGAGGTGGGCTCGATGATGGTGTCTCCAGGTTTGAGGATGCCAGCTCTCTCTGCATCCTCCACCATTCTCAGACTGATACGGTCCTTCACACTGCCCCCTGCATTGAAGAACTCACACTTGGCCACTACACACACACAGAAAAAGAGAGAGGGTGTAAGGAAATGTTGAATTATCAATATGTACTGCACCTGCTTATATTATGTTATTGTGTACTTTAGCTATACCACAGAAAAAACCCTGTGTACAAGTTAACTGTAAAGCCCCTTAGCAGCACCAGGTAGTACAGTAGAAGTTGCCCCAAACAGGGAAGATCATGGGAAGAGACTGAGCTGGCATGAGCCGATTTGGAAAAATTCAGGTGGGGAGTTCATCCAAAAGGTCCAGCGTTTCTCACTCATTCACACACACAACCTCTCTCTCTCACACGTACAATAGCCGATTGGCACAGATTCCAAATGGCCCCAAATCCACTGTGGACTAGACAGCCAAAGAGTAAATCTGAATCACATGAAAATCCATGCAAGTACCATGGAAACATAACTTTTTGTCCCACTCACCCATGGGAATCAACCAGAGATTGACCTTAAACAATTAGGCCCATAAAAAAAAACACACTGGCGAGAGGGGAGATATTTAGACTGAGGACCGTGACATGGTTCACATGCAGTGAACTCAAATAACACACGTGGAGGGTTGTCCAAAACGGAACTATTATTAACATTACTGTACTTCATCGGTCAACTGTACCAACCAATCAGAGAAATGTACTGCCTGTTCAGGCTCAGACAAAGGTCTGTCTGAGTCGCTAGCGCCGGGCAGAATAACCAGTCATGGTCTTTAAAATCACCTTCAATTCCAGAACTGATGCTATAGGTGATGACAAGAACATTTCCCCCAGAATCCACATCCTGACTTCCCAAAACGTCCCAAAGTTTGTGACTGACAATTCAGCCTAGTGACACCTGATACAAGACCTTGTCCCTCTCCGGCCCCCATCAGAAGGTTACCTATTCCCTCAGAACAGAGGGACTTTCAGGTGGCCAAACCCACTCCACCCAGTGTGTGTGAGTGTTACCTGAGACAAGACCCTTACAGTCATACAGTGGAGCCTAGCAGACTGTAATGAGGGGAAAGGAGGCTATGTGATACCTTAATGTTGACTTTAAAATAATAACAGTATAACAAATGGCCATTCATAGCAAAAGGGGCATGTAGGAAACCAGTTCTAGTGACTAACTGTACTACAGGAGGAGAAAGAGACTAGCTGTACTATAAGAGTAGTCAAATATAGAGACTAACTGTACTATAAGAGTAGTCTAATAGAGACTAACTGTACTATAAGAGTAGTCTAATATAGAGACTAACTGTACTACAGAAGGACACTAATATAGATACTAACTGTACTACAGGAGGAGTCTAATAGAGACTAACTGTACTACAGGAGGAGTCTAATAGAGAGATGAACTGTACTACAGGAGGAGTCTAATATAGAGACTAACTGTACTACAGAAGGACACTAATATAGATAATAACTGTACTATAAGAGTAGTCAAATATAGAGACTAACTGTACTACAGGAGTAGTCTAATATAGAGACTAACTGTACTACAGGAGTAGTCTAATATAGAGACTAACTGTACTACAGGAGTAGTCTAATATAGAGACTAACTGTACTACAGGAGGAGTCTAATATAGAGACTAACTGTACTACAGGAGGAGTCTAATATAGAGACTAACTGTACTATAAGAGTAGTCTAATATAGAGACTAATTGTACTATAAGAGTAGTCTAATATAGAGACTAACTGTACTACAGGAGTAGTCTAATATAGAGACTAACTGTACTACAGGAGGAGTCTAATATAGAGACTAACTGTACTACAGGAGGAGTCTAATATAGAGACTAACTGTACTATAAGAGTAGTCTAATATAGAGACTAATTGTACTATAAGAGTAGTCTAATATAGATACTAACTGTACTATAAGAGTAGTCTAATATAGAGACTAACTGTACTATAAGAGTAGTCTAATATAGAGACTAACTGTACTACAGGACGAGTCTAATATAGAGACTAACTGTACTATAAGAGTAGTCTAATATAGAGACTAACTGTACTATAATAGTAGTCTAATATAGAGACTAACTGTACTACAGGAGGAGTCTAATATAGATCCTAACTGTACTATAAGAGTAGTCTAATATAGAGACTAACTGTACTACAGAAGGACACTAATATAGATAATAACTGTACTATAAGAGTAGTCAAATATAGAGACTAACTGTACTACAGGAGTAGTCTAATATAGAGACTAACTGTACTACAGGAGTAGTCTAATATAGAGACTAACTGTACTACAGGAGTAGTCTAATATAGAGACTAACTGTACTACAGGAGTAGTCTAATATAGAGACTAACTGTACTACAGGAGTAGTCTAATATAGAGACTAACTGTACTACAGGAGGAGTCTAATATAGAGACTAACTGTACTATAAGAGTAGTCTAATATAGAGACTAACTGTACTATAAGAGTAGTCTAATATAGAGACTAACTGTACTATAAGAGTAGTCTAATATAGAGACTAACTGTACTATAAGAGTAGTCTAATATAGAGACTAACTGTACTACAGGACGAGTCTAATATAGAGACTAACTGTACTATAAGAGTAGTCTAATATAGAGACTAACTGTACTACAGAAGGACACTAATATAGATACTAACTGTACTATAAGAGTAGTCTAATATAGAGACTAACTGTACTATAATAGTAGTCTAATATAGAGACTAACTGTACTACAGGAGGAGTCTAATATAGATCCTAACTGTACTATAAGAGTAGTCTAATATAGTGACTAACAGTACTATAAGAGTAGTCTAATATAGAGACCAACTGTACTATAAGAGTAGTCTAATATAGAGACTAACTGTACTATAAGAGTAGTCTAATATAGAGACTAACTGTACTATAAGAGTAGTCTAATATAGTGACTAACTGTACTATAAGAGTAGTCTAATATAGAGACCAACTGTACTATAAGAGTAGTCTAATATAGAGACTAACTGTACTATAAGAGTAGTCTAATATAGAAACTAACTGTACTACAGGAGGAGTCTAATATAGAGACTAACTGTACTACAGGAGGACACTAATATAGATACTAACTGTATTACAGGAGGATTCTAATATAGATACTAACTGTACTATAATAGTAGTCTAATATAGATACTAACTGTACTATAAGAGTAGTCTAATATAGAGACTAACTGTACTACAGGACGAGTCTAATATAGAGACTAACTGTACTATAAGAGTAGTCTAATATAGAGACTAACTGTACTACAGGAGTAGTCTAATATAGAGACTAACTGTACTACAGGAGGAGTCTAATATAGAGACTAACTGTACTACAGGAGGAGTCTAATATAGAGACTAACTGTACTACAGAAGGACACTAATATAGATAATAACTGTATTACAGGAGTAGTCTAATATAGAGACTAACTGTACTACAAGAGTAGTCGAATATAGAGACTAACTGTATTACAGGACGGGTCTAATAGAGACTAACTGTACTATAAGAGTAGTCGAATATAGTGACTAACTGTACTACAGGAGGAGTCCAATATAGAGACTAACTGTACTACAGGAGGAGTCTAACATAGAGACTAACTGTACTACAGGAGGAGTCTAATATAGAGACTAACTGTACTACAGGAGTAGTCTAATATAGAGACTAACTGTACTATAAGAGTAGTCTAATATAGAGACTAACTGTACTACAGGAGTAGTCTAATATAGAGACTAACTGTACTACAGGAGTAGTCTAATAGAGACTAACTGTACTACAGGAGGAGTCTAATATAGAGACTAACTGTACTACAGGAGGAGTCCAATATAGAGACTAACTGTACTACAGGAGTAGTCTAATAGAGACTAACTGTACTATAATAGTAGTCTAATATAGTGACTAACAGTACTATAAGAGTAGTCTAATATAGAGACCAACTGTACTATAAGAGTAGTCTAATATAGAGACTAACTGTACTACAGGAGGACACTAATATAGATACTAACTGTATTACAGGAGGATTCTAATATAGATACTAACTGTACTATAAGAGGAATCTAATATAGAGACTAACTGTACTACAGGAGGACACTAATATAGATACTAACTGTATTACAGGAGGATTCTAATATAGAGACTAACTGTACTATAATAGTAGTCTAATATAGATACTAACTGCACTATAAGAGTAGTCTAATATAGAGACTAACTGTACTACAGGACGAGTCTAATATAGAGACTAACTGTACTATAAGAGTAGTCTAATATAGAGACTAACTGTACTATAATAGTAGTCTAATATAGATACTAACTGTACTATAAGAGTAGTCTAATATAGAGACTAACTGTACTACAGGACGAGTCTAATATAGAGACTAACTGTACTATAAGAGTAGTCTAATATAGAGACTAACTGTACTACAGGAGGAGTCTAATTTAGAGACTAACTGTACTACAGGAGGAGTCTAATATAGAGACTAACTGTACTACAGGAGGAGTCTAATATAGAGACTAACTGTACTACAGGAGGAATCTAATATAGAGACTAACTGTACTATAAGAGTAGTCTAATATAGAGACTAACTGTACTACAGAAGGAGTCTAATAAAGATACTAACTGTACTATAAGAGTAGTCTAATATAGAGACTAACTGTACTATAAGAGTAGTCTAATATAGAGACTAACTGTACTACAGGAGGAAACTAATTTCGAGACTAACTGTACTACAGGAGGAGTCTTAAGAAACTCTCCCTCACCCTTGCACTCTTCTATGGTCTATTTCATTCACCCTCACTTTCAGTTTAACCCTGTCTTCATGTCATCGCCGCATATTTGTTTCTTTCTCTTTCCTTCCCCCATCTCTCTACTCCTCCCTCTTAGTCATGTCTTCCACCACTGGATTTATGGATTTATGCTTTAAAAAAGAGAAATAGCTGTAGGGAAGACAGCTGATCCCCAGTTTTGGGGAGTAATGAACTACATGTAGTTCAACTAAGAATTAAACTACATTTTGCAGTAGCTTGGTGGTAGTTAAACTAAATTCAAATCTAGATAGCGTTTTCAGTAGTTAATTTTTTGTTGTTGTTGCCATATAGCACGTAGCCAACTACTGGAACTACACAAAATATGGGTGAAGTAGGCAAGAACTTTCTTTCCTTTTCAGCATCACACCTGCCTAATTCTCACTTGAAACATTGTTGTGTTTAACAGGATAAATTACATATTCTGTTAACATCTGACCACAGAGTGATCTGTTCTGTTTCTTAAAGGTAGTTTTAGTGTAGCTTAACTTCTTCCAGTGCAAAGTAATTGGTAGCTTTGTAAATTATATTTTTCAGTAGCTTCCCAAACGCTCCTGATCACACACACTGTGTAAATCAAACCCACCTCCCACCCAAAGACATGCGCACTCAGTTTTGTTTTTGAGGAAACAGAAAATGTGAGTTAAAGGACACAGCCAGATAAAACTATGTAAATACAGTAACTTAACACAAACAAGGTAGTTCCAGAGAAAGGCAGCGTCTGTATTTGTTGTCTTTAGGCTCAGTGGGTGTCATATCATGACTGTGTGTGTGCATGTGTAAATACTCACAGAGTTCACACTTGAGGCCGAAGGCTTTGGGTATCTTGTTCATGCGGACCAGAGGTGTGTCTCCAATCCTCCTGAGGATGTTTGGTAGAATTCTGGGGGCTTCGGTCCTGAGAGGCAAGGATGGAATGGAGACTCATTTAACAAGAAAAATCTATATAAACCATGATCACTCACAAATTACAGAGCAAAAAAAAGCAAATCATAAACTATTTTATGCGTAAGTTCGCGCCAAAGTATCCGCTTGAAAGTTGTTACATACACTACCAGTCAAAAGTTTGGACACACTTACTTTTTCTTTAAGAAGCCCTCCTATTCTCCACTCATTACCTGTATTAACTGCACCTGTTTGAACTCGTTACCTGTATAAAAGACACCTGTCCACACACTCAATCAAACAGACTCCAACCTCTCCACAATGGCCAAGACCAGAGAGCTGTGTAAGGACATCAGGGATAACATTGTAGACCTGCACAAGGCTGGGATGGGCTACAGGACAATAGGCAAGCAGCTTGGTGAGAAGGCAACAACTCTTGGCGCAATTATTAGAAAATGGAAGAAGTTCAAGATGATGGTCAATCACCCTCGGTCTGGGGCTCCATGCAAGATCTCACCTCGTGGGGCATCAATGATCATGAGGAAGGTGAGGGATCAGCCCAGAACTACACGGCAGGACCTGGTCAATGACCTGAAGAGAGCTGGAACCACAGTCTCAAAGAAAACCATTAGTAACACACTACGCCGTCATGGATTAAAATCCTGCAGCGCAAGCAAGGTCCCCCTGCTCAAGCCAGCGCATGTCCAGGCCCGTCTGAAGTTTGCCAATGACCATCTGGATGATCCAGAGGAGGAATGGGAGAAGGTCATGTGGTCTGATGAGACAAAAATAGAGCTTTTTGGTCTAAACTCCACTCGCCGTGTTTGGAGGAAGAAGAAGGATGAGTACAACCCCAAGAACACCATCCCAACCGTGAAGTATGGAGGTGGAAACATCATTCTTTGGGGATGCTTTTCTGCAAAGGGGACAGGACGACTGCACCGTATTGAGGGGAGGATGGATGGGGCCATGTATCGCGAGATCTTGGCCAACAACCTCCTTCCCTCAGTAAGAGCATTGAAGATGGGTCGTGGCTGGGTCTTCCAGCATGACAATGACCCGAAACACACAGCCAGGGCAACTAAGGAGTGGCTCCGTAAGAAGCATCTCAAGGTCCTGGAGTGGCCTAGCCAGTCTCCAGACCTGAACCAAATAGAAAATCTTTGGAGGGAGCTGAAAGTCCGTATTGCCCAGCGACAGCCCCGAAACCTGAAGGATCTGGAGAAGGTCTGTATGGAGGAGTGGGACAAAATCCCTACTGCAGTGTGTGCAAACCTGGTCAAGACCTACAGGAAACGTATGATCTCTGTAATTGCAAACAAAGATTTCTGTACCAATTATTAAGTTCTGCTTTTCTAATGTATCAAATACTTATGTCATGCAATAAAATGCAAATTAATTACTTAAAAATCATACAATGTGATTTTCTGGATTTTTGTTTTAGATTACGTCTCTCACAGTTGACGTGAACCTATGATAAAAATTACAGACCTCTACATGCTTTGTAAGTAGGAAAACCTGCAAAATCGGCAGTGTATCAAATACTTGTTCTCCCCACACACACACATACATACATATATATATTATATATACAGTGGGGGAAAAAAGTATTTAGTCAGCCACCAATTGTGCAAGTTCTCCCACTTAAAAAGATGAGAGAGGCCTTTAATTTTCATCATAGGTACACGTCAACTATGACAGACAAATTGAGGAAAAAAAAGAAAATCACATTGTAGGATTTTTAATCAATTTATTTGCAAATTATGGTGGAAAATAAGTATTTGGTCACCTCCAAACAAGCTAGATTTCTGGCTCTCACAGACCTGTAACTTCTTCTTTAAGAGGCTCCTCTGTCCACCACTCGTTACCTGTATTAATGGCACCTGTTTGAACTTGTTATCAGTATAAAAGACACTTGTCCACAACCTCAAACAGTCACACTCCAAACTCCACTATGGCCAAGACCAAAGAGCTATCAAAGGACACCAGAAACAAAATTGTAGACCTGCACCAGGCTGGGAAGACTGAATCTGCAATAGGTAAGCAGCTTGGTTTGAAGAAATCAATTGTGGGAGCAATTATTAGGAAATGGAAGACATACAAGACCACTGATAATCTCCCTCGATCTGGGGCTCCACGCAAGATCTCACCCCGTGGGGTCAAAATGATCACAAGAACGGTGAGCAAAAATCCCAGAACCACACGGGGGGACCTAGTGAATGACCTGCAGAGAGCTGGGACCAAAGTAACAAAGCCTACCATCAGTAACACACTACGCCGCCAGGGACTCAAATCCTGCAGTGCCAGACGTGTCCCCCTGCTTAAGCCAGTACATGTCCAGGCCCGTCTGAAGTTTGCTAGAGTGCATTTGGATGATTCAGAAGAGGATTGGGAGAATGTCATATGGTCAGATGAAACCAAAATATAACTTTTTGGTAAAAACTCAACTCGTCGTGTTTGGAGGACAAAGAATGCTGAGTTGCATCCAAAGAACACCATACCTACTGTGAAGCATGGGGGTGGAAACATCATGCTTTGGGGCTGTTTTTCTGCAAAGGGACCAGGACGACTGATCCGTGTAAAGGAAAGAATGAATGGGGCCATGTATCGTGAGATTTTGAGTGAAAACCTCCTTCCATCAGCAAGGGCATTGAAGATCAAACGTGGCTGGGTCTTTCAGCATGACGATGATCCCAAACACACCGCCCGGGCAACGAAGGAGTGGCTTCGTAAGAAGCATTTCAAGGTCCTGGAGTGGCCTAGCCAGTCTCCAGATCTCAACCCCATAGAAAATCTTTGGAGGGAGTTGAAAGTCCGTGTTGCCCAGCGACAGCCCCAAAACATCACTGCTCTAGAGGAGATCTGCATGGAGGAATGGGCCAAAATACCAGCAACAGTGTGTGAAAACCTTGTGAAGACTTACAGAAAACGTTTGACCTGTGTCATTGCCAACAAAGGGTATATAACAAAGTATTGAGAAACTTTTGTTATTGACCAAATACTTATTTTCCACCATCATTTGCAAATAAATTCATAAAAAATCCTACAATGTGATTTTCTGGATTTTTTTTTCTCATTTTGTCTGTCATAGTTGACGTGTACCTATGATGAAAATTACAGGCCTCTCTCATCTTTTTAAGTGGGAGAACTTGCACAATTGGTGGCTGCCTAAATACATTGTTTCCCCACTGTATACATATACACACACTGCTAAAAAGATAAAGGGAACACTTAAACAACAATGTAACTCCCAAGTCAATCACACTTCTGTGAAATCAAACTGTCCACTTAGGAAGCAACACTGATTGACAATAAATGTCACATGCTGTTGTGCAAATGGAATAGACAACAGGTGGAAATTCTAGGCAATTAGCAAGACACCCCCAATAAAGAAATGGTTCTGCAGGTGGTGACCACAGACCACTTCTCAGTTCCTATACTTCCTGGCTGATGTTTTGGTCACTTTTGAATGCTGGCGGTGCTTTCACTCTAGTGGTAGCATGAGACGGAGTCTACAACCCACACAAGTGGCTCAGGTAGTGCAGCTCATCCTGGATGGCACATCAATGCGAGCTGTGGCAAGAAGGTTTGCTGTGTCTGTCAGCGTAGTGTCCAGAGCATGGAGGCGCTACCAGGAGACAGGCCAGTACATCAGGAGACGTGGAGGAGGCCGTAGGAGGGCAACAACCCAGCAGCAGGACCGCTACCTCCGCCTTTGTGCAAGGAGGAGCAGGAGGAGCACTGCCAGAGCCCTGCAAAATGACCTCCAGTAGGCCACAAATGTGCATGTGTCTGCTCAAACGGTCAGAAACAGACTCCATGAGGGTGGTATGAGGGCCCGACGTCCACAGGTGGGGGTTGTGCTTACAGCCCAAAACCGTGTAGGACGTTTGGCATTTGCCAGAGAACACCAAGATTGGCAAATTCGCCACTGGCGCCCTGTGCTCTTCACAGATGAAAGCAGGTTCACACTGAGCACATGTGACAGACGTGACAGAGTCTGGAGACGCCGTGGAGAGCGTTCTGCTGCCTGCAACATCCTCCAGCATGACCGGTTTGGCGGTGGGTCAGTCATGGTGTGGGGTGGCATTTCTTTGGGGGGCCGCACAAGCCTCCATGTGCTCGCCAGAGGTAGCCTGACTGCCATTAGGTACCGAGATGAGATCCTTAGACCCCTTGTGAGACCATATGCTGGTGCGGTTGGCCCTGGGTTCCTCCTAATGCAAGACAATGCTAGACCTCATGTGGCTGGAGTGTGTCAGCAGTTCCTGCAAGAGGAAGGCATTGATGCTATGGACCGCCCGTTCCCAAGACCTGAATCCAGTTGAGCACATCTGGGACATCATGTCTCGCTCCATCCACCAACGCCACGTTGCACTACAGACTGTCCAGGAGTTGGCGGATGCTTTAGTCCAGGTCTGGGAGGAGATCCCTCAGGAGACCATCCGCCACCTCATCAGGAGCATGCCCAGGCGTTGTAGGGAGGTCATACAGGCACGTGGAGGCCACACACACTACTGAGCCTCATTTTGACTTGTTTTAAAGGACATTACATCAAAGTTGGATAAGCCTGTAGTGTGGTTTTACACTTTAAATTTTGAGGGTGACTCCAAATCCAGACCTCCATGGTTTGATACATTTGATTTCCATTGATAATTTTTGTTTGATTTTGTTGTCAGCACATTCAACTATGTAAAGAAAAAAGTATTTAATAAGATTATTTCATTCATTCAGATCTAGGATGTGTTGTTTAAGTGTTCCCTTTATTTTTTTGAGCAGTGTATATACATACATACACACACAGTATCTCACAAAAGTGAGTACACCCCTCACATTTTTGTAAATATGAGTATATCTTTTCATGTGACAACACTGAAGAAATTACACTTTGCTACAATGTAAAGTAGTGAGTGTACATCTTGTATAACAGTGTACATTTGCTGTCCCCTCAAAATAACTCAACACACAGCCATTAATGTCTAAACCACTGGCAACAAAAGTGAGTACACCCCTAAGTGAAACTGTCCAAATTGGGCCCAATTAGCCATTTTCCCTCCCCGGTGTCATGTGACTCGTTAGTGTTACAAGGTCTCAGGTGTGAATGGGGAGCAGGTGTGTTAAATTTGGTGTCATCACTCTCACACTCCCTCATACTGGTCACTGGAAGTTCAACATGGCACCTCATGGCAAAGAACTCTGAGGATCTGAAAGAAAGAATTGTTGCTCTACATAAAGATGGCCTGGGCTATAAGAAGATTGCCAAGACCCTGAAACTGAGCTGCAGCACGGTGGCCAAGACCATACAGCGGTTTAACAGGACAGGTTCCACTCAGAACAGGCCTCGCCATGGTCGACCAAAGAAGTTGAGTGCACATGCTCAGCGTCATATCCAGAGGTTGTCTTTGGGAAATAGACGTATGAGTGCTGCCAGCATTACTGCAGAGGTTGAAGGGGTGGGGGGTCAGCCTGTCAGTGCTCAGACCATACACCGCATCAAATTGGTCTGCATGGCTGTAGTCCCAGAAGGAAGCCTCTTCTAAAGATGATGCACAAGAAAGCCCGCAAACAGTTTGCTGAAGACAAGCAGACTAAGGACATGGATTACTGGAACCATGTCCTGTGGTCTGATGAAACCAAGATAAACTTATTTGGTTCAGATGGTGTCAAGCGTGTGTGGCGTCAACCAGGTGAGGAGTACAAAGACAAGTGTGTCTTGCCAACAGTCAAGCATGGTGGTGGGAGTGTCATGGTCTGGGGCTGCATGAGTGCTGCCGGCACTGGGGAGCTACAGTTCATTGAGGGAACCATGAATGCCAACATGTACTGTGACATACTGAAGCAGAGCATGATCCCCTGCCTTCGGAGACTGGGCCGCAGGGCAGTATTCCAACATGATAACGACCCCAAACACACCTCCAAGACGACCACTCCCTTGCTAAAGAAGCTGAAGGTAAAGGTGATCGACTGGCCAAGCATGTCTCCAGACCTAAACCCTATTGAGCATCTGTGGAGCATCCTCAAACGGAAGGTGGAGGAGTACAAGGTCTCTAACATCTACCAGCTCCGTGACGTCGTCATGGAGGGGTGGAAGAGGACTCCAGTGGCAACCTGTGAAGATCTGGTGAACTCCATGCCCAAGAGGGTTAAGGCAGTACTGGAAAATGATGGTGGCCACACAAAATATTGACACTTTGGGCCCAATTTGGACATTTTCACTTAGGGCTGTACTCACTTTTGTTGCCAGTGGTTTAGACATTAATGGCTGTGAGAGTTATTTTGAGGGGACAGCAAATGTACACTGTTATACAAGCTGTACACTCACTACTTTACATTGTAGCAAAGTGTCATTTCTTCAGTGTTGTCACATGAAAAGATATACTCAAATATTTACAAAAATGTGAGGGGTGTATTTACTTTTGTGATAGATATATATATATATATATATACAGTATGTTTAATATCTCTCGATAAGTCACATCAAATAATTACCTCTTATCAGTCTCATTCTGAACGTCGCATAATCCTTGAACCTGCAAGAATCCTAACCTTATTGATGAATCAGCAATAAACAAATTGGCTTAATTATTCATTTACATTTAAGTCATTTAGCATACTATTTACTAACTAACTAAATAATAACAAAATTCAAAAACACACACAGGTTATTGATTACTAACGTAATACAATGAAAACAGGTCCCTAGTGGACTGGACTAACATTAGCATGAATGCTTGGGTAGTGGAGGGGTCAGAATGGAAGGGAGAGACAGATTCAAACTATCGTAGTTACTTTGGAAACTACGGTCACAGTAATCATAATACTTATGCACCCTAATAAATCGCTCATTCGGATTAGAAATGTAACATGTTGCTGTCCTCGATAGTTGAGTTGAAGATGTAGGACTCTGGTTTGCCCACCAGAGATCTCAATGTCCTTGGTTGAGTTTCTGGTCGTAGTGGTGGTTAGAATATATACTTCAGATGTACCAGTGGTTGTCTGAGAGGGATTGTCTTCTCCTCTCGTGTCTTTAGTGAAAGTTCTCTAGACGACTATACATGCCAGCTGCAGACTGAAATGATAAGGTCTAGTGCATGGTCTACTTCTTCACCTCGTGTAGAGTTTCAGAGTTTCTCCATTTCAAACGTGTGGACTAACGTCTCACGTTTTCTGGGCTTCCTGGTCTGGTAGAAATTCAACCATTTAGCTCACGCTTCACGTCTGCTGGTCTTGTAGAAATTCAACCATTTGCAACATTTAGCTCACGCTTCACGTCTGCTGGTCTAATGTTAAAAATGTTTTTCAAGGCTTTTTATGCACTTGGGGTAAAAGGGGCGTTCCATCATGTTTGTGCTCATCTGGGCGTGGCCACTGAGAACAAATCAATATGGAAAACAATCATCTCATCTAGAATGCTAAAATCACATTGTTATCTTCAAAAGTATTATACTTAATCATTAGTTTTATACAACAATTAGATGCAAACCTCATAACTGGGAAGTGTACCCCCCCCCCCCCCCCCCCCGAGATACAGTTATGTTGTTCCACCGTCTTTAATGACATCACAACATACTAACGAATTTGACATGATTGTTCTTTAAGTCCCCACCAACCATTTCCCACATTCTTTTAAGTAGGAATATTGTTTCATTATCCACTTTTGGATGTTGGAGTCTTGGCGGGAATACTTCCTTTGTTAACAAAAGGGGTCCTTTCTCCCAATACTTCATGGCAAGGAAGAGAAAGTCTGCACGGTATTTACGACCGGTCATAAAACTGGCCCCCAGGAAAGGGGGTGTTCAAACTTTTGCCTAGCCGGCATGTTTGATCCTCAACCCATGAGGGCAAGTCATGACAACATCTGGAATCATGTAGTAACCAACAAAAAGTGTTAAACAAATCAAAATATATTTTATATTTGAGATTCTTCAAAGTAGCCACCCTTTGCCTTGATGACAGCATTGCACACTCTTGGCATTCTTTCAACCAGCTTCATGAGGTAGTCACCTGGAATGCATTTCAATTAACAGGTGTGCCTTCTTAAAAAGTTAATTTGTGGAATTTATTTCCTGTCCATATTATGGCAAGAACAGCTCAAATAAGCAAAGAGAAACGACAGTCCATCATTACTTTAAGACATGAAGGTCAGTCAATAATGCTGCAGAGGATAAGTTCATTCGTTACCAGCCTCATGAATTGCAGCCGAAATAAATGCTTCACAGAGTTCAAGTAACAGACACATCTCAACATCAACTGTTCAGAGGGGACTGTGTAAATCAGGCCTTCATGGTCGAATTGCTGCAAAGAAACCACTACTAAAGGACACCAATAAGAAGAAGAGACCTGCTCGGGCCAAGAAACACGAGTAATGAACATTAGACCAGTGGAAATGTGTCCTTTGGTCTGGAGTCCAAATTGGATTTTCGGTTCAAACCGCTGTGTCTTTGTGAGACGCGGTGTGGGTGAACGGATGATCTCTGCATGTGTAGTTCCCACCGTAAAGCATGGAGGAGGAGGTGTGATGGTGTGGGGGTTGTTTGCTGGTGACACTGTCCGTGATTTATTTAGAATTCAAGGCACACTTAACCAGCATGGCTACCACAGCATTCTGCAGCGACACGCCATCCCATCTGGTTTGGGCTTAGAGGGACTATCATTTGATTTTCAACAGGACAATGACCCAACACACCTCCAGGCTGTGTAAGGGCTATTTTACCAAGAAGGAGAGTGATGGAGTGCTGCATCAGATGACCTGGCCTCCACAATCCCCCGACCTCAACCCAATTGAGATGGTTTGGGATGAGTCAGAAAGCAGAGTGAAGGAAAAGTAGCCAACAAGTGCTCAGCATATGTGGGAACTCCTTCAAGACTGTTGGAAAAGCATTCCAGGTGAAGCTGGTTGAGAGAATGCCAAGAGTGTGCAAAGCTGTCATCAAGGCTATTTGAAGAATCTCAAATATATTTTGATTTGTTGAACACTTTTTTGGTTACTACATGATTCCATGTGTTATTTCATAGTTTTGATGTCTTCACTATTATTCTACAATATAAAAATAAGGAAAAAGCCTTAAATGAGTAGGTGTGTCCAAACTTTTGACTGGTACTGTATGTGAGATGGAAACTTGTGTAACTTGGCTACTTTTGTAACCTCTGTATCATACTATCTTTGGGACATCGAGAGTTTATTATCTAACATGGTAGCCTCTGGATTCTGTGTGGCAGTGAGACAAACAAACCCTTTGCCTGTGGCAGGCCGCACAGAGTTATTGATGCCGTCTAGAACTTATGTAACAACTTAATTGATCGAGTGGAGAGATTAGTGTCAAAACAGCAAGACTGTGCTAGAGAAATGCCAGGCACTCAGAATGAGCCTACCACACGCACACACCCTTTTCCCTAGGCCAAAATGGCAGTATCAATATGAAGGAAAATGGAGCCTGGCTAAATGTCAAACTCTGGCAAGTCAAACCAACATCCTGCTTTTATGTTGCTGCTCAACAAAAACAAATATATTGGTTATTTGCTCTCCATGCTAGTGAAGCAAGCTGATGACTATATCTTAGCTACGCAAGGGAAATCAGTGGACTATAAACTAGACGTGTTCGAAGAGGAGGGAGGATCAGCAGAGTATGTGGAAATGCTGCGGTTCTATTTACATCATGGTCATGGGGTGGAGAAGTGAATTATCACTCTGACCACAGATCCATCAGCTCTCTCTACACTAAAAATGCAGGAGAAACAAATGCAAATCCTGTTCATGATAAGTGTGTGGGTGTGACTCACCGTTTAGGGTGGCAGTGAGGGGACTCAGCAGAGGACACGCCGAGTTTCCAGGTGCATCTACTGGGCAGATCAGGACGGATCCACTGCCTCTCCTCAGTGCCCGCGGCTGCGTTCTCCAGGTCCTTCTCCACCTCGTCCCCATTCACTTGGGCCGATCCATTCATGGAGAACTTGGGGTCATTCAACATTGCTTCTCCGTTGACCTTGGACCCCCCATTCAAAATACCGGCCTCTCCGTTGGCATTGGTGTCGTCGTTGTGGAGCATAGCTGCGTGGGGGCAGACGGAGGACACAGGGCGCACAGTATCTGTGCTGGAGGGAACCGACGGCATGGCTCACCTGAGAGAAAGGGCGAGATAGAGAGTGAGTGAGTGAGTGAGTCAGACAGATAGTAACTGACAGATACAAATTCCTGCAGTAAAATGTACTACCCTACGCTAGGGTAACCTTCTCAACTAATAATAGATCTACAATAAAGAACACATTCACATACATGTGGAGGTTACATTCAGTTGATTTATACATTATTACCATTACGGTCAAACCAGGACATGTTCAGGTGAATACTGCCAGGGAGAATAGAATGCTCCCCCAGAGCCCCATACACTGCAACCCAGACTCTCACACAGGTATCCTATATAGGCTACACAGTGTAGACACTAGAGTGTAAAGCACTCACTGCAAGAAAAAGGTCACATCAGTCTATGCAGTGTGTTGAGTCCCTTTTTAATGAGGAACGTTCTTAAGATGGCTGGGCCACGATTAGCCTGGCTCTGCACACACACTCACACTCCTGATTACTCTATTGGATAACTCCCCCTTTCTGTACAGTATGCCCAGATAAGCAAAGTACAGTTGTGGTCAAAAGTTGAGAATGACACAAGTATTGGTCTTCACAAAGTTCGCTGCTTCAGTGTTATGAGATATTTTTGTCAGATGTTAAAATGGTATACTGAAGTATAATTACAAGCATTCCATAAGTGTCAAAGGCTTTTATTGACAATTATATTAAGTTTATGCAAAGAGTCAATATTTGCAGTGTTGACCAGTCTTTTTCAAGACCTCTGCAATCCACCCTGGCATGCTGTCAATTAACTTCTGGGCCACATCCTGACTGATGGCAGCCCATTCTTGCATAATCAATGCTTGGAGTTTGTCAGAATTTGTGGGGTTTTGTTTGTCCACCCGCCTCTTGAGGATCGACCACAAGTTCTCAATGGGATTAAGGTCTGGGGAGTTTCCTGGCCATGGACCCAAAATTTCGATGTTTTGTTCCCCGAGCCACTTAGTTATCACTTTTGCCTTATAGCAAGGTGCTCCATCATGCTGGAAAAGGCATTGGTTGTTACCAAACTGTTCTTGGATGGTTGGGAGAAGTTGCTCTCGGAGGATGTGTTGGTACCATTCTTTATCCATGTCTGTGTTCTTAGGCAACATTGTGAGTGAGCCCACTCCCTTGGCTGAGAAGCAACCCCACACATGAATGGTCTCAGGATGCTTTACTGTTGGCATGACACAGGACTGATGGTAGCGCTCACCTTGTCTTCTCCGGACAAGGAGTTTTCCGGATGCCCCAAACAATCGGAAAGGGGATTCATCAGAGAAAATGACTTTACCCCAGTCCTCAGCAGTCCAATCCCTGTACCTTTTGCAGAATATCAGTCTGTCTCAGCTGGTAGAGCACGGCGCTTGTAACGCCAAGGTAGTGGGTTCGATCCCCGGGACCACCCATACACAAAAATGTATGCACGCATGACTGTAAGTCGCTTTGGATAAAAGCGTCTGCTAAATGGCATATTATTATTATTATTATTATTATGTTTTTCCTGGAGAGAAGTGGCTTCTTTGCTGCCCTTCTTGACACCAGGCCATCCTCCAAAAGTCTTCGCCTCACTGTGCGTACAGATGCACTCACACCTGCCTGCTGCCATTCCTGAGCAAGCTCTGCATTGGTGGTGCCCCGATCCCGCAGCTGAACCAACTTTAGGAGACGGTCCTGGCGCTTGCTGGACTTCCTTTAACCTCTCTCCTTGAAGTTCTTGATGACCCAATAAATGGTTGATTTAGGTGCAATCTTACTAGCAGCAATATCCTTGCCTGTGAAGCCCTTTTTGTGCAAAGCAATGATGACGGCACGTGTTTCCTTGCAGGTAACCATGGTTAACAGAGGAAGAACAATGATTTCAAGCACCACCCTCCTTTTAAAGCTTCCAGTCTGTTATTCTAACTCAATCAGCATGACAGAGTGATCTCCAGCCTTGTCCTCGTCAACACTCTCACCTGTGTTAACGAGAGAATCACTGACATGATGGCAGCTGGTCCTTTTGTGGCAGGGCTGAAATGCAGTGGAAATGTTTTTTGGGGATTAAGTTCATTTTCATGGCAAAGAGGGACTTTGCAATTAATTGCATCACTCTTCATGACATTCTGGAGTATATGCAAATTGCCATCATCAAAACTGAGGCAGCAGACTTTGTGAAAATTAGCATGTGTCATTCTCAAAACTTTTGACCACGACTGTACTCTTTGAAATAGCAGTGTTCTCGGGGGTTGCAGCCGGAGGGATCGATCGTGTAGAAAGGAGAAAGCCTAACAGGTCAAATTGAAAGCATGTACAGTTAGTTCTCTTTAGGCTACTTTGACCCAACAAAGGTCCAATATGAGAAACAGTGATGCTCTGTCCAGGGTTCATTTGTGAATTATGTTCGTGCTCAGCTGGATTGACCGTCAGTATTCAAAAGCATTAAAACAAGCAAAACACATTTAAATCCTTCACTCAACTGTATCGTTGTAAGGTGCTTGCATTTCTGAACATTTCAAAACCCTTCACATCACCAAAAGGGTTCAGGAAAGTAAGACATTCTTACTTGATTTATGAGTTTGAACTCCATCAACCAAGATAATCTCGTACCGATCCCAACGCACTTAACATTTTTTTGCAAACACCCAATCAGCTTAGCAACATGAGAAAACAACCATAGAAATGGTCCACAGCTAACTCTAGCTCTGGGTGATGACGCAAGAGGAGCAAGGTCACCGTTACAGTGCAGATCATCCTGTCCTTCAGTTTGGGCCTACTACCTACTATTACTACCCAGCAGGCAATAAAATGGTTGAGTCAGCATTGTTTCCTTGTTATTTCAGCATAACCTTTTAAGATTGCATCAACATGGCTATTAGACTGAATTTATATCCGAGACTACTAGGGAAGGATGATACCAGTATCACAATATTTTTTCCATGGCAAAAATGAAAATACGAAGGAGACCAAACTCTTTGGTCCTTTAATACCCTGCTGTATGTAAACAACTCAATCAAATATCAATTAGCACTGGACTATGGTCTGATATCTTTTCCTGCGAGGACAACAGTGGCACTAAAAGGGTTTGGATTAAAAAGGAAGTAGCCTACCCAAGCTGCTGAATGGTTGAGTTGTTAGCAAACAGAACACAGCTGCTTCTCCTACGCCTGGCTGAGCTGAACATACCCACTCTGTTTTACACTCCTCACCAAGGCCACCAAGAGATGGTGGTTGCATAGCATAGGCTCACACCAGGGTCGAGTAGGTTACTTTCTAAATGTAACCAGTTAGGCTACTAGTTACCTGAATTGAATGTCATTGAGAAAACAGAAAGGTGTCTGTCATGATGTATTTTTTCACAAACATCCTTTCTGAATGTAAAAGTAATCCAATAAGTAATCACATTTTTCAAAAGAATCTGTAATTTAAATCACAATCTTTTTGCTGGTAACCTAACCGATTACAGTTTATTTGTAAACAGATTACATGTAGATCTAACTGATAAGACTACATGTAATATGTTACTCCCCAAACCTGGCTAACACACAGACACATTGTCTGTATCCATGAACTCTAAAACCAGCTGTTAAAAGACACAAGCACACGTGGCCGGCACACACCGATTGGCTGGTTAGCCTACATGATGACGATGCAGACCAACCCACACAGACAACAGCAGCACAAGACGCAACAGTGTTTCCCTCTTCCAAGACTGTGCACATCAGAATGAGGCAGCAGTGAACGCTCAGATAAAAATAAAACTTTCTGAGCTTTAGTTACTTCAGTTACAGCCACTGACGTTGGAGAAACCAACACAGCAACACCACACACACACACACACACACACACAATCTTCTACTACGTCTACTATTAATAGGTGCACTCTTGACTACCGCTATAAAGCTGGGGTGAGGGTGTTTGACCCTGCAACACGACAACAGCAACAGCTGGGGCTGTGGGGAGAGAGCGAGATGGGGAGATGGGTGTCTGTATGCTGTAACAGATACTGAGTGGGTGAACAGTCTGCAGAAACAGATACTGTCCATTCCAATGTGTGTGAGGTAATTAGAATATGTTAAGGAGTTTAGAGGGAATGCATGAGACTTGAACATTTGACAGATTTGCCTGAACAGCCAGCCACTGTGTGCTGACGGAAGGGGTAGGCTTAAGATATTGATGACTCACAAGTGTATCAAATACAAAACAAACAAAGTGTGTGCAAAAGGGTGCTCACCAATTAGACCTTTTCAATTTGGGGGGGGGGGGGGGGAATGTTGAGCCTACTCAAGAGATTCTGTTATTTTGACCTTGGCCAAGTTCCACACTGCTCTGCAAAAACTAAACATTGTGGTAAAACGTGATGTTAGACATGCCCCCAACGGGAGGGGGAACATTCAAACACGCCTTCCAAACAAAACTTTGAAAGAGACGTCCACCAACACCCTGCCTTTCATACCCAAAGGGCAGTCCTTCAACCCATTATTCACAGGAGGGCGCCAAGATATCCATCCCCCACTTCTATTGTGACTAAAATCCTTTTGAGATAGAAGAGATTCAAAACAATAGAAATGGAATTAACAGTAGTGATGTGTTGGGTTAGTAACACAGTGCCAAACTAATGCATTACATTTGCCCACCAGCAACTTGGCTCCCAATGCAAAGTAATAACACTGAACCAATGTTTTTTTTTTTCCTTCTTCAAATAAACAAAGTCAAATCAAACTAGGGAGAGGGTAAAATGCTTACTGTAGAAATAGGTAACCCAACAATGATAGGAGCGCAACGGGGAATAGCTATGGACCTGTGTGTAATCGTTTAACACTTGAACTGGGCTAATCCATGTAACCTGGTGGTGTATAAATATAAACTAGTGCACATATTCAGCCATTATGCACAGTATTATTAGGCCTAATCTAAGTATAGGCCTGTGGACGGCTATATGCTACATTTTTCAGACTCAGAAATACAGTGCGTAAACGTGAGGTCTCGGAGTCAGAACTGTACCACTTTAGAATAGCCTATAGGTAAACTGATTAGGGCTTTATGAATGTTCAAGTAAGCCCATGTAGACTAATTGACCCACGTCTTACACATTTTTCCAAGGATTATGTTAGTCTGTCAGCAATATCGAATCAGGCTTTTACCAAATGTTACATTTAGTCAATAAAAGGGAGAACTCCTAGCCTATCCAAAGAGGGAGAGACAGCTATAACACTGAGGTGGATGGAGAAAGACTGCAAGAGTGCACCTGGACGGCCCTGCCCAGGGGGAGTCCTCGAGTGGATGTTGAACCGGATGTGGAAGTGGAACGAGAGGGACGTTTTGGGGAGAGAGGGATGTGTACACAAATGAGATTTCTGTATTTCATTTTCAATAAATGTGCAAACATTTCTAAAAACATATTTTCACTTTGCCATTATCGGGTACATTATGGGGTACTATTTCATCCATTTTGAATTCAGGCTGTAACACAAAATGTGGAATAAGTCAAGGGTATGAATACTTTGTGTGTGTGTGTGTGTGTGTGTGTGTGTGTACACACACACACACAGCATTCGGGAAAGTATTCAGACCCCTTCCCTTTTTCCACATTTTGTTACAGCCTTATTCTCAAATGGCTTAAATTATTGTTTTCCTCAATCTACACACTATACTCCATACTGACAAATCAAAAATAGGTTAATTATTTAGCAAAAAAAAACTGAAAAAAACTTATTTACATACGTATTCAGACCCTTTGCTATGAGATGCGGAATTGAGCTCAGGTGCATCCTGTTTCCATTGATCATCCTTGAGATGTTTCTACAACTTGATTGGAGTCCACCTGTGGTAAATCCAATTGATTGGACATGATTTGGAAAGGCACACACCTGTCTATATAAGGTCCCACAGTTAACAGTGCATGTCAGAGCAAAAACCAAGCCATGAGGTTGAAGGAATTGTCCGTAGAGCTCCGAGACAGGATCGTTTCGAGGCACAGATCTGATCTGGGTAAGGGTACCAAAAACAATTATCCAGCATTGAAGGTCCCCAAGAAAACAGTGGCCTCCATCACTCTGACAGAGCTCCAGAGTTCCTCTGTGGAGATGGGAGAACATTCCAGAAGAATAACCATCTCTGCAGCACTCCACCAATCAGGCCTTTATGGTAGAGTGGCCAGACGAATCCACTCCTCAGTAAAAGGCACATGAGAGCCCACTTGGAGTTTGCCAAAAGGCACCTAAAAGACTCTCAGACCATGAGAAACAAGATTCTCTGGTCTGATGAAACCAAGATTGAACTCTTGGCCTGAATGCCAAGCGTCACGTCTGGAGGAAACCTGGCACCATCCCTACGGTGAAGCATGGTGGTGGCAGCATCATGCTGTGGGGATGTTTTTCAGCGGCAGGGACTGGGAGATCAGTCAGGATCGAGGGAAAGATGAACGGAGCAAAGTACAGAGAGGTCCTTCATGAAAACCTGCTCCAGAATTTTGCAGTTTTAAAGCAAATTTCCTGCAATTCTATGCATTTTGCCATGGCTAATGCAGTGTTCCCTCTGCTCAAACATAACAAAATCATTGTGCACTGAATGCCCATATTTTGGAATGTTCAATTCTCCCTGACTGTCTAGCTTTTATTTGATTGTTAGTTCTCAAAGATGGTATTTAAAAAATATATATAGTCCAATATCTTTTTCTGCATCTGGTTTTGAGCGTTTAAGTTGAGTTTTTCCATCCCAAAAATAACCAGACTGCTCACCTAAGAATTTTCTATATAGAAAATCCTCCTGTAATTTGAGATTTTGGTAATGAAGCCTTATATCTACTTCCCCAGAGTCAGATGAACAGGAACAGCTAGCATACTAACTATTCCTGTAGACTTTCAGTCATTGCACTAATGTGAAACTACCTCTAACTTTCGTCATACTGGACGAAGAGACATGAAATGGTATTCAAGATGGTATTTGTTGCAGCTAGCAATACTCATAAAATATTATTTTCCACATAAATTAATAATAATCACAAATAATCAAATACATAATTATGCATTTGTGTACTACAAATCACAGACACCCTTCAGTACCCCAGCCTCGGACCCCAGTTTGAAAACCCCTGAGCTAGATAAATTAGCTAGCTAATGTCATTTGAATTATTTGGACTGTAATGCAGTTGGTTGGTGAAAATGGTATGAATATACACTACCGTTCCAAAGTTTGGGGTCACTTGGAAATGTCCTTGTTTTCGAAAGAAAAGCATTTTTTTTGTCCATTAAAATAACCAATTAATCAGAAATACAGTGTACACTGCCGGTCAAAAGTTTTAGAACACCTACTCATTCAAGGGTTTTTCTTTATTTTTACAATTTTCTACATTGTAGAATAATAGTGAAGATATCAAACTATGAAATAACACATATGGAATCATGTAGTAACCAAAAAAAGTGTTAAACAAATCAATATATATTTTATATTTGAGATTCTTCAAATAGCCACCCTTTGCCTTGATGACAGCTTTTGGCATTCTCTCAACCAGCTTCATGAGGTAGTCACCTGGAATGCATTTCAATTAACAGGTGTGCCTTGTTAAAACTTAATTTGTGTAATTTCTTTACTTCTTAATGCATTTGAGCCAATCAGCTGTGTTGTGACAAGGTAGGGGTGGTATACAGAAGATGGCCCTATTTGGTAAAAGGCCAAGTCCATATTATGGCAAGAACAGCTCAAATAAGCAAAGAGAAATGACAGTCCATCATTACTTTAAGACATGGTCAGTCAATACGGAAAATTTCAAGAACTTTGAAAGTTTCTTCAAGTGCAGTCGCAAAAACCATCAAGCGCTATGATGAAACTGGCTCTCATGAGGACTGCCACAGGAATGGAAGACCCAGAGTTACCTCTGCTGCAGAGGATAAGTTCATTAGTTACCAGCCTCAGAAATTGCAGCCCAAATAAATGCTTCACAGAGTTCAAGTAACAGACACATCTCAACATCAACTGTTCAGAGGAGACTGTGTGAATCAGGTCTTCATGGTCGAATTGCTGCAAAAAAAACACTACTAAAGGACACCAATAAGAAGAAGAGACTTGCTTGGGCCAAGAAACACGAGCAATGGACATTAGACCGGTGGAAATGTGTCCTTTGGTCTGGAGTCCAAATTGGAGATTTTTGGTTCCAACCACTGTGTCTTTGTGAAACGCTGAGTAGGTGAACGGATGATCTCCGCATGTGTGGTTCCCACCGTGAAGCATGGAGGAGGAGGTGTGATGGTGTGGGGGTGCTTTGCTGGTGACACTGTCAGTGATTTATTTAGAATTCAAGGCACACTAACCAGCATGGCTACCACAGCATTCTGTAGCGATACGCCATCCCATCTGGTTTGGGCTTAGTGGGACTATCATTTGTTTTTCAACAGGACAATGACCCAACACACCTCCAGGCTGTGTAAGGGCTATTTGACCAAGAACGAGAGTGAAGGAGTGCTGCATCAGATGACCTGGCCTCCACAATCCCCCGACCTCAACCAAATTGAGATGGTTTGGGATGAGTTGGACCGCAGAGTGAAGGAAAAGCAGCCAACAAGTGCTCAGCATATGTGGGAACTCCTTCAAGACTGTTGGAAAAGCATTCCAAATGAAGCTGGTTGATAGAATGCCAAGGGTATGCAAAGCTGTCATCAAGGTGGCTATTTGAAGAATCTCAAATATAAAATATATTTTGATTTGTTTAACACTTTTTTGGTTACTATGATTCCATATGTGTTATTTCATAGTTTTGATGTCTTCACTATTATTCTACAATGTAAAAGAAATAGTAAAAAATTAAGAAAAACCCTTGAATTAGTAGGTGTTCTAAAACCTTTGACTGGTAGTGTAAACATTGTTAATGTTGTAAATGGCTATTGTAGCTGGAAACGGCTGATTTGAAATTGAATATCTACATTGGCGTACAGAGGCCCATTATCAGCAACCATCAGTCCTGTGTTCCAATGCCACGTTGTGTTTGCTAATCCAAGTTGATCATTTTAAAAGGCTAATTGATCATTAGAAAACCCTTTTGCAATTATGTTAGCACAGCTGAAAACTGTTGTGCTGATTAAAGAAGCAATAAAACTGGCCTTCTTGAGACTAGTTGAGTATCTGGAGCATCAGCAATTGTGGGTTAGATTACAGGCTCAAAATGGCCAGAAACAAAGAACTTTCTTCTGAAACTCGTCAGTCTATTCTTGTTCTGAGAAATTAAGGCTATTCCATGCGAGAAACTGAAGATCTCGTACAACGCTGTGTACTACTCCCGTCACAGAACAGCGCAAACTGGCTCTAACCAGAATAGAAAGAGGAGTGGGAGGCCTCGGTGCACAACTGAGCAAGAGGACAAATACATTAGAGTGTCTAGTTTGAGAAACAGACGCCTCAACTGGCAGCTTCATTAAATAGTACCCGCAAAACACCTGAACCTCAACAGTGAAGAGGCGACTCCGGGATGCTGACCTTCTAGGCAGAGTTGCAACGAAAAAGCCATATCTCAGACTGGCCAATAAAAGATTAAGATGGGCAAAAGAACACAGACACTGGACTTTTTCTTTGCAACTCTGCATAGGAGGTCAGCATCCCGGAGTCGCCTCTTCACTGTTGACGTTGAGACTGGTGTTTTGCGGGTACTATTTAATGAAGCTGCCAGTTGAGGACCTGTGAGGCGTCTGTTTCTCAAACTAGACACTAATGTATTTGTCCTCTTGCTCAGTTGTGTACCAGGGCCTCCCACTCCTCTTTCTATTCTGGTTAGAGCCAGTTTGCGCTGTAGTACACAGCGTTGTACGAGATCTTCAGTTTCTTGGCAATTTACAAGTTTTAATCACTTAATTCATAAACATAATTGATCAGTAAAATCACTATAAATAAATTGGTAGCTCTACCATTACTTGTTACTTCTCTGAACTTTCATTATCCTGCCACCTCATGAGAGTAATTAGAAAATTAAGTTGTGGGTTAATGGTAAAGGAATTACAAGGCAATATTTCTTACTTACAGAAGGTAAACAATTTCTCCAAAACTAAATATGAGTGTTAATATTAGTTGGCAGGGGTCTTTACATCAACATTGTGTTTTGATGCATTTCTGATACCTCTTAAGATTTGGATAGATGTTTTCTAAGACCTGTTTATCCAGAAATCAAAGCCTTTACTTATGCCACATTTATAAGATGGAAAATTTTTGAAAAATGTATCTATTCCTTCATTCCCCCAAAATATAGACTCTTAGCTTTCATTTGACACCCAATTTGATATGTTCCTAAGAAACTCACATTGGTGCTCATGGGTACTTTCCGATGGAAATGCCCTGGATGTAACTCTGTGCAGGATGCTGGATGAAAAACTGAGCCGGATGCATGTCTGAGCCGGATGTAACTGAGCCGGATGCATGTCTGAGCCGGACGTATGTCTGAGCCGGACGTAACTGAGCCGGATGCATGTCTGAGCCGGACGTAACTGAGCCGGATGCATGTCTGAGCCGGATGTAACTGAGCCGGATGCATGTCTGAGCCGGATGTAACTGAGCCGAATGCATGTCTGAGCCGGATGTAACTGAGCCGAATGCATGTCTGAGCCGGATGTAACTGAGCCGGATGCATGTCTGAGCCGGATGTAACTGAGCCGGATGCATGTCTGAGCCGGATGTAACTGAGCCGGATGCATGTCTGAGCCGGATGTAACTGAGCCGGATGTAACGGAGCCGGATGCAACTGAGCTGGATGTAACTGAGCCGGATGCAATGCAGGATGTTGAAACTCTGAGCTGAATACTATACTGAATGTAACATCCAGCTCAGTGTTACAGCCCCTACTGCAAAGAGGCTAAACCAGGACACACTGGTCTTACATCAGTCTACAGCAGTAGAAATTAAGCCACGTAATTTCCCTTCCCCCATCCAAGATTAAACTCGCAAATGTAAAATGTTTTGCAATTACAGGCTACACTACCTAGTATTGATTTAATACTACACATATTTATGGTTCTAGTTTTTTATTATATGGAATCAATCTATTCAAGTGTCAGTCATCTATTCAGCATTAGCAGATAGAGTAGACTAAGACAAGCCTGTGCAGCCTAAAAATAAAAAACACTCTTTAGGTAACAAGTTCATTAATCTAAAGATAAATCTGACATCACATTTTTTGTTGCTATTATGTCTCCTATTGCAGGAAACACTTTCCCCCCCCCCCCCCCCCCCTCTGTTGTAGGCTATTAAATGTTATACAATTCTCTTTCAATAGCCTGTCATATGCTACTTTCTGATAGGTTACAACATTTAGATTAGTGGTTCCCCACCAGGGGTAGACCTACAAGGACCCCTGGGGGTACTTGGCCTATCCATAGGGGGTACTTGAGAAGACCCATGAGACCGTAGGCTTACTGGTAAAATGTACTCTAGAAAGAGGCCTGAGTTCGAATTCCGAGTTGGAGGACAGTTCAAAACGATTTATCCCAGTCGAAGCTAGTTTTTTTCTGAGTTCCCAGTTGTCGTGAACGCACTGAAGTCGGAGATTTCAGAGTTCCCAGTTGCTTTGAATGCGGCATACGTTTCCATGAAACACTCCGTGACGTAATTGGTATTTCATCATGCTTGTTCATGTTGCTCACTTGCTTCAGAATGATCTAGTCACTTTACGCTACACCACACATTCAACGAATCCTATTTTTAAAAATAACATAGCAATACATTACAAAAGGCAGGAATTAGAGAGCGCTAGTGGTGTTCAAGCGCCGCACATGAGTGATGGAGGCTCTGGATCAATACGGTAAAAATAGGAATTACATCTATATTAACCTAGTTCTTTTTAAGTAGTTAACATTGTTCACTCACCTTTGAGTTAATTAAGGTAGTGGTGATGGACCAGTACGTGATCCAATTTCAAAGATGACCTTTCGTAGAACGCGACTAGACTAGCTTGTTCAGCAGCTCACATGCTTTAAAGACATACAACACGGTCCAATCTGATTCCAGTATCCTTGTTTGGTGTGTACGTTGATTGGCTACAGTGGGGGTGTTACTCGGTCTTGCTCCTCCAATCAGAGATTACACGTTTGTCGGGCCTTCGTTTCGAATGTCCTGCACATATGTAAACAAAAGGCCCAGAAAGTAGCCCGCCCCCTTGTAGACATGCTTCTGCAAGATAAACAATAACCATGATTTTGGTATGTAAACGTTTGGATATTTCCTCTGAGAAAAGTTATTCACTGTGCTTAACCTTGAAAAGGAGCACAAGGTGTGCAAAACAATTGCTTATGAATAGGCCGATTTAAGTGAAAAAGCTATATAAAAAAAAAACTTAACCGAGTTTGTGTTCTCCAACCCTGTTCCTGGAGCGCTACCCTCCTGTAGGTTTTCACTCCCCAGTTGTAATTCACCTGATTCAGCTTATCATCCAGCTAATTATTAGAATTAGGGTTGGTGCGAAAACTTACAGGACAGTAGCTCTCCAGGAACAGGGTTGGAGAGCCCTGGACTAGAACGTTTCTCAATAAGTTATTACATCAGTTCTTCAGCACAAAAAGACAAAAACAAGAATTGGCCTAATAATGCACTTCTTTGCTCTTCACTAAACTTGCAGGTTCATGTCTGAACGCACAGACGGGTGAATAACGTTGTGGATATGAATAGCCTATGTATGCAGTGAAATTGAATAGACCATCTTGAAACACAAAATTGTGAAAATGAACTTTATAATCTTACCCTAGGAAGCTATTGAAATCTAAGTCAACAGTATTCTTTGGGAGTGTCAAAACTTTATTGGCAAAAACACCCTTTGGCATTCGCCCTTGGTGCTCCAGTAGTTCTCAAGATAAAGGAGTGATGACGAGTAAACTTGCAAACGGGACCATTATGTAGGCCACAGGTGTCAAACTCATTCCTCTGAGGGCCTTCTTCTCTGAGGGATTTCGCTCCTCCCTTGTACTTGATTGATGAATTAAGGTCACTAATTAGTAAGGAACTCCCACACCTGGTTGTCTAGGGCTTGATTGAAAGAAAAAAAGCTGCAGACAATAGGCCCTCCATGGAATGAGTTTGACACGCTTGATGTAGGGCCTAACTGTTACCAAACTTGTAAAAACAACCATGATGTACAGTACCTTCTATTATATGGTTCTTTGTACAGAGGTGAAGAGACAGTGATAAACTGATGGGATAGTGTCATAAGTGCAGTCCTTTGTAAATTCGAAAGAATGTAGTCCAATGTACACCGAACAAAGCCTTGGTTTCTGTTTGTAATGAAAGTTGCTGATGAAACTTTAACAGAATTTGCATCCACCTCATCTTCACTTACCATATGAGATACTGCAGCCGGGGCAGGTCCTTATTCTCATCTGGCACTGTGCTTGTGTCAATTCTGAATGGAAACGACTCATGTGCAAAGCTTTTTCATTCACTGATTGAGAACAGTGGTTGTGAATGCAATCAATAACATGTACTTGTAGCCATAATCCAAACAGGCAAGTGTAGGCATGGGAAACTAGAAACAAAAAAACATTCATATGGACCCATTCCAAATAGACCCACAGCTAACTGGTTTAAGAGATAATCCTTCAAATAAATCTATGCTAACTGTCTTTTTGAGCCAAGTGAACACAGCATGTTCTGAGTGAGAAATCAGCTGAGGTGTCAAGTTACTGGGAATCAGGCAGGGAGCAGTCTATGGGAAATATTTCACTTCCCCTAAACCCAGCCTGAAGCAAAAGTAACAAAGTTACTAATTGCGGTACACTATAAAAAAAAAACGTCTCTCTCTCCAGAGTAACCATTTAGAATAAATGGATCCAGTTGGAAGAAATTAGTAGAAACCAGTGCTCTACACCAACACTGTTTACAAGGACCACATTTGCTCCTAAGTTGAAAAGAATGTAAGGGCACATAGAAATGTAGGAACACGATGAAAAACATTCAACGTATTAATGATAAGAATTGCCAGCCATTAGAAAATACAGGGTGAAGGAACACCAGAACATCTTGTTTTAAAGATTGAAATGTAGCCTATATGAATCCTAGCCACTTTTGAAGCTTGTCTCCTGAAGAAGTGCTTCCTTTCTTTTTATTCCATTAAATGTTATCTGGGTGATTTTTATTTTCTCCGTAGGGGCACTGGTGCCCCCATATTAAAAATCCAGGCAGCACATGAAAATATTTTGGAGCATATGCGACCAAAATGGTAGCGCTGTAGAGCCCTGCAAATCATGTTTTAATTTTTTATTGAGAAGGCATGCTTTACATTTCTTGAATAAAAATTATGAAAAAAAGAGTCCAACATTTTCCAATTAATTCTGGTCATTGGGACAATTATATGAAAGGGCCAACGGGGAATTGATAGGCCGCAATGGAGGGAAAGATATAGGGATTTGAGGATGGATGGAGAGTGAAAGGGAGGGATGGACGTGCGGTGGTGGCTCGGTTTAGAATCTTCCCGAGCGTTCTCGGTCTCTGGAACGCCTTCTCTCGCGGTCGCCTCCACCTCCCCTGCCTTTATCCCTTGAGCGCGAACGACGTTCCCTGGAACGGGAGCGAGAACGATGGCCCCCTCTGAGGAGGAAGAGAGAGAACATTTGAACTTTCCCACTTAAACCCACATGAAAAACCTTAGCGCGTCAGAAATTTGTATTTCGGAGAGCACTTGAACACAGCATTAGTTCTGTGATTAGCGTTGACTGTCAAGAGAGCCTGAGCGTAGCCCTCTTCCTGCAGCATCCATACAGCTCCCTCCTCAGCTCCCTGGAGATGGGTTTCAGGTGCATGAAGTTACAGAAGCCTCCTCGAGTGCACTCCCTGTAGAGAAAGGGGGAACTGCAGTTAGTGCACTGAGGAACTCTGTCATATGAAGAAATCTAATCTGAGCAACGGAGATAAAGGTGTGTGGATTTGATGCCATTGGTAGGAATTAGCCTTGCTCTAGCATTTATTTAATTGAAATAACCTAATTGAATTGCAATGTATTTGTAATCACCACTAATGCCATCTTGAGCTGAAAATGGTGTGTGTGTGTGTGTGTGTGTGTGTGGTCCTGCGGTGGAGTACTGACCCCATCTCGTACTGGCGGCAGCAGGTTTCTCTGAAGTCGGTAATGGGAGAGAGCTTGGCGTGGATGGGTTGAATGTTGAACCAGCGGTTATTCAGATCATCACTGCCTTCTCCATGTCCTCCTCACAACGGAACCACACACAGAGACCATCACAGAGTTGGTGTGTGCGAAATTTGGTTCTTAAGAGGCAGAGACAATGACAGAGTGTTTGTGATTAAATGGAAGGAGAATGTGTGTTCCTCAACAAACATGCACAAAACCCACCATCACAGACACAATTACATGGTCAGTGACACACCTTCACATTTCAGACCAGATGGTCTCCCATCTTGGGTGTCGCACACATTCATCTCCTCCACCTCTCCGTACTTCTCCTCCATCTCTGTGAAGACCTCCTACAGCAAGAGAAACAAAGGGAGATAGATTGGCAGAAAGAAAGGGGAATATATTATGTCTGAAGTTTACTTTAATTCAAAGTGCATTTCCCAGAAATGGTCAGGGTAAAAAGGTTTCAGTATTTCTATTCTGTTTCAGTAGGTTGTTAGTATTTTGTCTTCAACTCCTACATGGGCTGTGTGGTGGGGGAAGAGATGCAAGGCAACCCAGAGTTGCATCATCCACTCCATTCAAGTGGATTTATAGTGCGATAATACCGACTCACCTCAAAAGAACTCGTGGTAGTGCTCCTGCATCTCCACATCACTGACGGCACCTAGTGGCCACAGGAGAAACACACTCATCAGGGACAAGCCAATGACATCATCACTGTGGTTTCATTAACTAAACATGCACAAGAGAAACATTGCTAAAACATACGAGTCTGGACTGATTGGACAGGATTTTGATCTAAATATTACTGAATTACAAATGTCTTCAATTGCCTAATAGCACACAGTCCAGTACACATGAAATAGGGATTTCAGGAAAGATAGTGTCCGGAGCCAAAGGGTCAGTGCCAAAAATCTGTTCATTGTGCCCCTACACTAAGACTGGACATTTTACCTTTATGAGGGGTCTTAAGAGACTAATTATGGCACTGTCACAGACATAATATACAGTGAGGGAAAAAAGGATTTCATCCCCTGCTGATTTTGTACGTTTGCCCACTGACAAAGAAATGATCAGTCTATAATTTTAATGGTAGGTTTATTTGAACAGTGAGAGACAAAAAAATCCAGAGAAAAAGAATGTTATAAATTGATTTGCATTTTAAAATGAGGGAAATAAGTATTTGACCACTCTGCAAAACATGACTTAGTACTTGGTGGCAAAACCCTTGTTGGCAATCAGAGGTCAGACGTTTCTTATAGTTGGCCACCAGGTTTGCACACATCTCAGGAGGGATTTTGTCCCACTCCTCTTTGCAGATCTTCTCCAAGTCATTAAGGTTTCGAGGCTGACGTTTGGCAACTCGAATCTTCAGCTCCCTCCACAGATTTTCTATGGGATTAAGGTCTGGAGACTGGCTAGGCCACTCCAGGACCTTAATGTGCTCCTTCTTGAGCCACTCCTTTGTTGCCTAGGCCGTGTGTTTTGGCTCATTGTCATGCTGGAATAGCCATCCACGACCCATTTTCAATGCCCTGGCTGAGGGGAGGAGGTTCTCACCCAAGATTTGACGGTACATGGCCCCATCCATCGTCCCTTTGATGCAGTGAAATTGTCTTGTCCCCTTAGCAGAAAAACACCCCCAAAGCATAATGTTTCCACCTCCATGTTTGACGGTGGGGATGGTGTTCTTGGGGTCATATGCAGCATTCCTCCTCCTCCAAACACAGCGAGTTGAGTTGATGCCAAAGAGCTCGATTTTGGTCTCATCTGACCACAACACTTTCACCCAGTTCTGGGCTGATTCCTCACCGTTCTCATGATCATTGCAACTTCGAGGTGAGATCTTGCATGGAGCCCCAGGCCGAGGGAGATTGACAGTTCTTTTGTGTTTCTTCCATTTGCGAATAATCGCACCAACTGTTGTCACCTTCTCACCAAGCTGCTTGGCGATGGTCTTGTAGCCCATTCCAGCCTTGTGTAGGTCTACAATCTTGTCCCTGACATCCTTGGAGAGCTCTTTGGTCTTGGCCATGGTGGAGAGTTTGGAATCTGATTGATTGATTGCTTCTGTGGACACGTGTCTTTTTATGTGAAAGATTTCTGACTCCCAGGTGTCTTTTTATACAGGTAACAAGCTGAGATTAGGAGCACTCCTAGAGTGTGCTCCTAATCTCAGCTCGTTACCTGTATAAAAGACACCTGGGAGTCAGAACTCTTTCTGATTGAGAGGGGGTCAAATACTTATTTCCCTCATTAAAATGCAAATCAATTTATAACATTTTTGACATGCGTTTTTCTGGATGTCTTTGTTGTTATTCTGTCTCTCACTGTTCAAATAAACCTACCATTAAAATTATAGTCTGATCATTTCTTTGTCAGTGGGCAAACGTACAAAATCAGCAGGGGATCAAATACTTTTTTCCCCTCACTGTATATCCACAGTAAAACGAGTCCTATATCGACATAACCTGAAAGGCCGCACAGCAAGGAAGAAGCCACTGCTCCAAAACCGCCATAGAAAAGCCAGACTACGATTTGCAACTGCACATGGGGACAAAGATCGTACTTTTTGGAGAAATGTCCTCTGGTCTGATGAAACAAAAATAGAACTGTTTGGCCATAATGACCATCGTTATGTTTGGAGGAAAAAGGGGGGACTTGCAAGCCTAAGAACACCATTCCAACCATGAAGCACGGGGGTTGCAGCATCATGCTGTGGGGGTGCTTTGCTGCAGGAGGGACTGGTGCACTTCACAAAATAGATGGCATCATGAGGAAGGAAAATTATGTGGATATATTGAAGCAACATCAAGACATCAGTCAGGAAGTTAAAGCTTGGTCGCAAATGGGTCCTCCAAATGGACAATGACCCAAAGCACACTTCCAAAGTTGTGGTAAAATGGTTTAAGGACAACAAAGTCAAGGTATTGGAGTGGCCATCACAAAGCCCTGACCTCAATCCTAAAAAACATTTGTGGGCAGAACTGAAAACGAGTGTGCGAGCAAGGAGGCCTACAAACCTGACTCAGTTACACCAGCTCTGTCAGGAGGAATGGGCCAAAATTCACCCAACTTATTGTGGGAAGCTTGTGGAAGGCTACCCAAAACGTTTGACCCAAGTTAAACAATTGAAAAGGAAATGCTACCAAATACTAATTGAGTGTAGCCTTCCACAAATACTAATTGAATGTGATGAAAGAAATAAAAGCTGAAATCAAATCACTCTCTCTACTATTATTCTGACATTTCACATTCTTAAAATAGTGGTGATCCTAACTGACCTAAAACAGGGAATTTTTACTAGGATTAAATGTCAAGAATTGTGAAAAACTGAGTTTAAATGTATGTGGCTAAGGTGTACGTAAACTTCTGACTTCAACTGTATCACGTTGTACAATAAAAACCAGACATTTCCATAAATGAGTTTGACCTGAAACTATGGGGCAGGGTTAACTTCCTGAATAGGATTAGTAAAGTGTAAATGAGTGAGTACTTGAAACAATCATGAAAAACTATTTCCTAGAAAAGTATTAGATTTTGAATTAATAGAAATACACAGTTCTGTATGCATCAAAATTAATTTGGTTATTTCTGTAACAGTGACTACCAGAACAGAAGCCAACATGGGTTGTTTTACTTAACACTAGTAGCTGTTGTATTTCATGTATAGTACAGCACTCTAAAGCAGGGGTGTCAAACTCATTTTGGTTCAGGGGCCACATACAGCGCAATCTGATCTCAAGTGGGCCGGGCCAGTAAAATAATAGCAAAATAACCTATAAATAACGTCAACTCCAAATCTTTACCTTTGTTTTTCAATATTATGCCTTAATTTATCATTTAGCCTACATATGTGCATTATAACTCACAGATCACAGTGGATCTACAAAGGCACAAAACATTTATTCACAGATAGGCCTATGGAACTGAAAAAATGGCATTTCACTTTGATTAAAACAACTTGTTTTATTAACTTAACTTATTTTAATGTACAGTATACATTCTGACCACCTGAACTGACTCACCACACTATGCACAAACTAAAGTGGGAGCTATGAAGAACGTTATCACAATGTTCATGGTCTTTAAATATTACATTACCACAGTAAATGTTATTTTTTCACAGAACTGTATTCTTCAGAGTGCAAATGTCTCTTAAAGAGCATTACAAGTCTTACAATTAGACTTGACCTACTCGCTGTTTAACCCCCTCCCCTCTCTTTCTCTCACTGCGGCCTACCGGCTGCTCCTGAAACTTGGCATCTTTCAGCCTTCACGATTGCATCAATATCAGGTGTCAAATCCTGAGTAGCAGCCAATTTCATAATGTCATTTAAGTGCTTGTGTGTTAGCCTTGAGCGCAGCTTTGTTTTATTGATGTTCATTACAGAGAAAACCTGTTCACAAAGATAGGTAGTCCCAAACATGCATAAAACCTTTGCAGCCAGGGCTGTTAATTTGGGGCAAGAGATACTGATAGAATGTGTCCAAGCCCACAGAGGCAAATTTGTCCTTCATACCTGAATCACACTGCAAGTCAATTATTTCGAGTTGGATGTCAGCGGGCAGATCAGAAGCCTTGACTGTGAATGGCGAGCAAAAAACGGCAAATTCTGTCTCAAGTTCACCGAAGACCTGAAACTGTCGCTCAAACTCCCGCAGCAATCCTGTAATCTTGTCTTTGTATTGAGCCATGTCAGCATTAAGTCCGGTCGCACGCACATCTCTTAGACAAGGGAAGTGAGCGGTGTCACCGCTAGATAGTTGTGTCTCCCAGAGTGACAGTTTCAACTTGAATGCGCGTATGCTGTCATAATACTGAGTGACAACTTTTTTGCGGCCCTGCAACATTTTAAGATTATTCAGGTGCTCTGTAATATCCACCAGAAAGGCAAGATCCTGCACCCATTCTGGGCATTTAAGTTCCTTCACTGGTTTGCCTTTTTTCTCCATGAACTGTTCAATTTGCTCTCGTAGCTCAAAGAAACGCTTCAGCACGGCACCTCGGCTTAACCACCGTACTTCAGTGTGGTATGGCAAGCCATGCGTAATGTCTTTATCACTGAGAAGACTGTCAAACTGACGGTTATTCAAACCTCTTGCTCGGATGAAATTAACAGTGCGGACAACCACCTCCATGACATGATCCATTTTTAATGATTTGCAACACAATGCTTCCTGGTGCAAAATACAGTGAAATGTCCAAAACTCTTGTCCTCCATTTGCGGCCTGTACTTTATCTCTGAATTTTGTCACAACGCCTGCTTTTCTCCCAATCATTGATGGCGCACCATCTGTAGCCAGGCTGACGGCACGGGACCAGTCCACTCCGACTCTGTCCAGCGCTCCAACGAGAGAGCTCATAATGTCATCCGCTGTTGTAGTATCCGTCATAGGTACCAACCCAAGGAACTCCTCGGTGACTGTCAAAGTCGCATCAACACCACGAATGAATATGGCCAGTTGAGCAACATCTGTAATATCAGTGCTCTCATCAATTGCAACCGAAAATGCAACAAATGACTTGACTTTGTGATTCATTTGGCTCTCCAAGTCTGCCGAGAGATCTGAAATTCTATCTGCGACAGTGTTTCTCGTTAGGCTAATGTTGGCAAAGGCCTGTCGCTTTTCAGGGCACACGATTTCTGCAGCCTTCAGCATGCATGTTTTCACGAACTCACCCTCAGAAAATGGCTTGGATCCTAACGCTATCTCATTAGCAATAAGGTAGCTAGCTTTCACCGCTGCATCACTGACCTCTCGGCTACGGGTAAAAACAGACTGCTGTTTCTTCAGACCCACTAACAATTCATTTATCTTCTCTATTCTCAGTTGTCCTCGCAAATGGTTGTATTTTTCACCATGATGAGTCTCATAGTGGCGCCGAATATTATATTCCTTGAGCACTGAAACTTGCTGATTACACACCAAGCACACAGATTTCCCATTCACTTCTGTGAATAAATATGAATCAGTCCATTTTTCTTGGAAAACTCTGCACTCTGTGTCAACTTTTCTCCTTTTTGACAAAGACATTTTGGTAATGTGGGTGCAACAGTGGGTAATTTTGACAACAAGAGCTTAATAACGATAAGGCAAGATCGGCAGATGGCGCATTCTGGGCGCGTTGCTGTCACGTGCTGTGTATTTCAGGATCTCTCGTTATTTCAGTGCGACCTCTGCTGGACAAATTTGGAATATCTGTTCCTTTAAAAAAAAAAAAGTGGACGTCGTCTCGCGGGCCGGATTGAACCATCTGGCGGGCCGGTTCTGGCCCGCGGGCCGTATGATTGACATCCCTGGCTTAGGGGATAACCAGTTAGATATACCTGCTGGAGCGCAGACTACTGGTGGGTGTTGCTATGGTGACCGGTGAGCTAAGATAAGACAGGGATTTGCCTAGCAGTGATTTATAGATGACCTGGAGCCAGTGGGTTTGGCGACGAATATGTAGTGAGGGCCAGCCAACAAGAGCGTACAGGTCACAATGGTGGGTAGTATATGGGGCTTTGGTGACAGAATGGATGGCACTGTGATAGACTACATCCAATTTGCTGAGTAGAGTGTTGGAGGCTATTTTGTAAATGACATCGCCAAAGTCAAGGATCGGTAGGATAGTCATGTTTGGCAGCATGAGTGAAGGAGGCTTTGTTTGCGAAATAGGAAGCAGATTCTAGATCTAACTTTTAATTGGAGATGCTTAATGTGAGTCTGGAAGGAGAGTTTACAGTTTAACCAGACACTTATGTATTTGTAGTTGTCCACATACTCTAGGTCAGACCCGCCGAGAGTAGTGATTCTAGTCGGGTGGGCGGGTGCAAGCAGCGTTCGGTTGAAGAGCATGCATTTAGTTTTACTAGTGTTTAAGAGCAGTTGGAGGCTACGGAGTGTTGTATGGCGTTGAAGCTCGTTTGGAGGTTTGTTAACAGTGTCCAATGAAGGGCCAGATGTATACAAAAATAGGCTAATTGACATCATTTGAGTCAATTGGAGGTGTACCTGTGGATGTATTTCAAACTCAGTGCCTCTTTGCTTGACATCATGGGAAAATCAAAAGAAATCAGCCAAGACCTCAGAAAAAATATTGTAGACCTCCACAAGTCTGGTTCATCCTTGGGAGCAATTTCCAAACGCCTGAAGGTACCACATTCATCTATACAAACAATAGTACGCAAGTATAAACACCATGGGACCACGCAGCCGTCATACCGCTCAGGAAGGAGACGCGTTCTGTCTCCTAGAGATGAACGTACTTTGGTGTGAAAAGTGCAAATCAATCCCAGAACAAGGACCTTGTGAAGATGCTGGAGGAAACAGGTACAAAAGTATGTATATCCACAGTAAAACAAGTCCTATATCGACATAACCTGAAAGGCCGCTCAGCATGGAAGAAGCCACTGCTCCAAAACCGCCATAAAAAGCCAGACTACGGTTTGCAACTGCACATGGGGACAAAGATTGTACTTTTTGGAGAAATGTCCTCTGGTCTGATGAAACAAAAATAGAACTGTTTGGCCATAATGACCATCGTTATGTTTGGAGGAAAAAGGGGGGACTTTGAAAGCCGAAGAACACCATCCCAACCGTGAAGCACGGGGTGGCAGCATCATGCTGTGGGGGTGCTTTGCTGCAGGAGGGACTGGTGCACTTCACAAAATAGGTGGCATCATGAAGGAAAATGATGTGGATATATTGAAGCAACATCTCAAGACATCAGTCAGGAAGTTAAAGCTTGGTCGCAAATGGGTCTTCCAAATGGACAATGACCCCAAGCATACTTCCAAAGTTGTGGCAAACTGGCTTAAGGACAACAAAGTCAAGGTATTGGAGTGGCCATCATAAAGCCCTGACCTCAATCCTATAGAAAATGTGTGGGCAGAACTGAAAACGCGTGTGCGAGCAAGGAGGCCTACAGACCTGACTCAGCTCTGTCAGGAGGAATGGGCCAAAATTCACCCAACTTATTGTGGAAGGCTGCCCGAAATGTTTGACCCAAGTTAAACAATTTAAAGGCAATGCTACCAAATACTAATTGAGTGTATGTAAACTTCTGACCCACTGGGAATGTAAATACAGTACTAGTTGGTGTCCTAAATATATGAAACAGGAAGTGTTTTATTCAACCATACTACTGACACAAGCACAGCGATACATACTTCCTCAATTTTTGCTGGTCCAAGTCTGTTTTGTGGCCTCGCCTCGAATAGCCAAAGCATTTTTTACATACCGCGTCTCAGTATACCAGACAAACACGTCTCACACAACACTCCCTGTTTTGCCATTTTTCTCTCGCTGGTCCATTTATTAATGAACAGAGGTACTTTTTCTAACCCCAATAGGACAAAAAAAGAATGTTTAGTGGACAGTCTGCCCTGAATCTAGGCCATCCTCTCTTACCCTTCCACTCAGTCACATGTATATTTAACTGAATATCATGAGAACTTGGATTGAGAGCTAGATTTACCCAGGGGGCCCATGACATAACGTTGGCTGAAAGGAGGCACGGCAATGCACATCCCTCTGCATTTTCATGTATTTCTACTCCATTGTAACCGCTAGCCATGCCTTTTGCAAGAGATTCCATTAAGAAAGTTGCCTGGTTGACCCATACTGATTTCCTTCGTAGTTCAAGTCAAGCAAATGCTCTGGTCAACCACTGGTAATAGAGAAGGGGCCCGTCAATATTGTGTTGCTAGAGTGTATGTATACTGAAGAAAAATATAAACGAAACATGCAACAATTTTTACGATTGTATTGAGTTACAGTTCATATAAGGAAATCAGTCAATTGAAATACATTCATTAGGCCCTAATCTATGGATTTCAATTGACTGGGCAGGGGCACAGCCATGGGTGGGCTGGTCTCAGATGATCCCGCAGGTGAAGAAGCCAGATGTGGAGGTCCTGGGCTGGCGTGGTTACATGTGGTCTGCAGTTGTCAGGCTCGTTGGACGTACTGCCAAATTCTCTAAAACGACGTTGGAGCCGGCTTTGGTAGAGAAATTAACATTCAATTCTCTGGCAATAGCTCTGGTGGACATTCCTGCAGTCAGCATGCCAATTGCACCCTCCCTCAAAATTGAGACATCTTTGGCATTGGGTTGTGACAAAACTGCACATTTTAGTGGCCTTTTATTGTCCCCAGCACAAGGTGCACCTGTGTAATGGTCATGCTGTTTAATCAGCTTCTTGATATGCCACACCTGTCAGGTGGATGGATTATATTGGCGAAGGAGGAGAAATGCTCACTAACAGGGATGTAAACAAATTTGTGCACAAAATTTGAGCGAAATAAACTTTTTGTGCGTATGGAACATTTCTGGGATCTTTTACTTCAGCTCATGAAACATGGGACCAACACTTTACATGTTGTGTTTATATTTTTGTTCAGTATAGTTAGAGCTGACATTAGAGGGTGTCTTAGGGTATTCAGGTTGTTGGCAGGCCCGTTTTTTTGACAAAGCTCAAACCATTTGACTATGGATTATTGACATACTCAAGCGGCTGATGTCCCTCGTTCCCTCATTAATACATATTGTGGGATTGCGTTTGACTAAACTTGACTGATACACTGAGCATAATTTCCCCAACTCAAAGCCCGATGTATCCCTCTGTGAGTAGAGTAGAGAAGCATAACTGTAAATCGCTTTGGATTAAAGCATCTACTAAATGGCATAAAAATATAATGGAATAATAGAACATAGCACAGCAGCTGTACTCTAGGCTTGCTCTAGGTTTCCCTACAGCTCGCCTCGCCTCCTCCTTCCTCTGTTTCCCTACAGCTCACCACCTCTGGACAGAGAAAATACACACTCCCCATCGTGTAGTCTCCTGAGTCGGGCAGTGGTCTAAGGCACTGTATTGCAGTGCTAGCTGTGCCACTAGAGATCCTGGTTCGAATCCAGGCTCTGTCGCAGCCGGCCGCGACCGGGAGACTCATGGGCAGCGCACAATTGGCCTAGCGTTGTCCAGGGTAGGGGAGGGAATGGCCGGCAGGGATGTAGCTCAGTTGATAGAGCATGGCGTTTGCAACGCCAGGGTTGTGGGTTCGATTCCCACGGGGGACCAGTATGAAAAATAAAAATATGTATTCACTAACTGTAAGTCGCTCTGGATAAGAGCGTCTGCTAAATGACTAAAATGTAAATGTGTCCACCGGTCAAGCATGGACTTGTCACCAGCCTCCCCTCCTACAGACAGAAGGTTCCTCTACATCCAACCCCCTTTTTGCCTTTTGCTATAGGTTCTAGGCATCAGGATTTGGGGATTTTGTTTTAAAATTTTTCTAAAACATTTTAATTTTTCCCTCTGCAGACCATTTTGATTCAAAACATCTACTGTAATCCCCAGTCCTCTCAGCCCTCAGGTCTCTCTAGTTCCCTCCTCCCTCCTCAGACTTTAGGTCTGTGTCTCCGCTGGCTTCCTGCAGGGCTTCTGAGGGTCTGTCTCAGCACTGGTAGCAGGGGGTACCGCAACACGCCAATATGCCGCAATCAGAAAAACGCCACCTATGTCGCCAATAAAATAAATCTATCTGTGGCCATTCATGGGGTCTAAGCCTAGGCGTAGAATGACATGCTCTGATGGTGACATTGAGAAAAGGACTCAAAAAAAGAAAATGCCTTGCGCCCCACTACATTTGCATTGATCCTTACAGTGAAGTTAATACCTCCAAGCGATATCCTCGTAGTATCTGTTTTCTAACACAGTTATAGTGCACAGATGACTGACTTTAGGTATTTATCAGGCACTTTCAGACAAGACTGACAACACACCGACTGCCCTAGTGCCCAACATTTTGTTTGTGGTTGACAGCAAAAATATCTATATGCGTTACTGTCCAGACACAGCACAGCTTTAGTTTTTGCTCTCTCCCTATACATTAGACTGATTTAACTTATGTCAGCCATTTTGGAAATGTTATAGTACCCTGATGTTGAGCCCTGGCTAGCAGAGCTGATGCATTGCCACTCCCTGCCTCCCAGGTAAGTCATGGGTTTGTGGTCTTGTTGCTGTCATGTATAACTGTTCTGTTTCTCAGCAGAGCATCTGAAAATGACTGGCAAAAAGTTCATTTTTTGAAAATGTATCAAAAGGAAAAAAATAAACTAGTAATAAAAAGCACATCTTGGCATTCAATCACCTAGGATTCAGCAAGTCCTTGAAGTAATTTCTAGCCCCAATGACCTTATATTGTGTGTATATAGATATAGTCCCGTGTAGCTCAGTTGGTAGAGCATGGCGCTTGCAACGCCAGGGTTGTGGGTTCGATTCCTGCGGGGGACCAGTATGAAAATGTATGCACTCACTAACTGTAAGTCGCTCTGGATAAGAGCGTCTGCTAAATGACTAAAATGTGAATATATATACACAGTACCAGTCAAAAGTTTGGACACACCTACTCATTCAAGGGTTTTTCTTTATTTTTACAATTTCCTACATTGTAGAATAATAGTGAATACATAAAAACTATGAAATAACACATAGTAACCAAAAAAAGTGTTAAACAAATCAAAATATTTTATATTTGAGATTCTTCAAAGTAGCCACCCTTTGCCTTGATGAAAGCTTTGCACACACTTGGCATTCTCTCAACCAGCTTAATGAGGTAGTCACCTGGAATGCATTTCAATTAACAGGTGTGTTTTGTTAAAAGTTATTTTGTGGAATTTCTTTCCTTCTTACTGCATTTGAGCCAATCAGTTGTGTTGTGACAAGGTAGGGGTGGTATACAGAAGATAGCCCTATTTGGTAAAAGACCAAGTCCATGTTATGGCAAGAACAGCTCAAATAAGCAAAGAGAAACGACAGTCCATCATTACTTTAACACATGAAGGTCAGTCAATCCGGAAACTTTCAAGTTTCTTCAAGTGCAGTTGCAAAAACCATCAAGTGCTATGATGAAACTGGCTCTCATGAGGACTGCCACAGGAAAGGAAGACCCAGAGTTACCTCTGCTGCAGAGGATAAGTTCATTAGAGTTACCAGCCTCAAATTACAGCCCAAATAAATTCTTCAGAGTTCAAGTAACAGACACATCTCAACATCAACTGTTCAGAGGAGACTGTGTGAATCAGGCCTTCATGGTCGAATTGCTGCAAAGAAACCACTACTAAAGGACACCAATAAGAAGAAGAGACTTGCTTAGGCCAAGAAACATGAGCAATGGACATTAGACCGGTGGAAATCTGTCCTTTTGGTCTGGAGTCCAAATTGGAGATATTTGGTTCCAACCGCCGTGTCTGTGAGACGCAGCAGGTGAACGGATGATCCCCACATGTGGTTCCCACCGTGAAGCATGGAGGACGAGGTGCGATGGTGTGGGGGTGCTTTTCTGGTGACACTGTCAGTGATTTATTTAGAATTCAATGCACAATTAACCAGCATGGCTACCACAGCATTCTGCAGCGATACGCCATCCTATCATTTGTTTTTCAACAGGACAATGACAGGACAATGACAATGTTTTTCATCATGATTGATTGATTGATTGATTGATTGATTGATTGAATGACCCAACACACCTCCAGGCTGTGTAAGGGCTATTTGACCAAGAAGGAGAGTGATGGCGTGCTGCATCAGATGACCTGGCCTCCACAATCACCTGACATCAACCCAATTGAGATGGTTTGGGAGGAGCTGGAACGCAGAGTGAAGGAAAAGCAGCTAACAAGTGCTCAGCATATTTGGGAACTGCTTCAAGACTGTTGGAAAAGCATTCCAGGTGAAGCTGGTTGAGAGAATGTGAAGAGTTTGCAAAGCTGTCATCATGGCAAAGGGTGGCTATTTGAAGAATCTCAAATATAAAATATTTTGATTTGTTTAACAATTTTTTTGGTTAGTACATGATTCCATATGTGTTATTTAACCGTTTTTATGTCTTCTATTATTTGACAATGTAGAAAATAGTAAAAATAAAGAAAAACCCTTGAATGAGTAGGTGTTCTAAAACTTGACTGTTTATGTGTGTGTGTCTATATATATATATATATTAGTGAGGGGGGGGGGGGGGAGAAGTATTTTATCCCCTAATGATTTTGTACGTTTGCCCACTGACAAAGAAATTATCAGTCTATAATTTTAATGGTAGGTTTATTTGAACAGTGAGAGACAGAATAACAACAACAAAAAATCCAGAAAACGCATGTCAAAAATTTTATAAATTGATTTGGGTCCTGAAAAAGGGACGTTTCTTTTTTTGCTGAGTTTATTTATTTATTTATATATATATATATATATATATATATATATATATATATATATATATATATATATATATATATATATATATATATATATATATATATATATATATATATATATATATATATATATATATATATATATATATATATATAAAATATGCTCAACAATTTCAAAGATTTTACTGAGTTAAAGGTCTTCTGAGGAAATCAGTCAATTCAAATAAATGTATTAGGCCCTAATCTATCGATTTCACATTACTGGGAATACAGATATGCATCTGTTGGTCACAGATATTGACCAACAGTGCATTCAGAAAGTATTCAGACCCCTTGACTTTTTCCACATTTTATGTTACAGCCTTATTCTGAAATTGATTGAATTGTTTTTCCCCCCCTCATCAATCTATACACAATACCACATAATGACAAAGCAAAAACAGGTTTTTAGAAATGTTAGCTCATGTATCAAAAATTAAAAAAACTTCTCGCACATTTACATAACTATTCAGACCCTTTACTCAGTACCTTGAAGCACATTTGCCAGCGATTACAGCCTTGCGTCTTCTCCTGCATTGTCTTGGCTGTGTGCTTAGGGTAGTTGTCCTGTTGGAAGGTGAACAATCGCCCCAGTCTGAGGTCCTGAGTGCTCTGGAGCAGGTTTTCATCAAGGATCTCTCTGTACTTTGCGCCATTCATCTTTTCCTCGATCCTGACTAGTCTCCCAGTCCCTGCCACTAAAAGACATCCCCACAGCATGATGCTGCCACCTCCATGCCTCACCGTAAGGATGGTGCCAGGATTCCTCCAGACGTGACGCTTGGCATACAGGCAAAAGAGTTCAATCTTGGTTTCATTAGACCAGAGAATGTTGTTTCTCATGGTCAAAATCCTTTAGGTGCCTTTTGGCAAACTCCAAGTGGGCTGTCCTGTGCCTTTTTACTGAGGAGTGGCTTCCGTCTGGCCACTCTACCATAAAGGCCTGATTTAGTAGAGCGCTGCAGAGATGGTTGTCCTTCTGGAAGGTTCTCCCATCCCCACAGAGGAACTCTGGAGCTCTGTCTGAGTGACCATCAGGTTCTTGGTCACCTCCCTGACCAAGGCCCTTCTCCCCCGATTGCTCAGTTTGGCCTGGCGGCCAGCTCTAGGAAGAGTCTTGGTGGTTCCAAACATATTCCATTTTAGAATGATTGAGAGTGCCAGGGAGACTAGTCAGGATCCAGGGAAAGATGAATGGAACAAAGTGTTGCGAGATCCTTGATGAAAACCTGCTCAGGACCTCAGACTGGGGCCAAGGTTCACCTTCCAACAGGGCAACGACCCTAAGCACACAGCCAAGACAATGCAGGAGTGGCTTCTGGATAAGTCTCTGAATGTCCTTGAGTGGCCCAGCCAGAGCCCATACTTGAACCCAATCGAACATCTCTGGAGAGACCTGAAAATAATGTGTGTGTGTGTGTGTGTGTATGTACATGTACAGTGGGGAGAACAAGAATTTGATAACCTGCAAAATCGGCAGTGTTTCCTACTTACAAAGCATGTAGAGGTCTGTCATTTTTATCATAGGTACACTTCAACTGCGAGAGACGGAATCTAAAACAAAAATCCAGAAAATTACATTGTATGATTTTTAAGTAATTAATTTGCATTTTATTGCATGACATAAGTATTTGATCACCTACCAACCAGTAAGAATTCCGTCTCTCACAGACCTGTTAGTTTTTCTTTAAGAAGCCCTCCTGTTCTCCACTCAATCAAACAGACTCCAACTTCTCCACAATGGCCAAGACCAGAGAGCTGTGTAAGGACATCAGGGATAAAATTGTAGACCTGCACAAGGCTGGGATGGGCTACAGGACAATAGGCAAGCAGCTTGGTGAGAAGGCAACAACTGTTGGCGCAATTATTAGAAAATGGAAGAAGTTCAAGATGACGGTCAATCACCCTTGGTCTGGGGCTCCATGCAAGATCTCACCTCGTGGGGAATCAATGATCATGAGGAAGGTGAGGGATCAGCTCAGAACTACACGGCAGGACCTGGTCAATGACCTGAAGAGAGCTGGAACCACAGTCTCAAAGAAAACCATTAGTAACACACTACGCCGTCATGGATTAAAATCCTGCAGTGCACGCAAGGTCCCCCTGCTCAAGCCAGCGCATATCCAGGCCCGTCTGAAGTTTACCAATGACCATCTGGATGATCCAGAGGAGGAATGGGAGAAGGTCATGTGGTCTGATGAGACAAAAATAGAGCTTTTTGGTCTAAACTCCACTCGCCGTGTTTGGAGGAAGAAGAAGGATGAGTACAACCCCAAGAACACCATCCCAACCGTGAAGCATGGAGGTGGAAACATCATTCTTTGGGGATGCTTTTCTGTAAAGGGGACAGGACGACTGCACAGTATTGAGGGGAGGATGGATGGGGCCATGTATCGCGAGATCTTGGCCAACAACCTCCTTCCCTCAGTAAGAGCATTGAAGATGGGTCGTGGCTGGGTCTTCCAGCATGACAACGACCCGAAACACACAACCAGGGCAACTAAGGAGTGGCTCCGTAAGAAGCATCTCAAGGTCCTGGAGTGGCCTAGCCAGTCTCCAGACCTGAATCCAATAGAAAAGCTTTGGAGGGAGCTGAAAGTTTGTATTGCCCAGCGACAGCCCAGAAACCTGAAGGATCTGGAGAAGGTCTGTATGGAGGAGTGGGCCAAAATCCCTGCTGCAGTGTGTGCAAACCTGGAAACGTATGATCTCTGTATTTGCAAACAAAGGTTTCTGTACCAAATATTAAGTTCTGCTTTTCTGATGTATCAAATACTTATGTCATGCAATAAAATGCAAATTAATTACTTAAAAATCATACAATGTCATTTTCTGGATTTTTGTTTTAGATTCCGTCTCTCACAGTTGAAGTGTACCTATGATAAAAATTACAGACCTCTACATGCTTTGTAAGTAGGAAAACCTGCAAAATCGGCAGTGTATCAAATACTTGTTCTCCCCACTGTGTGTGTGTATATATATATATATACACACACTGCTCAAAAAAGGGAACACTAAAATAACACATCCTAGATCTGAATGAATGAAATAATCTTATTAATTACTTTTTTCTTTACATAGTTGAATGTGCTGACAACAAAATCACACAAAAATGATCAATGGAAATCAAATGTATCAACACATGGAGGTCTGGATTTGGAGTCATACTCAAAATTAAAGTGGAAAACCACACTACAGGCTGATCCAACTTTGATGTAATGTCCTTAAAAACAAGTCAAAATGAGGCTCAGTAGTGTGTGTGTGTGGCCTCCACATGCCTGTATGACCTCCCTACAACGCCTGGGCATGCTCCTGATGAGGTGGCGGATGGTCTCCTGAGGGATCTCCTCCCAGACCTAGACTAAAGCATCCGCCAACTCCTGGACAGTCTGTAGTGCAACGTGGCGTTGGTGGATGGAGCGAGACATGATGTCCCAGATGTGCTCAATTGCATTCAGGTCTGGGGAACGGGCGGGCCAGTCCATAGTATCAATGCCTTCCTTTTGCAGGAACTGCTGACACACTCCAGCCACATGAGGTCTAGCATTGTCTTGCATTAGGAGGAACCCAGGGCCAACCGCACCAGCATATGGTCTCACAAGGGGTCTGAGGATCTCATCTCGGTACCTAATGGCAGTCAGGCTACCTCTGGCGAGCACATGGAAGGCTGTGCGGCCCCCCAAAGAAATGCCACCCCACACCATGACTGACCCACCGCCAAACCGGTCATGCTGGAGGATGTTGCAGGCAGCAGAACGTTCTCCACGGCGTCTCCAGACTGTCACGTTTGTCACATGTGCTCAGTGTGAACCTGCTTTCATCTGTGAAGAGCACAGGGCGCCAGTGGCGAATTTGCCAATCTTGGTGTTCTCTGGCAAATGCCAAACGTCCAGCACGGTGTTGGGCTGTAAGCACAACCCCTACCTGTGGACGTCGGGCCCTCATACCACCCTCATGGAGTCTGTTTCTGACCGTTTGAGCAGACACATGCACATTTGTGGCCTGCTGGAGGTCATTTTGCAGGGCTCTGGCAGTGCTCCTCCTGCTCCTCCTTGCACAAAGGTGGAGGTAGCGGTCCTGCTGCTGGGTTGTTGCCCTCCTACGGCCTCCTCCACGTCTCCTGATGTACTGGCCTGTCTCCTGGTAGCGCCTCCATGCTCTGGACACTACGCTGACAGACACAGCAAACCTTCTTGCCACAGCTCACATTGATGTGCCATCCTGGATGAGCTGCACTACCTGAGCCACTTGTGTGGGTTGTAGACTCCGTCTCATGCTACCACTAGAGTGAAAGCACCGCCAGCATTCAAAAGTGACCAAAACATCAGCCAGGAAGCATAGGAACTGAGAAGTGGTCTGTGGTCACCACCTCCTTTATTGGGGGTGTCTTGCTAATTGCCTATAATTTCCACAACAGCATGTGAAATGTATTGTCAATCAGTGTTGCTTCCTAAGTGGACAGTTTGATTTCACAGAAGTGTGATTGACTTGGAGTTACATTGTGTTGTTTTAAGTGTTCCCTTTTATTTTTTTGAGCAGTGTGTATATATATATATATATATATATATAATCATTTGCGATTGTCGCTTATTCCAGCTCCCTCTCTTTCAGCGTGGATCAGTCCCATGAATCATCTTAACCTCTTTCAGTCATCCCTTCATACCCTGTTCTGGGGCTGGTTGGGGCACAATTACATTGTTTTGAGTGAGGGGGAAGGGAGTAAATGCACCTATTTAAAGAAATCTGCTGAAACCAAAATGAACATTTTGTATTTTCAGACCATTGCCCTCTTCAACAGTTACCGTAACCCTCAAAACACTGCCCAGTCTGCCGATGGTTTGTGCTGTAAGTTTCCGACCCGTTAACAGGGACCTGCTGCTATCTTTCTTCTTCATCTGACATTCTAAGTTGTATCCCTTTTTTATTTCATGAACAGTGAAATAAGGTTTGGACCCTTTAGAGCAGGGATGTCAATCATACGGCCCGCGGGCCAGAACCGGCCCGCCAGATGATTCAATCCGGCCCGCGAAACGACGTCCACTTTTTTTTTTTTTTTTTATGGAACAGATATTCCAAATTTGTCCAGCAGAGGTCACACTGAAATAACGAGAGATCCTGATATAAACAGCACGTGACAGCAACGTGCCCAGAATGCGCCATCTGCCGATCTTGCCTTATCGTTATTAAGCTCTTGTTGTCAAAATTACCCACTGTTGCACCCACATTACCAAAATGTCTTTGTCAAAAAGGAGAAAAGTTGACAGAGTGCAGAGTTTTCCAAGAAAAATGGACTGATTCATATTTATTCACAGAAGTGAATGGGAAATCTGTGTGCTTGGTGTGTAATCAGCAAGTTTCAGTGCTCAAGGAATATAATATTCGGCGCCACTATGAGACTCATCATAGTGAAAAATACAACCATTTGCGAGGACAACTGAGAATAGAGAAGATAAATGAATTGTTAGTGGGTCTGAAGAAACAGCAGTCTGTTTTTACCCGTAGCCGAGAGGTCAGTGATGCAGCGGTGAAAGCTAGCTACCTTATTGCTAATGAGATAGCGTTAGGATCCAAGCCATTTTCTGAGGGTGAGTTCGTGAAAACATGCATGCTGAAGGCTGCAGAAATCGTGTGCCCTGAAAAGCGACAGGCCTTTGCCAACATTAGCCTAACGAGAAACACTGTCGCAGATAGAATTTCAGATCTCTCGGCAGACTTGGAGAGCCAAATGAATCACAAAGTCAAGTCATTTGTTGCATTTTCGGTTGCAATTGATGAGAGCACTGATATTACAGATGTTGCTCAACTGGCCATATTCATTCGTGGTGTTGATGCGACTTTGACAGTCACCGAGGAGTTCCTTGGGTTGGTACCTATGACGGATACTACAACAGCGGATGACATTATGAGCTCTCTCGTTGGAGCGCTGGACAGAGTCAGAGTGGACTGGTCCCGTGCCGTCAGCCTGGCTACAGATGGTGCGCCATCAATGATTGGGAGAAAAGCAGGCGTTGTGACAAAATTCAGAGATAAAGTACAGGCCGCAAATGGAGGACAAGAGTTTTGGACATTTCACTGTATTTTGCACCAGGAAGCATTGTGTTGCAAATCATTAAAAATGGATCATGTCATGGAGGTGGTTGTCCGCACTGTTAATTTCATCCGAGCAAGAGGTTTGAATCACCGTCAGTTTGACAGTCTTCTCAGTGATAAAGACATTACGCATGGCTTGCCATACCACACTGAAGTACGGTGGTTAAGCCGAGGTGCCGTGCTGAAGCGTTTCTTTGAGCTACGAGAGCAAATTGAACAGTTCATGGAGAAAAAAGGCAAACCAGTGAAGGAACTTAAATGCCCAGAATGGGTGCAGGATCTTGCCTTTCTGGTGGCAAGATCCTGCACCTGAATAATCTTAAAATGTTGCAGGGCCGCAAAAAAGTTGTCACTCAGTATTATGACAGCATACGCGCATTCAAGTTGAAACTGTCACTCTGGGAGACACAACTATCTAGCGGTGACACCGCTCATTTCCCTTGTCTAAGAGATGTGCGTGCGACCGGACTTAATGCTGACATGGCTCAATACAAAGACAAGATTACAGGATTGCTGCGGGAGTTTGAGCGACAGTTTCAGGTCTTCGGTGAACTTGAGACAGAATTTGCCGTTTTTTGCTCGCCATTCACAGTCAAGGCTTCTGATCTGCCCGCTGACATCCAACTCGAAATAATTGACTTGCAGTGTGATTCAGGTATGAAGGACAAATTTGCCTCTGTGGGCTTGGACACATTCTATCAGTATCTCTTGCCCCAAATTAACAGCCCTGGCTGCAAAGGTTTTATGCATGTTTGGGACTACCTATCTCTGTGAACAGGTTTTCTCTGTAATGAACATCAATAAAACAAAGCTGCGCTCAAGGCTAACACACAAGCACTTAAATTACATTATGAAATTGGCTGCTACTCAGGATTTGACACCTGATATTGATGCAATCGTGAAGGCTGAAAGATGCCAAGTTTCAGGAGCAGCCGGTAGTCCGCAGTGAGAGAAAGAGAGAGGAGGGGGTTAAACAGCGAGTAGGTCAAGTCTAATTGTAAGACTTGTAATGCTCTTTAAGAGACGTTTTGCACTCTGAAGAATACAGTTCTGTGAAAAAATTACATTTACTGTGGTAATGTAATATTTAAAGACCATGAACATTGTGATAACGTTCTTCATAGCTCCCACTTTAGTTTGTGCATAGTGTGGTGAGTCAGTTCAGGTGGTCAGAATGTATACTGTACATTAAAATAAGTTAAGTTAATAAAACAAGTGTTTTTAATCAAAGTGAAATGCCATTTTCTCAGTTCCATAGGCCTATCTGTGAATAAATGTTTTGTGCCTTTGTAGATCCACTGTGATCTGTGAGTTATAATGCACATATGTAGGCTAAATGATAAATTAAGGCATAATATTGAAAAACAAAGGTAAAGATTTGGAGTTGACGTTATTTAGAGGTTATTTTGCTATTATTTTACTGGCCCGGCCCACTTGAGATCAGATTGCGCTGTATGTGGCCCCTGAACCAAAATGAGTTTGACACCCCTGCCCTAAGCCAACACCTCCTTTGGCCGCCATTCCTTCCAGTTCTCTACTGCCAATGACTGGAACGAACTGCAAAAATCTCTGAAGCTGGAGAGACTCATCTCCCTCACTAACTTTAAGCGTCAGTTGTCAGAGCAGCTTACCGATCACTGCACCTGTACACAGCCCATCTGTAATTAGCCCACCCAACTACCTCATCCCCATATTGTTATTTATTTTGCACTCCAGTATCTCTATTTGCACATCATCTTTTGCACATCTATCACTCCAGTGTTAATACGAAATTGTAACTATTTTGCACTATGGCCTATTTATTGCCTTACCTCCATAACTTACTACATTCGCACACACTGTATATATACATTTTCTGTTGTATTTTTGACTTTATGTTTTGTTTACCCCATATGTAACTCTGTGTTGTTTTTAATCGCACTGCTTTGCTTTATCTTGGCCAGGTTGCAGTTGTAAATGAGAACTTGTTCTCAACTGGCTTACCTGGTTAAATAAAAGGTGAAATTTAAAATAAAAAGTCAGAAGCTTCTAAAGCCATGACATCATTTTCTGGAATTTTCCAAGCTGTTTAAAGGCATAGTCAACTTAGTGTATGTAAACTTCTGACCCACTGGAATTGTGATAGAGTGAATTATAAGTGAAATAATCTGTCTGTAAACAATTGTTGGAAAAATTACTTGTGTCATGCACAAAGTAGATGTCCTAACCGACTTGTAAAACTATAGTTTGTTAACAAGAAATGTGTGGAGTGGTTGAAAAACGAGTTTGAATGACTTCAACCTAAGTGTATGTAAACTTCAACTGTATTACTTTGACTAACCGGTGCCCCCGCACATTGACTCTGTACCAGTACCCCATGTATATAGCCTCCCTACTGTTATTTTATTTCACTGCTGCTCTTTAATTATTTGTTATTTTTTAACTTCTATTTTTTACTTAACACTTTTTTTTTCTCTTAAAACTGCATTGTTGGTTAACGGCTTGTAAGTAAGCATTTCACTGTAAGGTCTACACCTGTTGTATTTGTCGCATGTGGCAAATACAATTTGATTTGGAATATGTACATGTACAGTATTCAGACCCCTTGACTTTTTCCACATTTTGTTACATTACAGCCTTATTCTAAAATTGATTAAATAAATCAAAAATCCTCAGCAATCTACACACAATACCTCATAATGACAAAGCAAACAGGTTTAGAAATGTTGCACATTTATTACAAATAAAAAACAGAAATACCTTATTTACATAAGTATTCAGACCCTTTGCTATGAGACTCGAAATTTAGCTCAGATGCATTCTGTTTCCATTGATCCTTGAGATATTTCTACAACTTGGAGTCCACCTGTGGTAAATTCAATAGATTGGACATGATTTGGAAAGGCACACACCTGTCTATATAATGGTCCCACAGTTGACAGTGCATGTCAAAGCAAAAACCAAGCCATGAGGTCGAAGGAATTGTCCGTAGAGCGCCAAGACAGGATTGTGTCGAGGCACAGATCTAGGGAAGGGTACCAAAACATTTCTGCAGCATTGAAGATCCCCAAGAACAGTGGCCTCAATCATTCTAAAATGGAATATGTTTGGAACCACCAAGACTCTTCCTAGAGCTGGCCGCCAGGCCAAACTGAGCAATCGGGGGAGAAGGGCCTTGGTCAGGGAGGTGACCAAGAACCCGATGGTCACTCGAACAGAGCTCCAGAGTTCCTCTGTGGAGACGGGAAGGACAACCATCTCTGCAGCACTCTACCAATCAGGCCTTTATGGTAGAGTGGCCAGACGGAAGCCACTCCTCAGTAAAAGGCACATGACAGCCCACTTGGAGTTTGCCAAAAGGCACCTAAAGACTCTCAGATCATGAGAAACAAGATTCTCTGGTCTGATGAAACCAACATTGGCCTGAATGCCAAGCGTCACGTCTGGAGGAAACCTGGAACCATCCCCTGAAGCATGGTGGTGGTGGCAGCATCATCATGCTGTGGGGATGTTTTTCAGCGGCAGGGACTGGGAGACTAGTCAGGATCGAGGCAAAGATGAAAGGAACAAAGTACAGTGAGATCCTTGATGAAAAACTGCTCCAGAGCGCTCAGGACCTCAGACTGGGGCTAAGGTTCACCTTCCAACAGGACAATGACCTTCTGGAAGGTTCTCCCATCTCCACAGAGGAACTCTAGAGCTCTGTCCAACGGATTCTTGGTCACCTTCCTGACCAAGGCTCTTCTCCCCCGATTGCTCAGTTTGGCCAGGCGGCCAGCTCTAGGAAGAGTCTTAGTGGTTCCAAACTTCTTCCATTTAAGAATAATGGAGGCCACTGTGTTCTTGGGGACCTTCAATGTTGAATAAGGCTGTAACAAAATGTTCAAGGCATACCCCCATGGCGCCTTGTGGTCGGATGCCGAGCATTTGCCACACCAAGCGGTGATGCAACCAGTCAGGATGCTCTCGATGGAGCAGCTGTAAAAATTACTAAGGATGTGAGGGGCCATGCCAAATCGTTTCAGCCTTCTTCACGACTGTGCTTATGTGAGAGGACCATGATAAGTCCTCAGTGATGTGTAGCTCAGTTGTTAGAGCATGGCGCTTGCAACGCCAGGGTTGTAGGTACGTTTCCCACGGGGGGCCAGTATGAAAATGTATGCACTCACTAACTGTAAGTCGCTCTGGATAAGATCGTCTGCTAAATGACTAAAATGTAAAATGTAAATGTGGACACAGACGAACTTGAAGCTCTTGACCCTCTCAACTGCGGCCCCGTCTTTGGGGGTGTGCGTCCCCTTTTCCCGAAGTCCACGATCAGCTCAACCATAAACTGTGCATAGTAAGTGTATATTTTGTATTTGAAAGATTTGTTATTCGAATGTCCATTATTCGAGAGGCACAATATTTTTTTTATGATGCATTTGGCAATGTTCAATTCATTTGCACAAAATGTATAAACAAAAGCATTCACTGTGAAAGTTGATACATGTAGGTCCTTCATATATAGGCTATGTGCAGCACTTCGTTCAATTTTTTATTGTTTTCTTGCTCAAACCGCGAGTAACACCTGTCAAACTCAGACATTTCTCTCAAAACACAGGGATGTCGATTCTCACGGGACTATTATCATCAGAGGACTGGAGTTTCTGGTAGGAAACAGTAGGTTATTCTGGTTAGTCAATGTCCAGATGTCAGTTTCCATTTAACCCATCTAGACAGTAGGCTAGAATTCCCTTGACATGCCATAGACCTACTATTTGAAGTCCCGTCTTGTGACTGTCGAATGTGTATACAGCCTCACAATCAATCATCACCCATAACATAGGCGGCACTGCCATCATCCTCTTTTAACACTTCACCAAATATTACTTTTCTGGCCCTCCCTTCTCTTTATTTTCAACTCTCCTTTAGCAGCTTTTGTCTTATTGAATTAAACTTCGACAATTTACTTTTTGCCTCCGTGGATTGATGTTAACTTTTTCTGCACGTTTCCAAAAGCATTATTTGGAGATTGGCGCGCATATAGTTAAGCCCTAAAGTTTAGGCTTATGCAGTAATACCAGATAGCCTAAAATATTGTAAGAAAAACCCCAATGTAGCCTATATAAATTGCACACTAATTATACATTTATGGATTTTCTTAAGGTATTGTTTATCTTTATTCAACCCGCCCGCCACCAACTGGCCCTTCAGCCACACAATATTTAATTACCTTTAAACCGGTCCGCGGGGACTGCGGGTTGTCAAGCCGTGCATCATTACTAGCTATATTGTCGGTCTCACAATTTCTTCAACCTTGGATACACAACACACTTTACAGGGCAAATGCTATGAGCATCTGGATGATCTTGGGAGCTAGCTAGCTAACGTTAGCATTATAGCTACTGGATGTATAACAACAGATGACAATCCTTGGTATAGCTAGCTAACAATTTGGGACACTTATCAAAAAGTGAGTTGCCAGCAGTGTTTCCCTAACTAGTCCGAACTTTAACGTTGAAAATCACTAGTGTCACACAAAATAGTGTCTAGATTTTGACTAACAGGTCACTAAGCAATATAATGTACATTTTACAGATCCCTTATCCATCTGTTCACATGTTCAACAACATGGTAACGTTTTCCCAATGACTATATCCCCATCATTCTAACGCGTTAAGTACAGTACTCACTACCTACCTAGCTAGCCAAGCTAAGGCGCCGTTACCATTTCACTGCTAATTGTGCATGATATAGCCTAGTGTGGAAGTTCTCGTCATATAGTACTCACTTATCTTTCTCTGTACCGAAAATGGACGCCAGGTACTCCGCCATTTTCGATTCTGTCGAAGACACTTTTGACGCCACAAATTATACACTTCCGGTCTCGTCTGCGCACTGATTTTATACTGTACCAGATGGAAAACCTGTACATACTTTACCAAACACTGGCCATCAATCGATCATGCATATTTTTTATGAACTGGAATGAAGTTTCAAAAGCTTTTATAAACCTAAACTGGAAGTGGCCGATTGTAGCTCAGTTGGTGGAGCATGGCGCTTTAAACGCCAGGGTAGTGGTTCGATTCCCGGGACCTCCCATACGTAAAATGTATGCAATTCTAACTGTACGTCGCTTTGGATAAATTGCGTGGAATATTTGGCCATATACTATGGGGTGGAGCTCCAGGCCTATTATGTATAGAAATCGAGGCAATTTCTTTTTGTAGGTCATCTTGATTTCTCCCATAACTTTACTGGAACCTTATGTAGCTAGATAGTAACACAAATACATTGTGGTTACAAATATATTTATTTGGACACTCTGAAATTGTCTTATAACTGTAATAAGTTGTGAGATGATGGCTAATGAATGTGTTGCTCAGTGTGAAATCAGTCTAGCCCCTACCACCATTGATTGCTTACTGAACCCCAACCAATTATTTATTCACTTGGGAAATGTGTAACCGTAGGGTAATTTTTGTTTGAGATGTCTGAGGCTCTGAGTATTATGCAGATACCACCTACTGGGACAATATCAGTCTTCTTGATGACTAGATAGGCCTATATCAACATTACATAAAATATGTATTTATTATGAACAGGCACTGCAGCATAATGATACTATGAATATAATACTAGATAATACTTGGAAATAAAATTACACTTTCTGTAATAAGAGCTCATGAACTGCACATGTTTATTTATCGTATGTTTTTGTTAAACCTCATGTTATTTTTAGTACTACATTGATATTGATTACTGCATTGTTGGGTTTAGAGCTTGCAAGAAAGGCATTTCACCGTACTTGTGATCGTGACATTAAAACTTGAAGCTTGTTTGTTTACCTACCCTTAAAGATAGGGATTTTTATAGCTTTGAGTATAAAATAATTCAGGACATAGGATGGACCAAAAAAATACATAGTAGAGCTTAGAATTTAATAGGACCTCTGTAGGAAGGACATTGTGGAATAAGGAGTACTGATGGCTCAATTATTACACCACATAATTCTATGCATACAACCGACTGGTCAAAGTGGGTTACATGCTGAAAATTATAGTCAATAATTATGCGTGCTATAAAACATCACATAACACATACACAGCATAATGTACACACAAATATCATGATAATTTCTTTGATACAAGAGTAAACTCTTGTCTATGTCTAAAAAGCAAGCTAGTCCCCGCCCCCTGTCTTGTTGACCAAAAACTTGCATGAATTCGATTTGAGTGGAAAGGCTAGCTTGCTATCCTACATCGACTCATATATCAAGTCCACAATCTTGGAGTGTACATTTTAAGAGGTATGTGTATGACCATCAAATATTTGCAATGCATATATGAAATCCTTTACATTGTCTCTCTGAAAGGAATTGTATCTTCTTTCACTAGCTTTGCCTAATCGGTCTTCCCGCTTTTTGTATCAAACTGTTTGCTAGCTAGCTAGAATGATGGCTACAAAGCTAGCTAGCTTGTTGATCCGCTATGCCACCTTCATTAGCCTAAAAACAATAACTTACACTAACATCAAGTCTAAATACTGTACTGAATGGAATCGTTTTCAGATTACTTCCAAACTACAAAATAACTTTCCAAATGACTTGTCTACGATTTGCCTTCAAACGTGTCCATCCAAAATCCAACTTTCGACACGTTAGTTAACTAGCTATTAGCCAGCAGTGGTAATTGATAGCTAGCTAATATTGCTAACGCCAACGACAGCTTGTTCATTGTAGTCCAGTTGTTCGCCCTGGTGATACGTTATACGGTTAGGTATATATAAATACGTTTTCCCAATGTTATAAATATCATTTTACTGTCCGTTTTAATCGAGCAAATTACTCCGGTATTTCCCCCTGACCGCTCTCGGAAGTCTGTAGACAACACTGTAAACTTAGCCAGGATTTCCGGCTCCTTTGCGTTTGCCCCTCTACTGTTTTGTTTCCGTTTCTTCCATTTCCGTTTTAAAGTTTTCCAGATTCTAAGTTTCAGAGTATATCTAAATCGACATTTTAAATAAGTTATTCATTGAATTATGTTTCTTACAGTCAGTATAAATTGTGTATTTCGCGCGTGCCTCGCCCCTCCACGTAACATCGCTGACAAATATGCTGGATAGCTAGCATTGCATTGCTACAGCATTGTACAGCTATGCTACACGTATAAAGAACATTAGTACCGATATATCTGAGAAGTGTTTGCTTTCAGAATTGATCAAGTTTATGTAATGATTTATCAACTAATGGCCCACCGTAAGGCCTACGCTTTGGAGAGGCCTCGCCCTCGAGTTAGTACTTTAGCTCGCACATAACTCTCTGCCGCCCAATGAGAATCCGAGGCTCCCTCAACTGGGTGATTCTCATGAAACAGGTTTAAAATGTCTAGCAAATTGAGTTACAAAACCATGATTCATCTGCAAAAATCAACTATCATTCTGAGGACTAGATGTTTAGTTTTTGGGAAAGTGTCTAATTTCAAATAAATGTTAAATTTTTGCCTGAATTTGGTAAATTCTCACTCCAAATTCTCATTGCTGAAATGCGTCCGGATGAAATTATCGGGTCAATTTATTTAACAAATTCTTTAGAAAAACCTAACTTATTTGAATAAAACCCCAAATATATTGCGGTAGTTTGTCCATAAATCATAAAAATGTTATACTAGTTGAAGTTTACATGAAACTATAATATTTATGACATACAAACGGTATCTGTGGACATGTCTCATTACATAACACTTTTTCAAGTTCCTGTAAAAACTCCAATAAGTTTTAACATAAAGCTTTAATCACCCATGATGCATCATCTACAGGAGTAGTCCTTAGATGAACACAAGTTAAGTGTATGTATTTGCTTATATGCCTTCAGAATGAGGTTATTATTCTCAAACACCCCCTTGTCCTTCTCATAACCGAAACGCTAAAGAGCTCAAATTGGGAAAAAGTCCGATTTAATTATATGATAATTGTATAATGTAAAATATGTTTATTTTTTAGTGTTATGCTCAGGCCTTGTCATTAGGTGAGCAATGTTGAAAAATATTATAATATTGATTTGTTTATTACTTTTTTGGACTTCGAAAACTGTTATGGGAATGAGAATTTTGTGAAAATGTTGGCAAAATGCATAATATCTGATCAAAAACATAATAATTCTGAAATAGATCAATAGTGATTCAGTGATTAAAGAGGACATTTCTTGAAAAATGAGACTTGAGATGTATATATATATTTTTTTACAGTTTCATGAGAATGACCCAATTTCATTCCCATCAAGACCCACACTAGCTAGCTATTAACCTTGTGGATTTTACTTGATATAATGCCACGGTTCATAAAATGTGTTCATGATAATTTACTAAAATCCCAATGATGGTGACAATTTTGCTACTAGTCCTCAGTTTTTTTTATTTATTGTATATTTGATGACATTTGATTTCAACCTTTTGTAGCGATGTGTTTCTACCATCACATCTGAAAACATTTGATGTCACCTTAATGTTGATTGATATCCCCCGGTCTGTCTGTCTCTTCCTCAGAATAGGTTGAATATTGGGGTACAGCAATGTCTAAAAGCGAGACAGAGGAGATGATAGAGATTGAGATCGATGGACAGGAGAAACAGGAGTGCCTGGAGGAGGGGTGAATGACATATTTTACAATGTGAACAGGCACCCATAAGCACATCAATTCAAACCCAGCTCCCTCCCTACTACTGATGACTAAACATTACTATTTGTGTTTTTTTGTTTATGTGGTCGTGCCATTTTCAGAGTTGAGGAGCAGACCATTACATCAGCCGATCTGATCCAACAGGACATCGACATCAATGAGCCAATCGGTAACCTGAAGAAGCTCCTGGAGCCCCGTATCCAGATGTCATTGGATGGATATGAGATCTGTCTACAGGACATCCAGGTACTGATGAAGGCCTGCATTTATGGGGTTGAAATACCTGATCAGACCTGATGCTGATGGAAGCCTGTATTTATGGGGTTGAAATACCTGCCCCACCTGATCAGACCTGATGCTGATGGAGTCTCATGTGTTTAGAGTTGATCATTTAATGTAGAAATGTTTAGAGTAATCTTCTCTTTTTCTCTCCCTTTCTGTCTCTCCCATTTGCTCCATCTCCATCCTCTCTCTCTTCTTATTTACCTGTCCTCCCCTCTCTCCCATGTTTCCCTCTCCTGTCCTTCCCTCTGTCCCTCTCCTGTCCTCCCCTCGCCTGTCCTGCCCTCTGTCCCTCGCCTGTCCTCCCCGTCCCTCGCCTGCCTTCCCCCCTGTCCCTCGCCTGCCTTCCCCCCTGTCCCTCGCCTGCCCTCCCCCCTGTCCCTCGCCTGCCCTCCCCCCTGTCCCTCGCTTGCCCTCCCCTCCCCTCTCGCCCTCTCCTTTCTCTTTCTTTCTGTCTCTCCAGCTGCATCCAGACCACAGCCTCTTTGATCAAGGAGTGAAGACAGACGGCACAGTGCAACTCAGCCTACAAATCATCACCAAGCCAGGTACACAAACGACAGCCTGAGCACCAAGACTTTATCAAAACCCAGGCACCAATCTATAGATGCACACAAATGTTGCACCATAACAATTAGGCTGTTGATACTAATCACACTCTAACCTCCACTCACGTCCCTCCCTTCATCCAGGCGAGGAGAAGCTGAACATCCTGGAGATCGTGAAGCCGGTGGAGACGGTGGAGGTGGTGATCGACCCGGATGCGGCGGGGGAGGAGGGCACCCTGATGGAGGAGGGCCAGCTGATCGCTGTGGAGCACTCCTCCCTGTCAGACGACACGTCGGAGCAGGTGACCCGCTGGGCCGCCGCCCTGGAGGGCTACCGCAAGGAACAGGTCCGTCTGGGGATACCCTACGGTGAGGAGGACACAAACACACACTTGCACTGAAACACAAAAACAAGCAGGACACACACAGAAAAACACACACACACTCTGAAACACAAAACCACAATTAATCAGGCAGTTACACACCGTTGTACAAAGTGAGACCCGTTTGCTGCGATTGCCATTAATTTTTTAACAGACAAAAAAGCTATAGTCAGCATTGTCAGTCTTTTAATCTGTGTGTAATGTGTCGCTCTCCTCTCAGACCCAGAACAGTGGACGGCGGACCAGGTGATCCACTGGGCCGTGTGGGTTATGAAGGAGTTCAGCATTGATGAGATGGAGGTGGGAGGGATTCACATCCCAGGTCGCAACCTCTGCTCCTTCACCCAGGAAGAGTTCCTGCAGAGGGTCCCCAGTGGAGAGATCCTCTGGAGCCACCTGGAGCTGCTCCGCAAGTGTGAGTTTGTGTTGTAGCTTCTGTATGTTGAGTCAGTGTGTTAGGGTTAAGGGCTAGCAACATTTCAAGCCTAAGTAGAGTCATAATACTAACCTCGTGGCAGGTACAGTGAGGGAAAAAAGTATTTCATTCCCTGCTGATTTTGTATGTTTGCCCACTGACAAAGAAATTATCAGTCTATAATTTTAATGGTAGGTGTATTTGAACAGTGAGAGACAGAATGACAACAAAAAAATCCAGAAAAACACATGTCAAAAATGTTATAAATTGATTTGCATTTTAATGAGGGAAATAAGTATTTGACCCCTCTGCAAAACATGACTTAGTACTTGGTGGCAAAACCCTTGTTGGCAATCACAGAGGTCAGACGTTTCTTGTAGTTGGCCACCAGGTTTGCACACATCTCAGGAGGGATTTTGTCCCACTCCTCTTTGCAGATCTTCTCCAAGTCATTAAAGGTTTCGAGCCTGACGTTTGGCAACTCGAACCTTCAGCTCCCTCCACAGATTTTCTATGGGATTAAGGTCTGGAGACTGGTTAGGCCACTCCAGGACCTTCATGTGCTTCTTCTTGAGCCACTCCTTTGTTGCCTTGGCCGTGTGTTTTGGGTCATTGTCATGCTGGAATACCCATCCACGACCCATTTTCAATGCCCTGGCTGAGGGAAGGAGGTTCTCACCCAAGATTTGACGGTACATGGCCCCGTCCATCGTCCCTTTGATGCGGTGAAGTTGTCCTGTCCCTTTAGCAGAAAAACACCCCCAAAGCATAATGTTTCCACCTCCATGTTTGACGGTGGGGATGGTGTTCTTGGGGTCATAGGCAGCATTCCTCCTCCAAACACGGCGAGTTGAGTTGATGCCAAAGAGCTCCATTTTGGTCTCATCTGACCAGAACACTTTCACCCAGTTCTCCACTGAATCATTCAAATGTTAATTGGCAAATTTCAGACGGGCATGTATATGTGCTTTCTTGAGCAGGGGGACCTTGCGGGCGCTGCAGGATTTCAGTCCTTCACTGCGTATTGTGTTACCAATTGTTTTCTTGGTGACTATGGTCCCAGCTGCCTTGAGATCATTGACAAGATCCTCCCGTGTAGTTCTGGGCTGATTCCTCACCGTTCTCATGATCATTGCAACTCCAGGAGGTGAGATCTTGCATGGAGCCCCAGGCCGAGGGAGATTGACAGTCTTTTGTGTTTCTTCCATTTGCGAATAATCTCACCAACTGTTGTCACCTTCTCACCAAGCTGCTTGGCGATGGTCTTGTAGCCCATTCCAGCCTTGTGTAGGTCTACAATCTTGTCCCTGACATCCTTGGAGAGCTCTTTGGTCTTGGCCATGGTGGAGAGTTTGGAATCTGATTGATTGCTTCTGTGGACAGGTGTCTTTTTATACAGGTAACAAGCTGAGATTAGGAGCACTCCCTTTAAGAGTGTGCTCCTAATCTCAGCTCGTTACCTGTATAAAAGACATCTGGGAGCCAGAAATCTTTCTGATTGAGAGGGGGTCAAATACTTACTTCCCTCATTAAAATGCAAATCAATTTATAACATTTTTGACATGCGTTTTTCTGGATTTTGTTGTTGTTATTCTGTCTCTCACTGTTAAAATAAACCTACTATTAAAATGATAGACTGATCATTTCTTTGTCAGTGGGCAAACGTACAAAATCAGCAGGGGATCAAATACTTTTTTTCCCTCACTGTAGCCTCGAGGTTAGAGGGTTGGGCCAGTAACCGAAAGGTTGCTGTTTCGAATACCGGAGCCGACAAAGTGAGAGAAAATAAAATAATAAATAATCTGTCGCTGTGCCCTTGACCAAGGCACCTAACCCTCATTTCTCCAGGGTCGCTGTACAATGGCGTCCCTTGCCGTGACCCCACTCCCTGCGGGTGTCTCGGGGAGTTGGGATATGCAACAAAAAAAATACATTTCCATTACACGCTTGTGTGTAACAGGACAAATATAAGCACCCCCCACATTTGTATTCTTATTATATTGTTTACATACAGTATGCCTGAAAATTAGAGGCTAGGGAAAGGGAGTTGTTCTGAGCCTGGGCAAGCATGTTCATTGAAGTTGGTTTTAGCTCACATACTGTATATGTCCCCATTCTTTACAGATGTGTTGGCCAGTCAGGACCAGTCTGGCCAGGAGGCCACAGTCACCATTGACCAACGTAAGTTTATTTCCTGTCTCTCTCACTCACTGTCACCCTGCATGCATCTACCACACTATATTGTTTTCATCTATGTTGGAGTTGTTGCCTATAGGCACAGATCTAGGATCAGCTTACTCTCACCCGAATCCTTACCTGTGCCAACATGGGTAGGAACACCAAACTGACCATAGATCAGGGGGTAACTTCATCCTGTATGTTTCTGGTTGTTTGAACCTTCTGTCTCCGCCCTCAGAGGTCCAGATCATCCCGGCTGCTGTGCAGACCACACCCACCACTATCAAGGTTCTGAAGCAGAACCGCGGCCCCAGAACACCCCGCATCTCAGGAGGAGAGGAGCGCAGCTCACCTGGCAACCGCACAGGTAGCCATTTGTGTGTGTTGGATGTCGTGTATGTATGTGTACCTAAATAGCATTAGTCTTCCAATGCTTTTTTATGGGTGCCTTAACAGTGTGAGTGAATGTGCATATGCTCGTATCTGATGTCAAAAAAACGTCCTCTCACCTGTCCCCGTAGGTAACAACGGTCAGATCCAGCTGTGGCAGTTCCTGTTGGAGCTGTTGACTGATAAGGATGCTAGAGACTGTATCTCCTGGGTGGGAGAGGAGGGGGAGTTCAAACTCAACCAGCCTGAACTGGTGGCCCAGAAATGGGGCCAACGCAAGAACAAGCCCACCATGAACTATGAGAAACTCAGCCGAGCGCTCAGGTATGCCAATCTGCCAGTTTCTCTCCCTTTTCCTCTTTTTTAATTTTCGTTGCACAAGTTCAAGCTCTCTTATCTTATGACTTGTTCCGTTTTTACATTTACATTTTAGTCATTTAGCAGACGCACTTATCCAGAGCGACTTACAGTTAGTGAGTGCATAATTTTTTTTTTGTTCCCTTGAACTTTCTAGTCGTCTCATTTTAATTGATCTGATTATTTCAAATCACATTTTATTTGTCACATGCGCCGAATACAAACAGGTGTAGACCTTACAGTGAAATGCTTACTTACAAGCCCTTAACCAACAATGCAGTTTTAAGAAAGAATACCAAAAATAAAATATAAAATATTACAAGATAAAAGTAACAAATAATTAAAGACCAGCAGTAAAAATAACAATAGCGAGGCTATATACAGTGGTTACCGAGAATTAAGAGTCCATAAAACTGCAGCCACCCCCTCCGGCGCCATCATATCTGTATATGTATATTTTCTCAGGTATTACTACGATGGGGACATGATCAGCAAGGTGCAGGGCAAGCGCTTCGTCTACAAGTTTGTGTGCGACCTGAGGACTCTGATTGGCTACAGTGCTGCCGAGCTCAACAACCTGGTAACGGAGTGTGAGCAGAAGAAGCTGGCCCGCATTCAGCTGCACGGGATTGGCCAGCCCATCACCACGGTGACGCTGGCCACCTCAGCACAGGACAGCTGAGGGGGGAGGGGCCTGGGGCTCCCTGACTGCCCCAGGTAGAAGTTGCCCATAGACACAGATCTAGGATCAGATTACTATGACCAGCCCTAAGCTTCACCATTTAAGGAGGTGGAAATGAACAGACTTTAGATCCGTGTCTATGGGCAACTTTGTCCTTCTCCTTTGGGTTTGATTGGAGATGGGGCTGAGACAGGCTGGGGAGGTGGTTTTCTTATTTTAACCAGGGAAGAGATGCTTGGAGGGAGAGTATGTGTGTGTGTGGATGAGTGTGAGTGTATGACTGTCAGATGGGGAGTGTGTGTGCGTATGCTGGAAAATCAAATATGATCTTTGCATTTGTTTCCCCTTTATCTGTAGCTTAGTATAGTTTCCATTGTATATACCGGTACTCCATGTTTTTGATAGCCACAAGGGCAGTGTATTTTCATATTTTCCATTAATAAAAGGATCCGTTTTGTATTTTATTTCGAGCTTTTTCCCAAATGAGTTGGACCTTTAGTGTCGACCAGGGGAAATAAAGTGGCAGATGTTTTCCTAAGGACTGAGTCTGTCCTTGATCCAACAGCTCCAATGCTGAGCCACGAAATTGCATATTGTGTATTCTACTATGCTCTTTCAACAGTAAGCCGAGACCCAGATGTAGTTCCTAAAAAAAAAAGTTTTGGTGGGGTGGGGTGGGGTGGGGTGGGGGGGGGACCCTACGCGGAGCACGTAGTCTACCTATAGGCAGAACTGTTCCAATGTAATGCGTATGCATACATACACACACCCGCTCTCTCACCACTCTGGCAGGTTCTAATGTTTTAGTTTCTCCTATATGACCATCACTCAGGATTCAAGCTCTGTCATAAATACATGAACACACACAGATTCAACAACAGAGATTATGTACATTCAACATTTTATTGATGGGATAGTGTAGAAAGCTTTTTCTCAGTCCAAGCAAATGGTTTGTATAGGTACACAGGAAAAAGTAACAGAATTAACTAATTAAACCACTAACCCCTGTACAAGTATCCTTGACAACATCAAAACATTTACCTGATTTAAGAGCTTCAGTTTGTGTGTAGGGAGGAAGTGTAGTAGTGTGTAGTAGATCTGTGGAATAATTGCACAATATGAATGTCACATTCATGTCTATTGGAGGCTCCATTTTGGGTATGGGGAATGTCTCGTCTACTACTGTCTCTATACTGATCCCAGATCTGGGTGTGTTCAGTTAGGTGAAACATTCTGAATGTTGCAGATGGAAATGTAACAAAAAACTACCTGACAGACAATGACATCTGTTCCACATAACACATATCTGAAAATTCTGTGAAGTTGCGCCTTCCTGAACAGGGTCCCTGTATTTGGCCTCACACACATTCGCCCAAGATCAATCTAACTATCAATAAACTGGTCTGAGATCAGTATTTCTTTAGCCTCTGCTTTTAAAGCCAGGAGGTCTGAGACGAGAGATTTGACGAGACAAGCAAGAGGGGGATATCCACCACAGAACACACAGATACACTGAACATGTATCAAACAACCAAGGAAAGATTGTGTGTGTGCGATTGATGATCAGAAAGGCGATAGGGAATCTATCACACTCCCAATCCCCACTCTCAACTCAATCTAATTATCTTACACATCAACTCCAAAGCGCCACACACACCAAGCCGACACAGCATGGCCAGCGAGAGCGAGTGATAGAGGGGAGGAGCAGGGCTGTTTGGGGAGTTGAGGTCTATGGGATAGACAGAGGGAAGGAAAGATAGAGAGCCTGAAAGCCTGAGAAACAAAAAAAGTAATGATTTCTGTTTCCATTAATGATATTCATAGATGTTCACAGACTATATAGGAATGAGGAAAGATATGGTGGAATGCTGAGATTTCTGGAATGATAAAATGAGGAATGGAGCTGAAACACAATTTCTAGTTGTGGAATATCAGTTAAGGGACATAATACCAATAAACGGAGCAGTAATACCAGTAATAATCAGACTAAATGAAACTCAGAGTGCATAGAACGCAAACAGTAACACAAATAGACTTCCTTTCAGATACTATTACACATCATTATATTAGCTACATGTAGATAGAGAGAATTCGGCCCATGTCGGTAACACAGGGCGAGGAATGGAGTGGAAACAAAGGACAGCACAGGTTCTGTTTAAAGCATGTCGCAGTGACAGTGACAACAAAGCGGACCAGATTCTAAATACTTTTTTTTTCTCTTCTTCATATCACAAGATCACAAAGAAGACACAGAAAATGTACAATCCTGCTAAAAGTCTATATGAGAGGCCCAGTCCCACAACAGGAGCCAGGTTCTCTCTACGTATATCTGGCATCAACATCACCATGCACTACATATAGTTACAGCTAGTTTTTTTCTGCCTTATTTCAATACATTACGCACCAAATAAAAACATTCAATATTTCTTTGCCTTTTACATATTTCTGATGTATTATTTATATATTTTTTCTTTGTTTATATATTTATCTGAAAAACGAACCTGAAAGCTTGTGGTATAATCCTGCAGAGAAGAGCTCAGGGCAGACTGAGCCCCTCCTCCCTTCGCTAGCGCTAAGAGCTGTTATGTCATCACCAAACACAGCACAGCTGTCATCTGAGAGAGGGGGAGCGGGAGAGGAGTGCGTGGGAGAGATGGAGGGAGTAGGGGGAGGGGAGAGTGCATCAGAGTGAGGGAGGAAGATTGCAGGGATATTTGGGGCCTCTGTTTCACCCTCTTAGACCTGTGATCGCTATCCTGAGGGGGAGGGCTCACCCACAGATAGATGGACAGATGAATCAATCAATGAGCTTCTCTGTTCTGTACACACACTACAGGATATTTAAAAAATATATGCAGGTGAAGAAGGATATCCTTGTCTGACCAATAGCAGCTATGAATGTTGATGTGCTGTACTTTACGAGGAAAGGATGAAGGGTGAGTGTGGCTTGGTTGCATTTCTGCCCCTTGGCACCCTGGGTAGCTGTAAGTAACATGACTACAACTCTTTCTAACCCAATTAATTACATATTTTTATGCCGCTTCAGTCATACTGGTTTCACCTACTCCGTCCTTTCAGATCCATTGACAGGAATAGAGTAGGAGCTAGAAGGGTTTATGGGCCAAAATGGAACAGGCCCTAGGTGGGAGGGGGTTAAGAGGACCAAAATGGAATGGGCCCTAGGTGTGAGGGGGTTAAGAGGACCAAAATGGAACGGGCCCTAGGTGTGAGGGGTTAAAGGAAGTTCAGGGTCAGGGAGGGGTCAAAGGGTAGCTCCTTAGTTCTGCATCTGTTCAAAGAACTTATAGGTGGGGTTCTCATAGCCGTTCTGCTGCATCTTGGACAGGTGACGCTCCTCTGGGGTCACTGCAGCATCCACCTAGAACACACACACACACCAGGTTAACACACAGGTACAGAACACCAACACGCAGACACACAGAAAGCACTCTCTCTCACCTCGATGATTCCGTGGTGGATAGAAGTATACTGCTTCTTCCTCAGCATGATCAGAGAGATGACAATGACCGTCGCTATGACAACCCCGCCCACCATCAGGCCGATTATGGCGCCCTTGTTGGAGCCCACATCCTCAGCGAAGAACACCTGGTAATAATCAACACAACAACACCCGTCAATCAAACTGGAGGTGTTGAGTGTTTCTGCAGTTATATATTGTAAAGAGAACATTATTTACCAGTCTCCAATGCACAGATAAACCGTTATACAAATGTTCCCATTTCTATCATAAACATGTGAGCTTGGGCTACTGAGCCAGTTTGTGATACACATGTATGAACATGTACCAGTCTACACTGTAGTTACTGTACTGTATGTTTCTGTACCAGTTTTTGATGCACTTCATAGCTGGCGCTTTGCCGCTCCTCCTTCTCCATCCGCACCTCAGGGAACTCCTCAGGCTTCAGAGCAGAGACTGAAGACACACAGTGAGAGAGGGAGAGAACATCATACAAATACACTCATCATCAAAAAGAGACAAACACAACCATAACCCAAACATGCCCATACAGTATAAACACAATCATACACATACTACATGCACGCAAACACTTACCAGGTCGAGTGGGAAGACCTTTATCTGGAACGGGACGAGCATCAACAGGCTCAACTGTTTTAACAGAGGAAACAGTCACTGACTAAAAGCTTTAGAGAATGACCAATTTAATGGATAATGCATGAAACAGTTGTCTTGTGTGTATTGCTGTGGTTCGCTAGGCTGTGTGTTAGGCTGGTTGTGTGACTGTGCGTGCATGTGTTTGTTACCGTGGTTGTCGGTGTTAGGCTGGTTGAAGCTCTCTGGGTGGATAAAGCCCAGTCGATCCAGGCCCATGCCAGGGTCCAGAGGGGCAGAGCTGTAAGCCTGGTCGGGCATCAGGGCATCGTTTCCATAGCTCACCCTGCCATCAGTCTACAAACACAGGATACACATGACTGAATTTCTATCTGGGTGTACGTGTTTGTGAGATAGGAGAGATTGTACTATTTTTATGAGCAAGAGTGTGCGTGCCTGTGTATGTGTGAAACTCACCCTCCCATCGCTCTGCAGAGATGAGACTTGCTGAGACAGCTCTGACTGAACCCTCTGCATAAGGACAGCTACACATAGAGAGAGAGAGAGAGAGAGAGAGAGAGAGAGAGAGAGAGAGAGAGAGAGAGAGAGAGAGAGAGAGAGAGAGAGAGAGAGAGAGAGAGAGAGAGAGAGAGAGAGAGAGAGAGAGAGAGAGAGAGAGAGAGAGAGAGAAGAGAGAAGGGGAAAATAGAGTGAAAATTAGAGAATGAACAATAGGCAGAAAGGAAAAAGCATAATCTGTACAATATCTCTGTAATAACACAACACAGTACTACACTGAGTGTATAGACTGAATAATATCATGACACTGCAGTATATGGGTAGGAGTAGGGTGACACTCACAAACTTGGTCTTGGATTTCATTGGCCACGCTGGGCACATTGTAGAGCAGCCCCAGGGATTGGTTCATCCTCTCGTCAATCACACGCAGGTGGGTCATCACCTAGAGGAGAAGGGCAAAGTGCAGAGGTCAAAGGAGTTACACAGGACACAGAGTGGCTGTAGGGGCTTGTGGGTAGTGTAGGGTGATTGAAGGGTGAGCTTAGAGGTTTGTGGGTAATGTAGTGTATTATAGCGGTTGGGGGTTGTTGGGGTACCTGGGGTCGGATCTGAGCAGCCTTTTTGGGGTCCACCATGCGGACGTGTTCGTAGTGTTTCAGGGTGTGTTGTCTGTCCTTCTGTTCTGCACGGACATACTTCTTCAACAGGCCAAGCACCTGACGAGGCTGAGGGACAGAGAGAGAAGGGGATGAGGGACACCTTAATTGGGGAGGACAGGCTTGCAACATTTTCTAAAAACCTGTTTTTGCTTTGTCATTATGGAGTATTGTTTCATGACTTGCCCTCATGGGCTGAGGATCAAAGATGCCGGCTAGGCAAAGGTTTGAACACCCCCTCTCCTGGGGGCCAGTTTAATGACCGGTCATAAATACTGTGCAGACTTTCTCTTCCTTGCCTTGAAGTTTTGGGAGAAAGGACCCCTTTGTTAACAGAGATTCTTCCCGCCAAAACGCCAACATCCAAAAGTAGATAATGAAACAATATTTCCCACATTCATTGTGGTAGAAATGGTCGGTGGGGACTTAAAGAATTCGTTACTATGTTGTGATGTCATTAAAGACGGTGGAACAACATAACTGTATCTCTGGGGGTGTACACTTCCCAGTTATGAGGTTTGCTTCTAATTGTTGTATAAAATGAATGATTTTTGTGAAGATAACAATGTGATTTTAGCATTCTAGATGAGATGATTGTTTTCCATATTGACTTGTTCTCAGTCAGTGGCCACGCCCAGATGAGCCCAAACATGTTGAAATGCCCCCTTTTCTATTCAAGTATAAAACCCCTCCTGACGAAATTCACCTCAGACCAAGCATACTACGGTATAAGCAGGATGTTGCAAATGGTTGAATTTCTACCAGACCAGGTAGCATGAAGGTGAAGCTACACGGTTTAAAATGGTTAGACCAGAAAGCCCCACGGCTTAAAATGGTTGACACTCTACAGACAAGCAGACGTGAAGCGTGAGCTAAACGTTACAAAATGGTGTAAACTCTACAGACCAGCTGACATGCAGCGCGAGCTGAATATTGCAAAATGGTGAAACTCTCAACCTCTACACGAGGTGAAGAAAAAGACAACGCACTGGACCTTATCATCTCAGTCTGCAGCTGGCATGTATAGTCGTCTAGAGAACATTCACTAAAGACACGAGTTGGGAAGGACAATCCCTCTCAGACAACTGTTGGTACATCTGAAGTATTTATTTTAACAGATCAACGCTACGAACTACAGGGTACGCTGAAGTATCCATTCTAACCAACTCTACGAACAGAAACTCTACCCAGGACATTGGGATCTCTGGTGGGCAAACCAGAGTCCTACATCATCAACTCAACTATCGAGGACAGCTACACATAAATACATGTTGCATTTCTAGAATGAGTGGGTCCAAAGCATTTGTATTTCCGTGAGCGTAGTTTACAAATGTCCGATAGGTGAATTCCTTTATCTCTTCCCCCCCCCCCCCCTCTCTGAATCAGCCAACCCTCCTTCTACCCAAGCATTCATGCTATTGTTAGTCCAGTCCACTAGGGACCTGTTTTCATTGTATTACGTTAGTAATCAATAACCTGTGTGTGTGTGTGTGTGTGTGTGTGTTATTATTTAGTTAGTTAGTTAGTAAGTAAAATTAAGCCAATTTGTGTATTGCTGATTCATCAATAAGGTTAGGGTTCTTGCAGGTTCAAGGATTATGCAACGTTCAGAATGAGACTGATAAGAGATAATTATTTAACAAGTGACTTATCGATATATAACATATATCTTCTAAGAGTTTAATTCGGGAGATGATAACTCGTTAAACAACTTCTATAAGTATAAGGCTATAAAGTAACAAAATGTGGAAAAAGTCAAGTGGTCTGAATACTTTCCGAATGCACTGTATATACGTACCCTGGGTGGGTTGGCCTGCAGGGAGCTGAGGTAGTTCTCCAGGGCCATGTGACGGCGGCTGTTGAGCAGGGCCTCCACTCGGGCCATGTGGGTCTCCACCAGCTGCTGCCTCTCTCCTGCTGCCTCCTGCTCCAGGGCCTCCACCTTCTCCTGGAAGTGCTGCACACAGAAACATTTACACACACTAGAATGCACACACACACACACACACATTACCTACACACACACAGCTCAGGTACTGTACCTGGATGACTGCCTTCTTGTCAGCGCGAGGGAGACTCTTGGCCTGTCTCTCTGCTTCCTCCCACTCTCTCATCACCTAGAGAGACACAGTCAGTCAGACATCAGAGGATTGTGTGTAGTGTAGTGAACTCCCTTAATGTCCTTTGTTCACATCAGAGAAGGGACCCCTCTCTCTCTCTCTCCCATACATTCTCCCTCTTTCACAAACACACACGCTGTCTTTCTCTCTCACTCTCATACACACAGACCTGGGACATCCTCTCACGGTGCTTGGCCTCCAGACTCTCCTTGGCCTTCTGGAAGTTGGAGTGTTCGCTGTCGTCTCCGGGAGACTCCAGGTAACGGTCCACCGCGTCAGGGGGGGAGGGGGCCGTGGTGGGCACTGGGGGAGGAGGGAGGAAAAGAGATAGAGGAGAAAGGAGATTTACACAAAAGGGTCCAGACAGAAGGTATACTACCAGTCAAAAGTTTGGACACACCTACTCATTCCAGGGTTTTTCTTTATTTTTACTATTTTCTACATTGTAGAATAATAGTGAAGACATCACTCAAAAGTTAAACAGTGACATACCCTCCTCCCACATTTCTACCTTATCTGTCACTGTAATCTGAAACTGTACTGAGACTTTCAGGGTCTGAACACACAGACAGATAGGTAGACCTGGCAGGCAGGTGGAGAGACAGGTCAACCACACAGACAGGTAGACCTGGCAGACAGATGGAGAGACAGGTCAACCACACAGACAGGTAGACCTGGCAGACAGGTGGAGAGACAGGTCAACCACACAGACAGACAGACAGACAGACCTGGCAGACAGGTAGAGAGACAGGTCAACCACACAGACAGGTACACCTGGCAGACAGATGGAGAGACAGGTCAACCACACAGACAGGTAGACCTGGCAGACAGGTAGAGAGACAGATCAACCACACAGACAGACAGACAGGCATACCTGGCAGACAGGTAGAGAGACAGGTCAAAACATGTAGGTTAAAAGAGGCGACAGACTGGTTAGAGCAGCTAAGACTGTCAGCCAGCGAGAGACAGGTGATATATCGGTCAGCCTTGACATTATTTTAGTGTGTGTGTGTGTGTACGCGCATGCGTGTGCGAGATACGGGAGACTGGAGATCAGATAAGTGAATTCTGCCCAGTCAGGATCAGGGTAGGCGCTGCGTCATCCTCTCCCGCTGAGGAGCGTTGTGCTTAACTGGGCGGAAAGTACCGGAAAAGAGTGGAACAGCCAGGCTGGGGCTAGGAAACAGACAGAGACTCAACCCACTGACACACGCATGAACACACACACTGACACAGTGATATAAAGAGACACTGTTGTTGTTAGGTTAAGCCGGTTAGAACATCAACACTAACCGACACTGCCAGGTCAGGCCACCATAAAATCACCTGACAAACATTGTCTCACACACACACACACACACAGTGTTATTAAGCTGGTTAATGAGTGATGGAGTGAGTAAAATAATCTTTGCAAAAGCAGAAGAGTGAAAGGGTGAGTAAGTGAGTGAGTGAGTGAAGTGGCTATTTTCCACCAGTGACATTCTCTGCTAATATCGGCGCAGATATTTCCTAATATCTCTTCCGTTTCGTGAATAAGTCAATATACATATTTTTTTAACCAGAATTACCTAATTGAAAGGTCAACCTCTGTCTGTACCAAGACGTCTGTACACCCACTAGAGCAGAGTACAGTCGTGGTCAAAAGTTTGCTGCCTCAGTTTTTATGATGGCAATTTGCATATATTCCATAATGTCATGAAGAGTGATCAGATTAATTGCAATTAATTGCAAAGTCTCTCTTTGCCATGAAAATGAACTTAATCCCCAAAAAACATTTCCACTGCATTTCAGCCCTGCCACAAAAGGACCAGCTGCGATCATGTCAGTGATTCTCTCATTAACACAGGTGAGATTGTTGGCGAGGACAAGGCTGGAGATCACTCTGTCATGCTGATTGAGTTAGAATAACAGACTGGAAGCTTTAAAAGGGTGGTATTGAAATCATTGTTCTTCCTCTGTTAACCATGGTTACCTGCAAGGAAACACGTGCCGTCATCATTGCTTTGCACAAAAAGGGCTTCACAGGCAAGGATATTGCTGCTAGTAAGATTGCACCTAAATCAACCATTTATCGGATCATCAAGAACTTCAAGGAGAGAGGTTCAATTGTTGTGAAGAAGGCTTCAGGGCGCCCAAGAAAGTCCAGCAAGCGCCAGGACCGTCTACTAACGTTGATTCAGCTGCGGGATTGGGGCACCACCAGTGCAGAGCTTACTCAGGAATGGCAGCAGGCAGGTGTGAGTGCATCTGCACGCACAGTGAGGCAAAGACTTTTGGAGGATGGCCTGGTGTCAAGAAGGGCAGCGAGGAAGCCACTTCTCTCCAGGAAAAACATCAGGGACAGACTGATATTCTGCAAAAGGTACAGGGATTGGACTGCTGAGGACTGGGGTAAAGACATTTACTCTGATTTTAATTTTTTATTTTATTTAACCTTTATTTAACCAGGTAAGCAAGTTGAGAACAAGTTCTAATTTACAACTGCGACCTGGCCAAGATAAAGCAAAGCAGTGCGGTAAAAACAACAACAACACAGAGTTACATATGGAATAAACAAAACGTACAGTCAATAACACAATAGAAAATCTATATACAGTGTGTGCAAATGTAGTAAGTTATGGAGGTAAGGAAATAAATAGGCCATAGTGCACAATTATAATTTAGTATTGAGTGATAGATGTGCAGAAGTGATAGATGTGCAGAAGATGATGTGCAAATAGAGATACTGGGGTGCAAATGAGCTAAATAAATAACAATGTAAATAACAATATGGGGATGAGGTAGTTGGGTGGGCTAATTACAGATGGGTTGTGTACAGGTGCAGTGATCGGTAAGCTGCTCTGACAACTGATGCTTAAAGATAGTGAGGGAGATAAGTGTCTCCAGCTTCAGAGATTTTTGCAGTTAGTTCCAGTCATTTGCAGCAGAGAACTGGAAGGAATGGGGACCAAAGGAGGTGTTGGCTTTGGGGATGACCAGTGAGATATACCTGCTGGAACGCATACTACGGGTGGGTGTTGCTATGGTGACCAATTAGCTAAGATAAGGCGGGGATTTGCGTAGAAGAGATTTATAGATGACCTGGAGCCAGTGGGTTTTGCGACAAATATGTAGTGAGGGCTAGCCAACGAGAGCGTACAGGTTACAATGGTGGGTAGTATACGGGGCTTTGGTGACAAAACGGATGGCACTGTGATAGACCACATTACATTTGCTGAGTAGAGTGTTGGAAGCTATTTTGTAAATGACATCGCCGAAGTCAAGTATCGGTAGGATAGTCAGTTTTACGAGGGCATGTTTAGCAGCATGAGTGAAGGAGGCTTTGTTGCGAAATAGGAAGCCGATTCTAGATTTAACTTTGGATTGGAGATGCTTAATGTGAGTCTGGAAGGGAGTTTACAGTCTAACCATACACCTAGGTATTTGTAGTTGTCCACATATTCTAAGTCAGACCCGCCGAGAGTAGTGATTCTAGTCGGGTGGGCAGGTGCCAGCAGCGTTCGATTGAAGAGCATGCATTTAGTTTTACTAGCGTTTAAGAGCAGTTGGAGGCCACGGAAGGAGTGTTGTATGGCATTGAAGCTCGTTTGGAGGTTTGTTAACACAGTGTCCAATGAAGGGCCAGATGTATACAAAATGGTGTCGTCTGCGAAGAGGTGGATCTGAGAGTCACCAGAAGCAAGAGCGACATCATTGATATACACAGAGAATAGAGTCGGCCCGAGATTGAACCCTGTGGCACCCCCATAGAGACTGCCAGAGGTCCAGACAACAGGCCCTCCGATTTGACACATTGAACTCTATCTGAGAAGTAGTTGGTGAACCAGGCGAGGCAGTCATTTGAGAAACCAAGGCTATTTAGTCTGCCAATAAGAATGCGGTGATTGACAGAGTCAAAAGCCTTGGCCAGGTCAATGAAGACGGCTGCACAGTACTGTCTTTTATCGGTCGCAGTTATTATATCGTTTAGGACCTTGAGTGTGGCTGACGTACACCCATGACCAGCTCGGAAACCAGATTGCATAGCGGAGAAGGTACGGTGGGATTCAAAATGGTCGGTCATCTGTTTGTTAACTTGGCTTTCAAATACTTTCGAAAGGCAGGGCAGAATGGATATAGGTCTGTAACTAGAAATGTCAGATTATCGTAGATTTATCGGTAGTGACAGTGTTTCCTAGCCTCAGTGCAGTGGGCAGCTGGGAGGAGGTGTTCTTATTCTCCATGGACTTTACAGTGTCCCAAAACATTTTGGAGTTAGTGCTACAGGATGCACATTTTTGCTTGAAAAAGTTAGCCTTTGCGTTCCTAACTGATTGTGTACATTGGTTCCTGACTTCCCTGAAAAGTTGCATATCGCGGGGGCTGTTCGATGCTAATGCAGTACGCCACAGGATGTTTTTGTGCTGGTCAAGGGCAGTCAAGTCTGGGGTGAACCAGGGGCTATATCTGTTCTTAGTTCTGAATTGTTTGAATGGGGCATGCTTATTTAAGATGGAGAGGAAAGCACTTTTAAAGAACAACCAGGCATCCTCTACTGACGGAATGAGGTCAATATCCATCCAGGATACCCGGGCCAGGTCAATTAGAAAGGCCTGCTCTCTGAAGTGTTTTAGGGAGCGTTTGACAGTGATGAGGGGTGGTCGTTTGACCGCGGACCCATTGCGGACACAGGCAATGAGGCAGCGATCGCTGAGATCCTGGTTGAAGACAGCGGAGGTGTATTTAGAGGGTAAATTAGTCAGGATGATATCTATGAGGGTGCCCATGTTAACGGATTTAGGGTTGTACCTGGTAGGTTCCTTGATAATTTGTGTGAGATTGAGGGCATCTAGTTTAGATTGTAGGACAGCCGGGGTGTTAAGCATATCCCAGTTTAGGTCACCAAGCAATACAAACTCTGAGGATAGATGGGGGGCAATCAATTCACATATGGTGTTCAGGGCACAGCTGGGGGCTGAGGGGGGTCTGTAGCAAGCGGCAACAGAGAGAGACTTATTTCTGGAAAGGTGGATTTGTAGAAGTAGAAGCTCAAACTGTTTGGGCACAGACCTGGATAGTATGATAGAGCTCTGCAGGCTGTCTCTACAGTAGATTGCAACTCTCCGCCCCCTTTGGCAGTTCTATCTAGACGGAAAATGATGTAGTTGGGAATGGACATTTCAGAATCTTTGGTGGCCTTCCTAAGCCAGGATTCAGACACTGCTAGAACATCAGGGTTGGCGGAGTGTGCTAACGCAGTGAATAACTCAAACTTAGGGAGGAGGCTTTGATGTTAACATGCAAGAAACCAAGGCTTTTGCGGTTATAGAAGTCAAAAAATTATAGCGCCTGGGGAGCAGGAGTGATACTGGGGGCTACAGGGCCTGGATTAACCTCTATATCACCAGAGGAACAGAGGAGGAGTAGAATAAGGATACGGCTAAAGGCTTTAAGAACTGGTCTTCTAGTGCGTTGGGTACAGAGTTAAAAAAGGGGCAGATTTCTGGGCGTTGTAGAATAGATTCAGGGCATTATGTACAGACAAGGATATGGAAGGATATGAGTACAGTGGAGGTAAACCTAAGCGTTGGGTAAAGATGAAATAGATAGCATCACTGGAGGCACCGATTGAGCCGGTCTCCGCGTGTGTGGGGGGTGGGACAAAGGAGCTATCTGAGACAGGTTGAGCAGGACTGGGGGCTCTACATTGAAAAAGTACAGTTAGAACTAACCGAAACAGCAATAGGCAAGGCATATTGACATGGGAGAGAGGCATAAAGCAGTCCCAGGTGTTATTCGAGAGAGCTAAGACAACAGCTGGTAATGGCGAAGAAAGTTTGAGCTGAGGCTAAACAGGATGGGGTACTGTATAAAGGAACAGTCCAGCAGGCATCAGCTGTGTAGCTGAGTGATCATTATGTCCAGTGAACAGCAATAAGTAAGTCCGGGAGCAGTTCAGTGGCTGCTACGCTACAGGCGAGCTGGAGGCACGGCTGTTGATTGCGTGTGCTAGCGGGCCCGGGGCTAGCAGATGGATCTTAGTGGTCATCGCAACGGGAAGCCTGTTGAAACCACATCAGATGATTACGTCGGCAGACCAGTCGTGATGGATCGGCGGGGCTCCGTGTCAACACCAGGAGGTCCCGTCCGGTTGACAGAGAGGTAGATAGCCGGGAGATGGTCCTGGCTCGAGGCTAGCTAAAGGGTAACTGGGGTTAGCTTCAGGACAGTGGTGATTAGCCAACAACGACAACAGCCATTCGGTTGCAGCTAGCTAGTTCCACTGCTATGCCATCTTGGAACTAGAACTGATGAATCCCTTTCCGATTGTTTGGGGCATCCGGAAAAAAGCTTGTCCGGAGAAGACAAGGTGAGGACTACCATCAGTCTTGTGTCATGCCAACAGTAAAGCATCCTGAGACCATTAATGTGTGGGGTTGCTTCTCAGCCAAGGGAGTGGGCTCACTCACAATTTTGCCTAAGAACACAGCCATGAATAAAGAATGGTACATTACATTACATACCAACACATCCTCCGAGAGCATCTTCTCCCAACCATCCAAGAACAGTTTGGTGACGAACAATGCCTTTTCCAGCACCTTGCCATAAGGCAAAAGTGATAACTAAGTGGCTCGGGGAACAAAACATCAACATTTTGGGTCCATGGCCAGGAAACTCCCCAGACCTTAATCCCATTGAGAACTTGTGGTCAATCCTCAAGAGGCGGGTGGACAAACAAAAACCCACAAATTCTGACAAACTCCAAGCATTGATTATGCAAGAATGGGCTGCCATCAGTCAGGATGTGGCCCAGAAGTTAATTGACAGCATGCCAGGGCGGATTGCAGAGGTCTTGAAAAGTGTCAACACTGCAAATATTGACTCTTTGCATAAACTTAATGTAATTGTCAATAAAAGCCTTTGACACTTATGGAATGCTTGTAATTATACTTCAGTGTACCATAGTAACATCTGACAAAAATATCTAAAAACACTGAAGCAGCAAACTTTGTGAAGAGCAATACTTGTGTCATTCTCAAAACTTTTGACCACGACTGTATATTGTAGGAACACTGCACTTCCTCAATAGCTGAGATGGATCCAGACCCTCAAGGTTTGTTGCGGTAAAACAGTCTTAGCTATCCAGAGTAACGGTTAATCAGTAATAACTACTATTGGAGGGAAATGAAAGATCAATAAAAGTCTTAAAAGCAGTGCTTTTCATTGACCTTCCATTTCCCTCTAAAAGTGACAGAATATCTCTTTAATGAAATTCAATGAAAACGTAAAGTGATGCAAAATCTACACTGAACTAAAATATCAACGCAACATGTAAAGTGTTGGTCCCATGTTTCATGAGCTGAAATAAAAGTTCCCAGAACATTTCCATATGCACAAAAAACGTATTTCTCTCACATTCTGTGCACAAACTTTTAGTGAGCATTTCTCCTTTGCCAAGACAATCCATCCACCTGACAGGTGTGGCATATCAAGAAGCTGATTAAACAGGATGATCATTACACAGGTGCACCCTGTGCTGGGGACCATAAAAGGCCACTAAAATGTGCAGTTTTGCCACACAACACGACGCCACAGATGTCTTCAGTTTTGAGGGAGCGTGCAATTGGCGTGCTGACTGCAGGAATGTCCACCAGAGCTGTTGCCAGAGAATTTAATGTCCTTTCTCTACCATAAGCCAACTCCAGCATTGTTTTAGAGAATTTGACAGTACATCCAACCGGCCTCACAACCGCAGACCACGTGTACGGCGTTGTGTGGGCGAGCGGTTTGCTGATGTCAACGTTGTGAACAGAGTGCCCCATGGCGGCGGTGGGGTTATGGTATGGGCAAGCATAAGCTACGGACAATGAACACAACTACATTTTATCGATGGCAATACTGTGACGAGATCATGAGGCCCATTGTCGTACCATTCATCCGCTGCCATCACCATGTTTCAGCACAATAATGCACAGCCCCATGTCGCAAGGATCTATACACAATTCCTGGAAGCTGAAAATGTCCCAGTTCTTCCATGGCCTGCATAATCACCAGACATGTCACCCATTGAGCATGTTTGGGATGCTCTGGATCGACGTGTACGACAGAGTGTTCCAGTTCCTGCCAATATCCAGCAACTTCACACAGCCATTGAAGAGGAGTGGGACAACATTCCGAGTGGGACAACATTCTGATCAACTCTATGCGAAGGAGATGTGTCGTGCTGCATGAGGCAAATGGTGGTCACACCAGATACTGACTGGTTTTCTGATTCACACCTCTACATAAAAAAAAGGTATCTGTGACCAATAAAATGTATATCTTTATTCCCAGTCATGTGAAATCCATAGATTAGGGCCTAATTAATTTATTTCAATTGACTGATTTCCTTATATGAACTGTAACTCAGTAAAACCTTTGAAATTGTTGCATGTTGCGTTTATATTTTTGTTCAGTATAGAACTGAAAAATCTTCCCCTTTCAGAGCAACAAGTGTCTAAGAGCTATCAGACAGACAGGTAAACTGTGTTAGACAGACAGATAGGTCAGAGAGGCAGACAGCATAGGGGATAGTCCCCAAGGCAAGGGGCCTAGAGGTCCATTTCAGGGGTCCAGTCCAGGGACTTACACACACTGGTGCTGCAGACAGACAGGCAGTACTCTTCTGAGTCAAAGTTATTCCGGTTGCCCCCGCACCCTCCAAAGAGGAAGGGGGCACAGGTGCCCTTCTCTGGCATGAAGTACCACCGCTCCAGAATGGCATGGCACGGGCCCGACTCAGCACGCGCCCAACACACCTCTGAGAGAGACACACACTCTTAAAACACACACTCACACAGCGCAATCACACACACTGCTTGGGTGTGTTTACACAACATGTTCAAACATACACACATCTTATCCATCTTTTGAAACTGCTCCAGAAATCCTTGGGGAAAACAAACAAACAAAACAGTATTAATCTCTTTCCATCCATGGCCTGTTCTTACCTCTGACAACTTCCTCAACCGATTCAGTAGTGGTCGTGGTGGTGGTTGTCATGGCGATGTTGGAGGCGCCTTCACCACTGTCCCGTTCGTCGGTCACATCATCCTCATCATCATCATCATCTTCATCCTCAAGACCGTCTCCGTCCTCGTCTCTGTCAAAGGTATCCTCTTCCTCATCCTCATCATACTCAGTGGTGACAGCCCCCTGATCCGCCTGGCGAGGCATGCTGTAGGGAGAGAGGGTGTAATGTGAGTCTGAGTGTGTGTAGTCTGGTTGTGCAGGTTCTGTCAAAAGGCTTTAACCACTGGTTTATGAACTTGAGTAAGTATTTAAGATGATCGGTGCGTGCTTAAATGTCTGTGTGTTTGTGTCTGTCTGTATGCACCTGTGCTTGCGCCTTTATGTGTGCATATTTGTGTGTATGCATTTTGTGTTTGTTTGTGCACGCATGTGTGTGTGTGTGTGTGTGTGCGTGCGTGTTTGCATGTGTGTGTACCTGTTATCGGTGTATTCAGTCTCGGCTCCGCCCCACCACACGTCAGACTCAGTCATCTCCACGCTGTCTGACTCGCGCTGTGTCTCCGCTGGGCAACACACAAATTCCACCCCTCGGAAACGGTCGATGCCGCATGGCAACAGCATCCCGTAGTCATGGAGATTCATGGTGCGGTCTCCGCAGGACTGATAATAATAGTAATTAGAAAACATCTCATTTGACTATCACTTTTTAAGACACAGCTCTTCACATATCACTAGTGTCAATACGGTTTCCTAATCAGGTACATGGTCAGGAGAAAACTATGCAAAAGACAAAAAAGGTGATACAAATAAATAATATGAAGCAAATAAATCACATTTTTAGAATGATAGCTTATAGAATCAGGCCGACTAATTTCAGAAATAAATAATAGGAGGATGGATGGATGGGGTGAGGAGAAGAGAGCATTCATGCCTACAGGGGAGGATGGATGGAGTGAGGAGAAGAGAGCATTCATGCCTGCAGGGGAGGATGGATGGATGGAGTGAGGAGAAGAGAGATTTTAGATTTAGATTTTAGTCATTTAGCAGACGCTCTTATCCAGAGCAACTTACAGTTAGTGAATGCATACATAATTTTTTTCATACTGGCCCCCCGTGGGAATCGAACCCTCAACCCTGGCGTTGCAAACGCCATGCTCTACCAACTGAGCTACATCCCTGCCGGCCATTCCCTCCCCTAACCTGGACGACGCTGGGCCAATTGTGCGCCGCCCCATGGGTCTCCCGGTCGCGGCCGGCTACGACAGAGCCTGGATTCGAACCAGGATCTCTAGTGGCACAGCTAGCACTGCGATGCAGTGCCTTAGACCACTGCGCCACTCGGGAGGGAGCATTCATGCCTGCAGGGGAGGATGGATGGATGGATGGAGTGAGGAGAAGAGAGCATTCATGCCTGCAGGGGAGGATGGATGGAGTGAGGAGAAGAGAGCATTCATGCCTGCAGGGGAGGATGGATGGAGTGAGGAGGAGAGAGCATTCATGCCTACAGGGGAGGATGGATGGATGGAGTGAGGAGAAGAGAGCATTCATGCCTACAGGGGAGGATGGATGGATGGGGTGAGGAGAAGAGAGCATTCATGCCTACAGGGGAGGATGGATGGATGGAGTGAGGAGAAGAGAGCATTCATGCCTGCAGGGGAGGAAGGATGGGGTGAGGAGAAGAGAGCATTCATGCCTGCAGGGGAGGATGGATGGGGTGAGGAGAAGAGAGCATTCATGCCAGCAAGGGGAGGATGGATGGATGGGGTGATGAGAAGAGAGCATTCATGCCTGCAGGGGAGGAAGGATGGGGTGAGGAGAAGAGAGCATTCATGCCTGCAGGGGAGGATGGATGGAGTGAGGAGGAGAGAGCATTCATGCCTACAGGGGAGGATGGATGGATGGAGTGAGGAGAAGAGAGCATTCATGCCTGCAGGGGAGGATGGATAGAGATAAAGAAGTGCTGAGTCAGCACAGCCCAGGACACACTCCCCCAGAATACGAGAGAGAGAGAGAGAGAGAGAGAGAGAGAGAGAGAGAGAGAGAGAGAGAGAGAGAGAGAGAGAGAAAAGAGTGTGAGAGGGAGAGAGGAGAGAATACTAGATTGTGTGAATCATCCAGAGGTGTGGGGGTCAATGTGAGTCAGAGGGGCAGGGGCACTCAGGAAATCACAGCCGACTTCACAGGATTCCCCGAACACACCCCTTTTACCAGTGCAGGGGAAAAGAAAGGGGCAATTACACAATAGGAAAAAAGAGAACAATGGAGAAGCGGGGGGTGAAAAAATGAGAATTATAGAATGAAGAAACCAGAAACGAACAGGACATTGAGAGACCCAAGACAAAACTGATTAAAAGATGAATGATTCCCGTAGCCGCGAGCCAAAGCCAAGCTTAGCCACAAAATAGATTATTTTGTTGATTATCAAAAGGATCTTTGGTTTGTAAGTGAAGTGCTCTGAACCGAGCTAGGATTTTGTTCCCCTTTCTTGAACCGGAAGAGTGCCATTCTGTGAACATTAAATATAGAATTTTGGTTTTTGCAACTTAAAAAGCAGACTCTTCCACTGTTTACACCACCCCTCGCTACCGCATAGATCGGAACCCCTCTGGACTGATCACAATAGATAGTGAGGAGAGACTACTAGATAAAGAGAATTCTAGATAGAGAGAATACTAAATAGATAGAATACTAAATAGATAGGAGAGAATACTAGATACATATAATTCCAGACAGAGAGAGAGGAAAGAATACTAGATAGAGAGAATACTAGATAGATAGAGGAGATACTAGATAGATAAAATACTAGATAGAGAGAATACTAGATAGAGGAGAGAATACTAGATAGGAGAGAATACTAGATAGATAGGAGTGAACAGTAGATAGAGAGAAGAGAGAATGCTAGATAGGAGATAATACTAGATAAAGAAAATTCTAGATAGAGAGAGGAAAGAATACTAGATAGAAAGAATATTAGATAGAGAGAACACTAGATAGACAGGAGAGAATACTAGATAGATAGGAGAGAATACTAGATAGATAAAATACTAGATAGAGAGAGGGGAAAGAATACTAGACAGAGAGAATACTTGAAAGATAGAATACTAAATAGATAGGAGAGAATACTAGATAGATAGGAGAGAATACTAGATAGATAGGAGAGAATACTAGATAGATAGGAGAGAATACTAGATAGATAGGAGAGAACACTAGACAGATAGAGAGGTGAGAACACTAGATAGAGAGAATACTAAATAGATAGAAAACGAAATAGATAGGATATAATACTAGATAGATAGAAGAGATACTAGATAGATACAATACTAGATAGATAGGAAAGAATACTAGATAGAGAAAATACTAGATAGATAGAGGAGGGAATACTAGATAGATACAATACTAGATAGATAGGAGAGAATACTAGATAGATAGGAGAGAATACTAGATAGATAGGAGAGAACACTAGATAGAGAGAATACTAGACAGATAGAGAGGTGAGAACACTAGATAGAGAGAATACTAAATAGATAGAAAACGAAATAGATAGGATATAATACTAGATAGATAGAAGAGATACTAGATAGATACAATACTAGATAGATAGGAAAGAATACTAGATAGAGAAAATACTAGATAGATAGAGGAGGGAATACTAGATAGATAGAATATTAGATAGATAGGAGAGAATACTAGATAGAGAGAGAGGAAATAATACTAGATAGAGAGAATACTAGATAGATAGAGGAGGGAATACTAGATAGATAGAATACTAGCTAGATAGGAGAAAATACTAGATAGAGAAAATACTAGATAGAGAGAGAGGAAAAAACACTAGATAGATAGGAGAGAATACTAGATACAGTGGGGAGAATAAGTATTTGATACACTGCCGATTTTGCAGGTTTTCCTACTTACAAAGCATGTAGAGGTCTGTAATTTTGATCATAGGTACACTTCAACTGTGAGAGACGGAATCTAAAACAAAAATCCAGAAAATCACATTGTATGATTTTAAAGTAATTAATTTGCATTTTATTGCATGACATAAGTATTTGATACATCAGAAAAGCAGAACTTAATATTTGAAACAGAAACCTTTGTTTGCAATTACAGAGATCATACGTTTTCTGTAGGTCTTGACCAGGTTTGCACACACTGCAGCAGGGATTTTGGCCCACTCCTCCATACAGACCTTCTCCAGATCCTTCAGGTTTCGGGACTGTCGCTGGGCAATAAGGACTTTCAGCTCCCTCCAAAGATTTTCTATTGGGTTCAGGTCTGGAGACTGGCTAGGCCACTCCAGGACTATGAGATGCTTCTTACGGAGCCACTCCTTAGTTGCCCTGGCTGTGTGTTTCGGGTCGTTGTCATGCTGGAAGACCCAGCCACGACCCATCTTCAATGCTCTTACTGAGGGAAGGAGGTTGTTGCCCAAGATCTCGCGATACATGGCCCCATCCATCCTCCCCATCCCAGCCTTGTGCAGGTCTACAATTGTATTCCTGATGTCCTTACACAGCTCTCTGGTCTTGGCGATTGTGGAGAGGATGGAGTCTGTTTGATTGAGTGTGTGGAAAGGTGTATTTTATACAGGTAACGAGTTCAAACAGGTGCAGTTAATACAGGTAATGAGTGGAGAACAGGAGGGCATCTTAAAGAAAAACTAACAGGTCTGTGAGAGCCGGAATTCTTACTGGTTGGTAGGTGATCAAATACTTACGTCATGCAATAAAATGCAAATTCATTACTTAAAAATCATACAATGTGATTTTCTGATTTTTTGTTTTAGATTCCGTCTCTCACAGTTGAAGTGTACATATGATAAAAATTACAGACCTCTACATGCTTTGTAAGTAGGAAAACCTGCAAAATCTGCAGTGTATCAAATACTTGTTCTCCCCACTGTATATAGGAGAGAATACTAGATAGACAGGAGAGAATACTAGATAGATAGGAGAGAATACTAGATAGAGCAAATATTAGATAGAGAGAGAGGAAAGAATACTAGATATAGTGGGGAAAAAGTATTTAGTCAGCCACCAATTGTGCAAGTTCTCCCACTTAAAAAGATGAGAGGCCTGTAATTTTCATCATAGGTACACGTCAACTATGACAGACAAAATGAAAGAAAAAAAATCCAGAAAATCACATTGTAGGATTTTTTATGAATTTATTTGCAAATTATGGTGGAAAATAAGTATTTGGTCAATAACAAAAGTTTCTCAATACTTTGTTATATACCCTTTGTTGGCAATGACACAGGTCAAATGTTTTTTGTAAGTCTTCACAAGGTTTTCACACACTGTTGCTGGTATTTTGGCCCATTCCTCCATGTAGATCTCCTCTAGAGCAGTGATGTTTTGGGACTGTCGCTGGGCAACACGGACTTTCAACTCCCTCCAAAGATTTTCTATGGGGTTGAGATCTGGAGACTGGCTAGGCCACTCCAGGACCTTGAAATGCTTCTTACGAAGCCATTCCTTCGTTGCCCGGGCGGTGTGTTTGGGATCATTGTCATGCTGAAAGACCCAGCCACGTTTCATCTTCAATGCCCTTGCTGATGGAAGGAGGTTTTCACTCAAAATCTCACGATACATGGCCCCATTCATTCTTTCCTTTACACGGATCAGTCGTCCTGGTCCCTTTGCAGAAAAACAGCCCCAAAGCATGATGTTTCCACCTCCATGCTTTACAGTAGGTATGGTGTTCTTTGGATGTTCTTTGTCCTCCAAACACGTCGAGTTGAGTTTTTACCAAAAAGTTATATTTTGGTTTCATCTGACCATATGACATTCTCCCAATCCTCTTCTGGATCATCCAAATGCACTCTAGCAAACTTCAGACGGGCCTGGACATGTACTGGCTTAAGCAGGGGGACACGTCTGGCACTGCAGGATTTGAGTCCCTGGCGGCGTAGTGTGTTACTGATGGTAGGCTTTGTTACTTTGGTCCCAGCTCTCTGCAGGTCATTCACTAGGTCCCCCCGTGTGGTTCTGGGATTTTTGCTCACCGTTCTTGTGATCATTTTGACTCCACGGGGTCAGATCTTGCGTGGAGCCCCAAATCGAGGGAGATTATCAGTGGTCTTGTATGTCTTCCATTTCCTAATAATTGCTCCCACAGTTGATTTCTTAAAACCAAGCTGCTTACCTATTGCAGATTCAGTCTTCCCAGCCTGGTGCAGGTCTACAATTTTGTTTCTGGTGTCCTTTGACAGCTCTTTGGTCTTGGCCATAGTGGAGTTTGGAGTGTGACTGTTTGAGGTTGTGGACAGGTGTCTTTTATACTGATAACAAGTTCAAACAGGTGACATTAATACAGGTAACGAGTGGAAGACAGAGGAGCCTCTTAAAGAAGAAGTTACAGGTCTGTGAGAGCCAGAAATCTTGCTTGTTTGTAGGTGACCAAATACTTATTTTCCACCATAATTTGCAAATAAATTCATTACAAATCCTACAATGTGATTTTCTGGATTTTTTTTCCTCAATTTGTCTGTCATAGTTGACATGTACCTATGATGAAAATTACAGGCCTCTCTCATCTTTTTAAGTGGGAGAACTTGCACAATTGGTGGCTGACTAAATACTTTTTTCCCCCACTGTAGATATGAGAGAATAATAGATAAAGAAAATACTAGATAGATAGGAGAGAATACTAGATAGAGAGAATACTAGATAGAGAGAGAGGAAAGAATACTAGACAGAGTATCCTACATAGATAGAGGAGAGAATACTAAATAGAGAGGTGAGAATACTAGATAGAGAGAATACTAGATAGATAGGAGAGAATACTAGACAGATAGGAGAGCATATTAGATAGATAGGAGAGAATATTAGATAGATAGGAGAGAATACTAGACAGACAGGAGAGCATATTAGATAGATAGGAGAGAATACTAGATAGGAGAAAATACTAGATAGAGAGAGGGGAAAGAATACTAGATGGAGAGAATACTAGATAGATAGGAGAGAATCCTAGATAGATAGGAGAGAATACTAGACAGACAGGAGAGCATATTAGATAGATAGGAGAGAATATTAGACAGATAGGAGAGAATACTAGATGGAGAGAATACTAGATAGATAGGAGAGAATACTAGATAGGAGAAAATACTAGATAGATAGAGGAAAGAATACTAGATGGAGAGAATACTAGATAGATAGAAGAGAATACTAGAGAGAGAATACTAGACAGATAGAAGAGATAATAGATAGATGAAATACTAGACAGATAGGAGAGAATACTAGAAAGATAGAAGAGATACTAGATGGAGAGAATATACTAGATAGATAGGAGCAGGGGCGGTGTGTTCATTAGGGCGATATGGGCGACGCACTGCCAAACGGGAAAAGGAAGGGATTTTTTTTCTAATCAATTATATCACGGCAACAGTAGTTATCAGTGTTCTAATCTAGACGTCTGATCTGCCACTAAATGTCCAATCAGGCTAAAGTCGTGCTTCAAATGGCCCCGCCCGTTTTGGGGCGATTTCAGTCAGGTTGAAAATCGCCCCAGAAGTCTCTCATAGACTCTCATGTAAAATCTTTTTTTTTTCAAATATCAGAGCTTTCAATACAATCTCTATGGGTTCCGGGAGGGCTTGCACTTACGCGCTTTCGTCATACGTAACATAACCATGAACATAACTAAGAAAAGAGCGGGTAGCAGCGTCAATCAATTCACGTACTACTGTCAAGATGGCTAGCGTTCAGTGCAACTCGATTGTCTCTTTGAAAGAAGTTCCTTTTTGTCGGCGAACAAATCAAGATAAATTGGCAACGAAACAATTAGGACCTCCCAGACCAAATGTAATAATTCAACAGGTTTCTACTAAAGGGGGAAAGTCCTACACCCGAGGATTTTCCAAAAATTGGTACGAACGAAAAACCTGGCTAGCAGGCTGCGATGTAGCTAATGCAGTCTTCTGCTACCCCTGCTTACTCTTTCACCCTGAAGGCGGCACGGCAGACAGCACCGCTTGGACAGCGACTGGTGTAACGGACATGCACCATCTTTCAGAAAAGATTAAGAAACATGAGCTGTCAAAGACCCACATGGATAGCTGTTTGAGATTGTCTGCTTTGGGGAGAGTGAACATTGCCACTCAACTGGATGAGGGATACAGGCTAGCTGTCCGCCGCCACAACGATTAGGTTAGCAAGAACCGCCACATCCTCAGCCGGCTAAATCCAGTGTGTGAAGTATTGCGGAGTGTTTGAGTTAGCTTTGCGAGGCAAAGATGAAACTGAGGGCTCCATCAAGCCTGGTATTTTTCTTGGACTTGTCAACTTTGTGGCACAATTAGATGAGGTGTTTGATGACCATCTTAAAAATGCTAAAGTTTTCAAGGGCACATCAAAGACCATTCAAAACGAGCTACTGGAGTGTATGCTAGCGGTATTGTGGAGGAGGTGAAGTCGGCGAACTTCGTAGCTATCCAAGCTGACGAGACCACGGACGTTTCTACACAGACACAGCTGGTGCTTGTGCTGAGGTACATAGATAGCAACCACAAAGTGCAGGAGCGCTTTTTTGAGTTCCTTCCCATCTCGGAATCAACCTCAGTCTCAATCGCCAGTGTGCTTTTGGAGAGACTGAACGGTCTTTTTGCAGACGACGAGAAAGTCAAACTCATTGCGCAAGCTTACGATGGAGCCAGTGTGATGAGGGGAGAGAAGGCTGGTGTGCAGCAAAAGGTGCGTGAGCATTTCAAGAATGACCATTACGTGCATTGCTATGCGCATCAGCTGAATTTGATCATGCAGCAAGCTACTTCTCGCAGCAAGCTACTTCTCGCATCAAAAAAGTGAACATTTTCTTTTCCGATCTGAGCGGGATTGCAACTTTTTTTTCCCGGTCACCCAAACGCACCAGCATTCTTGACCAGACTGTTGCACGAAGACTGCCCAGACCTTCATCCATACGGTGGAACTTCAACAGCAGAGTCGTGAACACTGTCTACGAGAATCGAGACGACCTCATATAATGTTTTGAAGCCATCCGGACGGGTTCATTGGGTTCATTTGACCAGCCCACCGTGAGAGAGGCATCTGGCTACGTGAGGATGCTACATGATGAAGATTTTATTTTTTTCCTGGGGCTTTTTCACAAAATCATGCCCCGCGTCGACATTCTGTACCAGAAGCTACAGAAGAAGGACATTGATGCTGTCTTCATCAAACGTGCCCTCGACAGCTTCACAAGCAGTGTGCAGGCCATAAGGTAAGATTAAACAATATCATTCGATCTTTCTCAAAGCAGAGCTTTATTTGAAAATGTATGCATGAAAGGAGACTGCATTTGTGTTTGAAATTACATTATTCTCATTATATATGGCCAGTGGTGTAATCTAGCTTATTTTATATACTATGTGTACTGTACAGTGGTCTCATAAGTGTATGAACACATTCTAAAGTTGACTAAAAAGAGGAATACAAAAATAAAACAAATCATCTTTTGGAAATTGATCTTTAATGACTTAATTAAAAAAGTTGGAAAATCTAACCTTTAAGGACACCAATTTTCTTTTCTTTTTTATTCCTCTTTTTAGTCAACTTTAGCATGGGCTCATAAGCTTATGAGCACCACTGTACACTGTGCTGAACATCCAGGCTATGTGAGACACAAAGGCTAACTTAAACACTAAAGACTTTATGCATCCCTGCCCATTTTAAGTGGAACTGAAGTATTTGTACTATACATGGATACATTGCATATACCTGTGCATCACATAGACAACAATACTGTACAAAGCCAACAAACACATTGGTCTGTTTGCCTTCAGGGACTCCTCTCAACAGCAGCTGCAAGAAGCAACAGGAGCCAAAAGACCCAGAACAGCTTTGAGAGAAGAGGAGAAGCAGAGGCTGTCTGAAGAGGTCTGCAACACCATCCTGGATCACACTAAAGAAAGGTTCTCTTTCTCTGGCCACCTTGTGAGTGCTACCTTACTGCAAGCAGACATGTTTGAAAGGTACTGCCATTCATTTCCTGATGAGGCTCTGAATGCCACTGTGAATGCATACCCCATGCTGAGCAAGGCAAAGCTCAAGACAGAACTATCTCTGATCTATGAGAATCCTGAATTCAAGGGCTGCTGTGGTGCACTGGCACTGTACCAGGTTCTCATGAGCTACAACCTCCAGGAGACGTTCTCTGAGACTGTGACTCTGTTGAACATCCTCATAACTACTCCCATGACAACAGCTGAAGCTGAGAGATGTTTCTCAACTTTGACACGAGTTAAGACATTCCTGCAAAATTCAATGGGCCAGGAACGTCTGAATGCACTGGCCATGCTTTCCATGGAGAGGGAACTAGTCCTCAGCATGCCTGATTTCAATGAGAAAGTCATTGACCGCTTTGCTGCATTGAAAGAGAGAAGAGAACAGTTTCAGTACAAGTAATGTAGCCTCTCTCGCTCTTTGTCCCTCCCTGTCTGTCTCTTTAACACACACACGCCCAAATCAGTTCACAGTTGATGTTGTTTAAAATAGTTAATTTTCATTTTTTTTTAAGGAAAAAAAAAAAAAAAATCTGTTCATGTTCATTTTTACAAATCTATACAATTGGCCAGAATATGGTTGTTCATATTTACAAATCTATACAATTGGCCAGAATATGGTTGTTCATTTTTACAAAGCCATACAGATAGCTGTGTTTACCTTTTCTATAAATTATTTTCAAATTCTGTTTTCAGGCAAAATGTCTATCACTGTTCATTTTCACAAATCTATACAAGAGGGCAGAATATGGAAGTCTATAAAAATTTCTTATTACCAATAACTTGCATCAATGTTTTCAGTAGCCTCTATCAAAAGCTCCTGCTTGCTTGTTGTGAATTATGCTCAGGTGCACATATTTCCAATTCAACCATGAGGCCTTTTTGAAGCAAGTAATGTGTATATCAGTATTGACTTATATGCTGCCCCTGTCTTCATGTTGTTGCTGGACATATCTTTTTTTAAATGTGTGTAGGTCACCTAAATCATCAGAAAAATTGCCCCCCCTGAGAATTTTTTCAGGAGCCGCCACTGGATAGGAGAGAATACTAGATAAAGAAAGGAGAGAATAATAGATGGAGAGAATACTAGATAGATAGAAGAGAATACTAGAGAGAATACTAGATAGATAGGAGAGAATACTAGAGAGAATACTAGATAAAGAAAGGAGAGAATAATAGATAGATATGAGAGAATAATAGATAGATAGGAGAGAATACTAGATAGAGAAAATATTAGATAAAGAGAAAGGAAAGAATACTAGAGAGAGAATACTAGATAGATAGAAGATAATACTAGAAAGACAGAAGAGATACTAGATAGATAAAATACTAGATAGGAGAGAATACTAGATAGGAGAGAATACTAGATAGATAGAGGAGAGACTATGTGATCACGCTCTCCGTAGCCGATGTGAGTAAGACTTTTAAGCAGGTCAACATTCACAAGGCCGCAGGGCCAGACGGATTACCAGGACGTGTACTCCGAGCATGTGCTGACCAACTGGCAAGTGTCTTCACTGACATTTTCAACATGTCCCTGACTGAGTCTGTAATACCAACATGTTTCAAGCAGACCACCATAGTCCCCGTGCCCAATAACTCTAAGATAACCTGCCTAAATGACTACCGACCCGTAGCACTGACGTCTGTAGCCATGAAGTGCTTTGAAAGACTGGTCATGGCTCACATCAACAGCATAATCCCAGAAACCCTAGACCCACTCCAATTTGCATACCGCCCCAACAGATCCACAGATGATGCAATCTCTATCGCACTCCACACTGCCCTTTCCCACCTGGACAAGAGGAACACCTACGTGAGAATGCTATTCATTGACTACAGCTCAGCATTCAACACCATAGTGCCCTCTAAGCTCATCACTAAGCTAAGGATCCTGGGACTAAACACCTCCCTCTGCAACTGGATCCTGGACTTCCTGACGGCCGCCCCCAGGTGGTAAGGGTAGGTAACAACACATCTGCTACACTGATCCTCAACACGGGGGCCCCTCAGGGGTGCGTGCTCAGTCCCCTCCTGTACTCTCTGTTTACCCATGACTGCATGGCCAGGCACGACTCCAACACCATCATTACGTTTGCCGACGAGACAACAGTGGTAGGCCTGATCACCGACAACGATGAGACAGCCTATAGGGAGGAGGTCAGAGATCTGGCCGTGTGGTGCCAGGACAACAACCTCTCCCTCAACGTGACCAAGACAAAGGAGATGATTGTGGACTACAGGAAAAAAAAGAGGACTGAGCACGCCCCCATTCTCATCGACGGGGCTGTAGTGGAACAGGTTGAGAGCTTCAAGTTCCTTGGTGTCCACATCACCAACGAACTATCATGGTCCAAACACACCAAGACAGTCGTGAAGAGGGCACGACAAAGCCTATTCCCCCTCAGGAGACTAAAAAGATTTGGCATGGGTCCTCAGATCCTCAAAAAATTCTACAGCTGCACCATCGAGAGCATCCTGACTGGTTGCATCACCGCCTGGTATGGCAACTGCTTGGCCTCTGACCGCAAGGCACTACAGAGGGTAGTGCGTACGGCCCAGTACATCACTGGGGCAAAGCTTCCTGCCATCCAGGACCTCTATACCAGGCGGTGTCAGAGGAAGGCCCTCAAAATTGTCAAAGACTCCAGCCACCCTAGTCATAGACTGTTCTCTCTGCTACCGCACGGCAAGCGGTACCATAGTGCCAAGTCTAGGTCCAAAAGACTTCTCAACAGCTTCTATCCCCAAGCCATAAGACTCCTGAACAGCTAATCATGGCTACCCGGACTATTTGCACTGCCCCCCCACCCCATCCTTTTTATGCTGCTGCTACTCTGTTAAGTATTTATGCATAGTCACTTTAACTCTACCCACATGTACATATTACCTCAACTACCTCAACTAGCCGGTGCCCCCGCACATTGACTCTGCAACGGTACCCCCCTGTATATATAGCCTCCCTACTGTCACTTTATTTTACTTCTGCTCTTTTTTTCTCAACACTTTTTTTGTTGTTGTTTTATTCTGACTTTTTTTGTTTAAAATAAATGCACTGTTGGTTAAGGGCTGTAAGTAAGCATTTCACTGTAATGTCTGCACCTGTTGTATTCGGCGCATGTGACCAATAAAATTTGATTTGATTTGATTTGATTTGAATACTAGATAGATAATACTAGATAGAGAGAATACGAGATAGATAGGAGAGAATACTAGATATATAGAGAAAATACTAGATAGATAGGAGAGAATACTAGATAAAGAAAGGAGATAACACTAGATAGAGAGAAGAGAGAATGCTAGATAGGAGATAATACTAGATAGAGAATTATAGATAGATAGGAAAGAATAATAGATAGAGAGAAGAGAATACTAGATAGGTATGAGAGAATACTAGATAGAGAAAATAATAGATAGAAAGAGGAAAGAATACTAGATAGAGAGAATACTAGATAGATGAGAGAATACTAGAGAGAGAATACTAGATAAATAGAATACTAGATAGATAGGAGAGAATACTAGATAGATAGGAGAGAATACTAGATAAAGATAATTTTAGATAGAGAGAGAAGAAAGAATACTAGAGAGAGAATACTAGATACAAATAATACTAGATATATAGGAGAGAAAACTCGATAAAGAAAGGAGAGAATACTAGATAGATAAAATCGGCAGTGTATCAAATACTTGTTCTCCCCACTGTATATAGGAGAGAATACTAGATAGACAGGAGAGAATACTAGATAGATAGAGGAGAGAATACTAGATAGATGGATAGAAGAGATACCAGATAGATAGGAGAGAATACTAGATAGATAGGAGAGAATACTAGATAGAGAAAATATTAGATAGAGAGAATACTAGATATATAGGAGAGAAAACTCGATAAAGAAAGGAGAGAATACTAGAGAGAGAATACTAGATAAATAGAATACTAGATAGATAGGAGAGAATACTAGATAGATAGGAGAGAATACTAGATATAGAAAATACTAGATAGATAGGAGAGAATACTAGATAGATAGGAGAGAATACTAGATAGAGAGAATTCTAGATAGAGAGAGAAGAAAGAATACTAGAGAGAGAATACTAGATACAAAGAATACTAGATATATAGGAGAGAATACTCGATAAAGAAAGGAGAGAATACTAGATAGATAGAGAATACTAGATAGAGAGAATACTGGATAAGCGCGTCTGCTAAATGACTAAAATGTAAATGTAAATGTAGATAGAGAGAATTCTAGATAGAGGGAATACTAGATAGAGAGAGAGGAAATAATACTAGAGAGAGAATACTAGATACATAGAATGCTAGATAGAGGAGAGAATACTTGATAGAAGAGAATACTAGATAGATAGGAGAGAATACTAGATAGATAGGAGAGAATACTAGATAAAGATAATTCTAGATAGAGAGAGAAGAAAGAATACTAGAGAGAGAATACTAGATACAAATAATACTAGATATATAGGAGAGAAAACTCGATAAAGAAAGGAGAGAATACTAGATAGATAAAATTGGCAGTGTATCAAATACTTGTTCTCCCCACTGTATATAGGAGAGAATACTAGATAGACAGGAGAGAATACTAGATAGATAGAAGAGATACCAGATAGATAGGAGAGAATACTAGATAGATAGGAGAGAATACTAGATAGAGAAAATATTAGATAGAGAGAGAGGAAAGATAGAGAGAATACTAGATACAAAGAATACTAGATATATAGGAGAGAAAACTCGATAAAGAAAGGAGAGAATACTAGATAGATAAGAGAGAATACTAGAGAGAGAATACTAGATAAATAGAATACTAGATAGATAGGAGAGAATACTAGATAGATAGGAGAGAATACTAGATAGAGAAAATACTAGATAGATAGGAGAGAATACTAGATAGATAGGAGAGAATACTAGATAAAGATAATTCTAGATAGAGAGAGGAGACAGAATACTAGAGAGAGAATACTAGATACAAAGAATACTAGATATATAGGAGAGAATACTCGATAAAGAAAGGAGAGAATACTAGATAGATAGAGAATACTAGATAGAGAGAATACTGGATAAGCGCGTCTGCTAAATGACTAAAATGTAAATGTAAATGTAGATAGAGAGAATTCTAGATAGAGGGAATACTACATTTACATTTACATTTTAGTCATTTAGCAGACGCTCTTATCCAGAGCGACTTACATATTATTATTATTTTTTTTTTTTATACTGGCCCCCTGTGGGAAACGAACCCACAACCCTGGCGTTGCAAACGCCATGCTCTATCAACTGAGCTACATCCCTACCGGCCATTCCCTCCCCTACCCTGGACGACGCTGGGCCAATTGTGCGCCGCCCATGAGTCTCCCGGTTGCGGCCGGCTGCGACAGAGCCTGGATTCGAACCAGGATCTAGTGGAACAGTTTTGCACTGCGATGCAGTGCCTTAGACCACTGCGCCACTCAGGAGCTAGATAGAGAGAGAGGAAATAATACTAGAGAGAGAATACTAGATACATATAATGCTAGATAGAGGAGAGAATACTTGATAGAAGAGAATACTAGATAGATTGGAGAGAACACTAGATATGATTGGGGTTGGAGTGAGTAGTCATGCTGTACTTTGCTCCGCAGGTAATATGACACACATTACATTACAACGATTTCATTAGTGTAATGTTAGCTAGCTACATAGTTGTCTTTGTTTCAAAGATAAAGGTGTAGTATAGAGAAACTATCGAGGTTAGCTAGCCAGTTTTTCAAACAAAGTCAATACTGCAGCCATTGCTAGCTAGCCAACACTACCAGCTAGCAGTACTGTAGCAACTAAATACAATATAATTTTAGTCAATGAGAATTTTGCAACGTAAAACTTCACTTTCTGAACATTCGAGATGTGTAGTCCACTTGTGTAGTTAGCATGACTGACTTTGTGCTAGCTAGCCAACGTTTAATTATTTCTGCGTTATGAAAGGAACTAGACACGGACACAAATTATCTGTTTAGTGTGTTAACACACTATTGGTAGTTTGTTGTAACCAAGTATTGGTGCTAAACCGTGTGTTATTGGATGCTAGCATGCTAGTTAGCTATGGCGTCATAGGATACGGTGCCCTGGGCAGTTTTCACAGAATAATACTGTACCAAGTTGGCTAGCTGAATAAACTAAGTTAGAGTCTATTCCTAGAAAACATTGAACCGCTGTAGTTTACAACAATTATAATTTCTAAAGTGGAAGTTGGGAGAGTTATATTTGAGAGTTTTAGTGAAAGGTAAGTGAGGGAGGCCCCGCTCTCTCGCTTCCCCAGATGTTTAGTTAATTTTATTCCGATTTCTTTTGCATTATTGTAGCCTTTTCTGTAGCCTGTCAACTATGTGTCTGTCTATCCCTGTTCTCTCCTCTCTGCACAGGCCATACAAACGCTTCACACCGCGTGGCTGCTGCCACTCTAATCTGGTGGTCCCTGCGCGCACGACCCATGTGGAGTTCCAGGTCTCTGGCAGCCTCTGGAACTGCCGTTCTGCGGCCAACAAGGCAGAGTTCATCTCAGCCTATGCTACCCTCCAGTCCCTCGACTTCTTGGCGCTGCCGGAAACATGGATTACCACAGAAAACACTGCTACTCCTACTGCTCTTTCCTCGTCTGATCATGTGTTCTCGCATACCCTGAGAGCATCTGGTCAGCGCGGCGGTGGCACAGGAAACCTCATCTATCCCAAGTGGACATTCTCTCTTTTCCCCCTGACCCATTTGTCTATCTCCTCATTTGAATTCCATGCTGTCACAGTCATTAGCACATTCAAGCTTAACATCCTTATCATTTATCGCCCTCCAGGTTCCCTTGGAGAGTTCATCAATGAGCTTGACACCTTGATAAGTTCCTTTCCTGAGGATGGCTCACCCCTCACAGTTCTGGGTGACTTTAACCTCCCTACGTCTGCCTTTGACTCATTTCTCTCTGCCTCCTTCACTCCACTCCTTTCCTCTTTTGACCTCACCCTCTCACTGTCCCCCCCTACTCACAAGTCAGGCAATACGCTTGACTTGTGCTGTTCTTCTACTAATCTCACTGCAACTCCCCTCCAAGTCTCCGACCACTACTTTGTATCCTTTTCTCTCTCGCTCTCCTCCAACACTACTCACTCTGCCCCTACTCAGATGGTAATGCGCCGTCGCGACCTTCGCTCTCTCTCTCCCGCTACTCTCTCCTCTTCCATCCTATCATCTCTTCCCTCTGCTAAATCCTTCTCCCTCCGATCTCCTGATTCTGTCTCCTCAACCCTCCTCTCCTCCCTTTCTGCATCTTTTGACTCTCTATGTCCCCTATCCTCCCGGCCGGCTCAGTCCTCCCCTCCTGCTCCGTGGCTTGACGACTCATTGCGAGCTCACAGAACAGGGCTCCGGGCAGCCGAGCGGAAATTGAGGAAAACTAGACTCCCTGTGGACCTTTCATTTTTTCACTCCCTCCGCTCTACATTTTCTTCCTCTGTTTCTGCTGCTAAAGCCACTTTCTACCACTCTAAATTTCAAGCCTCTGCCTCTAACCCTAGGAAGCTCTTTGCCACCTTCATCTCCCTGATGAATCCTCCTCCTCCTCCCTCCTCCCTCTCTGTGGATGACTTCGTCAACCATTTTGAAAAGAAGGTTGACGATATCCGATCCTCATTTATTAAGTCAAATGACACCGCTGGTCCTGCTCACACTGCCCTACCCTATGCTTTGACTTCTTTCTCCCCTCTCTCTCCAGATGAAATCTTGCGACTTGTGACGGCCGGCCGCCCAACAACCTGCCCGCTTGACCCTATCCCCTCCTCTCTTCTCCAGACCATTTCCGGAGACCTTCTCCCTTACCTCACCTCGCTCATCAACTCATCCTTGACCGCTGGCTATGTCCCTTCTGTCTTCAAGAGAGCGAGAGTTGCACCCCTCCTCAAAAAACCTACACTCGATCCCTCCGATGTCAACAACTACAGACCAGTATCCCTTCTTTCTTTTCTCTCCAAAACTCTTGAGCGTGCCGTCTCTAGTCAACTCTCCTGCTATCTCTCTCAGAAAGACCTTCTTGATCCAAACCAGTCAGGTTTCAAGACTGGTCATTCAACTGAGACTGCTCTTCTCTGTGTCACGGAGGCTCTCCGCACTGCAAAAGCTAACTCTCTCTCCTCTGCTCTTATCCTTCTAGACCTATCTGCTGCCTTTGATACTGTGAACCATAATATTCTCCTCTCCACCCTCTCGGAGTTGGGCATCTCCGGCGCTGCTCACTCTTGGGATTGCGTCCTACCTCACAGGTCGCTCCTACCAGGTGGCGTGGCGAGAATCTGTCTCCGCACCACGTGCTCTCACCACTGGTGTCCCCCAGGGCTCAGTTCTAGGCCCTCTCCTATTCTCTCTATACACCAAGTCACTTGGCTCTGTCATATCCTCACATGGTCTCTCCTATCATTGCTACGCAGACGACACACAATTCATTTTCTCCTTTCCCCCTTCTGATAACCAGGTGGCGAATCGCATCTCTGCATGTCTGGCAGACATATCAGTGTGGATGTCGGATCACCACCTCGGCAAGACGGAGCTGCTCTTCCTCCCGGGGAAGGACTGCCCGCGCCATGATCTCGCCATCACGGTTGACAACTCCATTGTGTCCTCCTCCCAGAGTGCAAAGAACCTTGGCGTGACCCTGGACAATACCCTGTCGTTCTCCGCTAACATCAAAGCGGTGACCCGATCCTGCAGGTTCATGCTCTACAACATTCGCAGAGTACAACCCTACCTTACACAGAAAGCGGCACAGGTCCTAATCCAGGCACTTGTCATCTCCCGTCTGGATTACTGCAACTCGCTGTTGGCTGGGCTCCCTGCCTGTGCCATTAAACCCCTACAACTTATCCAGAACGCTGCAGCCCATTTGGTGTTCAACCTTCCCAAGTTCTCTCATGTCACCCCGCTCCTCCGCACACTCCACTGGCTTCCAGTTGAAGCTCGCATCTACTACAAAACCATGGTGCTTGCCTACGGAGCTGTGAGGGGAACGGCACCTCCTTACCTTCAGGCTCTGATCAGACCCTACACCCAAACGAGGGCACTACGTTCATCCACCTCTGGCCTGCTAGCCCCCCTACCTCTACGGAAGCACAGTACCCGCTCAGCCCAGTCAAAGCTATTCGCTGCTCTGGCACCCTAATGGTGGAACAAGCTCCCCCACGACAGCGGAGTCACTGACCACCTTCCGGAGACACTTGAAACCCTACCTCTTTAAGGAATACCTGGAATAGTATAACAGTAATCCTTTTACACCCCCCTCCCCCAGTGGTGGTTGTCCCACTGGCTATCCTAAGTTGAATGCACCAATTTGTAAGTCGCTCTGGATAAGAGCGTCTGCTAAATGACAAATCTAAATGTAAATATAGGAGAGAATACTAGATAGATAGGAGAGAATACTAAATAGATAGGAAAGAATACTAGATAGAGAGAATACTAGATATATAGGATAGAATACTAGATAAAGGAGAAAATACTAGATAAAGAAAATAGAGAATACTAGATAGAGGAGAGAATACTTCATAGAAGAGAATACTAGATATATAGGAGAGAATCCTAGATAGATAAAATACTAGATAGATAGGAGAGAATACTATATAGATAGGAGAGAATACTAGATAGATAGAAGAGAATACTAGATTGATAGAAGAGAATACTAGATAGAAGAGAACACTAGATTGATAAAATACTAGATAGATAGGAGAGAATACTAGATAGATAGAGGAGATAATACTAGATAGAGAGAATCCTATATATATAGGAGAGAATACTAGATAGATAGGAGAGAATACTAAATAGATAGGAGAGAATACTAAATAGATAGGAGAGAATACTAGATATATATATATATATATATATATATATATATATATATATATATATATCAGAGAATACTTGATAGAAGAGAATACTAGATAGATAAAATACTAGATAGATAGGAGAGAATACTAAATACATAGGAGAGAATACTAGATAGATGAGAATACTAGATAGATAAAATACTAGCTAGATAGGAGAGAATACTAGATAGAGAGAGGAGAGAATAGTAGATAGAGAGAATACTAGATAGATAGATAATAGATAGATAGATGATAGAACAAGAGAAAGAGAGGAGAGAATACTATAGAGCTAGAGAGAGGAGAGAACATAACATTTAACATACCAATTAGGATCTGGCTAAAGATACTTGAGTCAGTTATAGAACCCATTACCATTTATGGCTGTGAGGTCTGGGGTCTGCTCACCATCCAATAATTAACAAAATGGGACAAACACCAAATTGAGATTCTACATTCAGAATTGTGCAAAAATATCCTCAGTGTACAACGCAAAACACCAAATAATGCATGCAGAGCAGAATTAGGCCGATACCCGCTAATTATCAAAATCCAGAAAAGAGCCGTTAAATTCTACAACCACCTAAATGGAAGCGATTCCCAAACCTTTCATAACAAAGCCATCACCTACAGAGAGATTAATCTGGAGAAGAGTCCCCTAAGCAAGCTGGTCCTGGGGCTCTGTTCACAAACAGAGCACAAGGACAACAACACAATTAGACCCAACCAAATCATGAGAAATCAAAAAGATAATTACTTGACACATTGGGAAGAATTAACAAAAAAACTGAGCAAACTAGAATGCTATTTGGCTCTAAACAGAGACTACACAGTAGCAGAATACCTGACCACTGTGACTGACCCAAACTTAAGGAAAGCTTTGACTATGTACAGACTCAGTGAACATAGCCTTGCCGTAGGCAGACCTGGCTCTCAAGAGAAGACAGGCTATGTGCACACTGCCCACAAAATGAGGTGGAAACTGAGCTGCACTTCCTAACCTCCTGTCAAATGTATGACCATATTAGAGAGACATATTTCCCTCAGATTACACAGACCCACAAAGAATTAAAAAACAAATCAAATTTTGATAAACTCCCATATCTATTGGGTGAAATACCACAGCGTGCCATCACAGCAGCAATATTTGTGACCTTTTGCAACAAGAAAAGGGCAACCAGTGAAAAACAAACACCATTGTAAATACAACCCATCTTTATGTTTATTTATTTTCCCTTTTGTACTTTAACTATTTGCACATCATTACAACACTGTATACAGCCTTAATATGATATTTTATTATTTTTTTAGTGTAATGTTTACATTTTATTAGACTTTTGTTTATTATCTATTTCACTTGCTTTGGCAATGTAAACTTATGTTTCCCATGCCAATAAAGCCCTTTGAATTGAACTGAGACAGGAGAGAAAAATATAGGATGGATGGATGGATGGATAGATGGATAAAAAGAGAAAAAGAGAGAGAGAATACTAGATCGATAGAGGAGAGACTGGAGAGAAGAGACTGGAGAGCAGCATACCTGAACACAACAGAATTGCGTTTAAGTCAAGTGAAAAGCAAGTGTCCTGACCTCTTTAGCCACGGTGTGCCAGTGCAGGTGGCTCTCACACATGTCCATTCTCTCCTGGTGCAGGAACTTGCACTTATCAGGAACCAGCAGGGCATCACTCACAAACTCCCCAACTGCAAAACACACAGATTAATGAGTCTCACACACACAAGCACGCATGCTGTGTTAGTGCCACTGACAGAATATGTAAGGAAAATGTGCAATATGTATCATGTATGTGGCTATACGAGAAGTGTACAATGTGTATGACAGAGCTAACGTGCAATGTATGTATTATGTTGAGTGTGACTATTTTGTATACAGCGGTACTGTGTGTCTAAGCCAATTTTCCCCTCAAGGACATTAAACGTTGTCCTATCCTATCCACACACAGAGCTTACCCAGGCAGCGGTAGGGCACCACGATGTGTGTGTGACTACTACACTCCTTGCGTCCCTTCTTGCACCAGTTCTGAATGCTGACTGGCTGGTTGGCCTCCACCACGTTAGTGATCTGGAGCTCAGGGTACACCTGGGGGAAGGAGCAGGGTTCAATGAATGTACTTCACACAGTTGTTTTCTATGGGTTTCATATTGCAGACATTTACCTCAGACCTCCCCCTTTCCTATCACTTCCCTTGTTCCTTTTTCTCTCCCTAATCTCATTCTGTTTCCACCCCTCTATCTTCCCACTCAACCACCCTCTTCCACACTCCTTTCCCCCCTATCTCCTACCACTCATTATTTTCTCCCTCCCACCACCTATCCCTCCCACCTCTCCCTCTCTTCTCACTTCCCCCTCCCTCCCCCACCTACACCTCCCTCCTACCTCTCCTTCCACTCTCCCTCCCACCTCTCCATCCCACCTACCTCTCTCCCTCCCTCACTCTCCCTCCCTCTCCTCCACCTCTCCCTCCCTCTACTCCCACCCTCCCTCACTCACCTGATGCCTCTTCCACCTATCCCTTCCTCTCATCCCCCCCTCTCCTCCTACCTCCTGGCAGTACTGCAGGATGCCCTCCTTGGTTCCGATGCAGCTCTTGGTGCCGAAGGGATCCGACTCCCACTTGCCACTCTGGACGTTGACATGCATGTTGAATTTCCCACAGAACATGGCTACCTGGGGCTCTGCCAGCAGACCCACCGAGTCATCAGAAGGCACCTGGAGTAAAGGAGGAGAGAGAGAAAGGAAGGAGGGGGAAAGAAGGATGGTAGATGAAGGATGCAGGTAGCGAGGGAGTATAGAGGGGGGCAGAGGGAGGAAGGAGGGAGTCACATTTTTTAAAACTTTATTTGCAGTTGAAGTGCACTCAAAGTCTAAACCAGGCCAAACTAGCGTTTCTTCTCCATGATGAGTCTGGATTTGCTTTCCTCCCTGATGTTTTCTAGAATGGGAACACATTCTGATTGGTCCCAGAAACCGACAGTTGGCCTACATGACGATGATATCAACTCTGATATTCTGATCGGTTAGAAACGATCCAATCGCTGAATAATTTGTTTTGCACAATGCCCCTCATTTTAAAGTCAGCACAAATGACTTCTAGGATGGTAGTTTTAGACAATTTATGGAGCGATCAATAGAGCAGCGGAATTAAATTCAGGATGAGTCGTCAGGCCAAATGCTCTCTCTCTCTCTCACACACACGTCTACTCCTCTCCCAACAAGCCATAAGGATTAGTGTGCTTCGCGGGTCGCCTCCTCTGTGAAGCACTGTGTAATGCCACTGCCCATTTCAGTTATGATTAAAAAAGCATAAACACTGCTCTGAGCCGGAGCATTCTACTGAATCACTGACAGGCAAGGCACTCAGAACTGGGCCAACAGTGTGTGTGTCCAAGTGCATGTATGCGCTCATGTTTGTGTCCTGAGTGAATGAGGAGTGTTGATCATATAAGAAGGGGGGAGCTCAGCAACATTAGGTGAGAGAGAGAGAGAGAGAGAGTGTAATAGAGATAGAATGTGTGCGAGAGAGTACGTCAGACGGAGATAGTTCTAGAAAGTGTGTGTCAGAGATGGAGGTGGAAACAGAGTGAGAGCTATAAAGATAGACCCAATTTACAGGATGTGATGGATTGAGTTCTCATTCCTTCCAGTTCCCTACTATTTCTTTGACTCGGCTTTGGCCCCGGCGGCCACAAAATACACATCTTTCCAACGAAGTTAAACGCAAAGCATTCTGGGATCATTGTTATTCCCACTCTTTTTGTTCCATGATACAAACGGAGGAAGTTTCATTGTAGCTGGCCGTGTGGCTCTGCTTTTTGTCTCGCGCACGTGGGAAAAGATGGATGCCGCAAACTAATAAAACAGAAGTTTCTGCCATTCTGCTGGTAAATGGCCTGTGAAAAGAAAAACACAACCATCCATTCCCTAGATTGATGATACTCATTAAAAAACAAGGCCCTAGTTATTTCTGCAGCATGTAGTGTAGCAGGTTATGATAAATAAGCACATAAACTTGGGCGTATCTGCTAAATCCTTTCTCCCAATATTCATGGTTACCATTTTGTATGCAATACATGTGTTAGACGGACACATACAGTGCCTTCGGAAAGTATTCAGACCCCTTGACTTTTTCCACATTTTGTTAGGTTACAGCCTTTTTCTAAAATTGATTAAATGGTTTTTTTCCCCCTCATCAAATCTACACACAATACCCCATAATGACAAAGCAAAAACAGGTTTTTAGAAATATTTGCTAAATTATACAAAATAAAACACTGAAATATTTCCATAAGTATTCAGACCCTTTACTCAGTCCTTTGTTGAAGCACCTTTGGCAGCGATTAGAGCCTCGGGTCTTCTTGGGTATGACGCTATAAGCTTGGCACCCCTGTATTTGGGGATTCTCCCATTCTTCTCTGCAAATCCTCTTAAGCTCTGTCAAGTTGGATGGGGAGCGTTGCTGCACAGCTATTTTCTTGTCTCTCCAGAGATGTTCGATCAGGTTCAAGTCCAGGCTCTGGCTGGGCCACTCAAGGACATTCAGACTTGTCCCGAAGCCACTCCTGCGTTTTCTTGGCTGTGTGCTTAGGGTCGTTGTCCTGTTTGAAGGTGAACCTTCACCCCAGTCTGAGGTCCTGAGCGCTCTGGAGCAGGTTTTCATCAAGGATCTCTCTGTACTTTGCTACGTTCATCTTTGGTTACCTTCCTGACCAAGGCCCTTCTCCCCCGATTGCTCAGTTTGGCCGGGCGGCCAGTTCTAGGAAGAGTCTTGATGGTTCCAAACGTCTTCCATTTAAGAATGATGGGAGGCCACTGTGTTCTTGGGGACCTTCAATGCTGCAGAAATGTTTTGGTACCCTTCCCCAGATCTGTGCCTCGACACAATCCAGTCTCGGAGCTCTACGGACAATTCCTTCGACCTCATGGCTTGGTTTTTGCTCTGACATGCAATGTCAACTGTGGGACCTTATATAGACAGGTGTGTGCCTTTCCAAATCATGTCCAATAAATTGAATTTACCACATGTGGACTCCAATCAAGTTGTAGAAACATCTCAAGGATGATCAATGGAAACAGGATGCAACTGAGCTCAATTTCGAGTCTCATAGCAAAGGGTCTGAATACTTATGTAAATAAGGTATTTCTGTTGTGTTTTTTTATAAATACATTTGCAAAAATTTCTAAAAACCTGTTTTTGCTTTATCATTATGGGGTATTGTGCACATTTAAAAAATCTATTTTAGAATAAGGCTGTAACGTAACAAAATGTGAAAAAAGTCAAGGGGTCTGAACACTTTCCGAAGGCACTGTATGTTACCCTTTAATTTCATTTAGCAGCAGTGAACAAACAATAATTTTTCAGTAGATGCTGTTAATGTGTATGACCCAACACCCTGTGGAATTCATGGAGTCTGGTTTGCGCTCACAAGGTGCTCGTTTTGTTTTAGCCTACCTTAGGGCTGACCTTATTTAGTCGACTGGTCGATTGTTTGGTCAATAGGCTGTTGGTTGACCGAGATTTTTTTTAGTAGAGTAGTGGCAAATGTATACATTAAAAAAATGTAACACAAGACACCTGTCTTTCACACCTGTCTGAGTGGACTAATCCATTGCGGAGGCACACCATTACCACCAGTACTACATTTACCGTTAATTACCATCATTTCTATTGTTTGTTTGGTTATGGTAATTTTTGTTAATGCATTATTATTATTATTATTATTATTATTATTATTACAGTCTTACCGTTGTCATTGTAGGAGTGGACATGTTGTTTGCAGAGCGTACAACCTAGGCTACACTTGAGGGAAAAGTTTTGGTTTATTTCATTCCATTTACAAGTTGTCAATTTATTGTATTTTGTTTGGAGGCTCCTGTCAATCTTGAGTAAGGACACACACTTGATTACGCATAGGCCTAGGCTACCTTGCCTGCACGCAAATGTAGGCTTATAAATGTGCCTATTTGGATGTCTTAACTCACCATCACTGTGGAGCTTCTCAAAATAAATGTTATCGCCTCAAAAAGCAAGTAAAATAAGTCTGTTGAGAATGACAATAGTTCCTCAACGTAGCCCATTTGAAAAATATTTCCAGCTCTCTCCCTTTCGATAACCACTCAGCATGAAAGGAGAAAACATTTCTTGCTCTGATCAGGTGGAAATGTCATAAAAAAGGCCTACCTGATTACTTATTTTCCTTTGCACAAATAGCCTACAGCTGTATCTGTCTGTCCGGAGCTCACAGGCCCAGGGAACTCGAGGGCCCAGAATATTTTATACAATGTTGCAAGTTGGCTAGCACCAGCTTCAGGCTGGACCCAAGTTAATCGTTTTTATTTGTTGGCTTTATGTAGGCTATTTTTACATATTGGCAATGGCAATAGAAGTTACTTTTAGATTTGCATTTGGATAGAATTTTGATTAATCATATGACATTAATTTAGAGACTTTGAAGACTTTATTAAAAATGAAATGAAACTGTTCCAAGAAAATGTGCATATGAAAATCATAACTGGCACGCAGATCAGTAGAAATGGTACGATAACTTGGCACTCCAAATGGAAAAGGTTGCCGACCGCTGGTGTAGCCTATTACCGGCAACTTCAGGAGCGTAATGGCAGAATCTGTGGAGGCCGGCAGCAGCGGCCAGCGGGAGGAGGGGGGGTCGGGAACAGGTTTTTTTCTTCTGGTTATATTGATCTCTGGCTCCCTCTTTAGTAGTTTGTGTGTCTTAATTTGTAATTGCAGTGCTTAAAGCATCAGGCAAAGTAGCCTACATATAGTTGATTTTATTCAAACATAGGGTGAATAAATACACATTTGAAAATTTCGACCAATCGATTGGTGGAAAGAACAAACGACTCGATCTACCAATATTTATTTTGGTCGGGGACAGCCCTTGCCTACCTGCAGGTAAGCTCTTTGACACTGCTGGTTAATTAAGTCTTTGTCTAGAGTGTATGTGTGTGTGTTTTTAATTGTAAGGGGCCCTCAAGGAACATAGCTGACATGAGGAACAAACATGAACTATAGTTATCATCTATTAAGGAGCCTGAATAGATGTTGATATTGTGAGGTGGTAGTGAGATGCCAGAAACAAGAGATGCAATGTGGAGAGGACTGCAGCATTCCCAAGATGGTGTCAACAGCAACGATGTTGGTATGGCAACGGAAAGATCGCAGCATCAGCAGAGTTGCAGGTGGTGGAGCCTTCTAGAATCTTAATTCACCTCCTGTCATCAAGAGTAAAGACGCTCACCATCTAGATTCACTAGGCCTGAGTCAGCACACTGAACTAGGTTAAGGTGCTGGTTGATGCAGGAGTTCCCATTAATAGAAAAATCCACAAAAAAATATATTTAGGCATTTCTTTCTTTAGTCCAATGTTGATACAGTCCCAAAAGTTCTCAAGATATTGGACTTTCAAGAAGCAAAGTGTAATTTGCCACATCCTCATGATGATGCGTTTTGCATCAAATTATCTATTTCGCATCATCATGATGATGTGACAAGTGACACTACTTTTTCAAGGGATTTTTCCTTTAAGCACAGATCTAGGATCAGATACCCTCCCTGAATCCACCATTTGTCAGTCAGGGCTGTCCTGGTTCCCCAGGCTAGCGCATCTAGTAGCACGCTAGGTCAGACATTGAAGGATAAGATGAGAATGGGACAAAGACAGTACATGCAACTGCACCACTGACCATGATCAGCCACAGACCAGCCTGGTTTTGGTCACTCAGCATCATACAGTATGTGACAGGCAAGCAGTAAAACAATCCCAAGAAAAGTCCTTGTTATTGAGGGGGTCAGTTGCAACAGGAGTAACAACAGAAATCACATTCCACAACGTTAGGACCTTGGGAGTGCATGCTTAGGAAAAAGGAAGCTTGTGTTTATGTAGCTTGCCTTGTTCCAACGCTGCCTGGATTTGATACCTGCCACTGGCTGACTAGCACTCTGCACTCTGGTCCCAACCATAGCCTACCATGAGACTAGAGCAGGAAGCAAGCTAGGTGACAGACAGTTGACTTCAGGTCCCACCGTCTCCGGGAAGAGCAGAGAGTAAGAACCACCTCCCTGAGGGGAGATTACGTGGCAGGTGGCAGCGTAGTAGGCACAATTCGTCCCATGAATGTATCTTAAAATAGAAGAAATTGGGCTATAGCTAATAACACTCTGGATAACACAGAAAACGTTGAACTTTTTATAGATCATCATTTTGATATGCTTGAAAAGCAATCAAATAAATCAAAGCGAACAAGAGGGATTATTTCGTCCAGCGAAACAGAGGAGGAGAAATATCCTTCCAAACAATCAAACAAAACAATGGAAGAGGATGCAGGTACAACAATGTCCAAAAAGGACAGTGCATTGCTGGCAAGCATGTACATACAGCCTGAAAAGCTTGATCTATTGCCCGGACTAATGGAGGACATTGAGGCCCTCAAGGTAGGAATGGATTACAGCAACAAATTAATGGAAGAAATAAGGGCTGAAAGCGACAGCAGACTCCCTAAAATCAACGACGGAGAAACCCCTGAGTGATAACACTAAAATGAAAGCGGAGCTACTTGACCTAAAATGCAGAAGCATGATAAATAATATTGTCATAACGGGAGTGAAGGAGAATGGAAATGAAGACTCTGGCAATCGAAGAAAAGGTGAAGGATTTTATTAAACAATCTTAAAATGACCAACGAACAGGTGGATAAGATTTATTTCCAAAGGGCGCATCATTTTGGCTAAAGGGTTCCCTAGAAACCCCGACCCATTGTTGCTAGACTCTCACATTACAAGATGAAGGTGGCCGTGTTGGAAAGGGGTAGGGAGCTGAAGGGCACACCATTCTCTATCAACAAACAACTCCCCCATTAAATAATAGAGACGACGCATCCTTCATCCCATTTTCAAAAAACATAGAGCAGAGAACCAGAATGTGCGTTTAGTATTGGATAAGCTGTACATAAACAACCAGCTCTTCAGGGACTCAAAGGTTACAACGTGGCTGTGAGTAATTCTGGCTAGTTCCTAATACACAGCATTACACATTTTCACTATTTGTATTTTATTCTCATCAACGGTTGTCTTTTGGCTCCATCAGGCTACTAGGTCACGAACAATCCGTAAAGGGCAAGGTGCCCTTACAGTAGGGCTGTCCCCGGCAAAAAAAAAATATTGATCGACCGATCGAAAAATAACATGTATTTTTCCATATATAAAATCAACTATACTGAACAAAAATATAAACGCAACATGCAACAGTTTCATAGATTTTACTGAGTTACAGTTCATAGAAGGAAATCAGTCAATTTAAATAAATTCATTAGGCCCTAATCTATGGATTTCACATGACTGGCAGGGGCGCAGCCATGGGTGGGCATAGGTCCACCCACTTGGGAGCCAGGCCCACCCACTGGGGAACCAGGCCCAGCCAATCAAAATGATTTTTCCTGACAAAAGGGCTTTATTACAGACAGAAATACTCCTCAGTAGCAATCCCCCCCCCCCCTCCCAGACGATCCCGCAGGTGAAGAAGTCGGATGTGGAGGTCCTGGGCTGGCGTGGTTACACATGGTCTGCGGTTGTGAGGCCGGTGGGACTTACTGCCAAATTCTAAAATAAATCAGAACTTTTTTCTCACAAGTGTAGCCTAGGTTGTACGCTCCTACAATGACAACGGTAAGACTGTAATAATAATATATTGAATGCATTAACAGAAATTACCGTAACCAAACAAACGTAGATTAGAAATTATCGGAATTAACGGTAAATGTACTACTGGTGATACTGCTATGCCATATCCGTGGCCTCCGCAATGGATTAGTCCATAAAGATGTCTCATACACCATCATTTTCCCAAGGTGCGGGATATATATATATATATTTTTTTTTTTCATTTTTTAGCAGACACTCTTATCCAGAGCGACTTACAGTTAGTGAGTGCATACATTCTTCATACTGGCCCCCCGTGGGAATCGAACCCACAACCCTGGCATTGCAAGTGCCATGCTCTACCAACTGAGCTACAGTGAGGGAAAAAAGTATTTGATCCCCTGCTGATTTTGTATGTTTGCCCACTGACAAAGACATGATCAGTCTATAATTTTAATGGTAGGTTTATTTGAACCGTGAGAGACAGAATATCAACAAAAAAATCCAGAAAAACGCATGTCAAAAATGTTATTAATAGATTTGCATTTTAATGAGGGAAATAAGTATTTGACCCCTCTGCAAAACATGACCTAGTACTTGTTGGCAAAACCCTTATTGGCAATCACAGAAGTCAGACGTTTCTTGTAGTTGGCCACCAGGTTTGCACACATCTCAGGAGGGATTTTGTTCCACTCCTCTTTGCAGATCTTCTCCAAGTCATTAAGGTTTCGAGGCTGACGTTTGGCAACTCGAACCTTCAGCTCCCTCCATAGATTTTCTATGGGATTAATGTCTGGAGACTGGCTAGGCCACACCAGGACCTTAATGTGCTTCTTCTTGAGCCACTCCTTTGTTGCCTTGGCCGTGTATTTTGGGTCATTGTCTTGCTGGAATACCCATCCACAACCCATTTTCAATGCCCTGGCTAAGGGAAGGAGGTTCTCACCCAAGATTTGACGGTACATGGCCCCGTCCATCGTCCCTTTGATGCGGTGAAGTTGTCCTGTCCCCTTAGCAGAAAAACACCCCCAAAGCATAATGTTTCCACCTCTATGTTTGAAGTTGGGGATGGTGTTCTTGGGGTCATAGGCAGCATTCCTCCTCCTCCAAACACGGCGAGTTGAGTTGATGCCAAAGAGCTCGATTTTGGTCTCATCTGACCACAACACTTTAACCCAATTCTCCTCTGAATCATTCAGATGTTCGTTTGAAAACTTCAGACGGGCCTGTATATGTGCTTTCTTGAGCAGGGGGACCTTGCGGGCGCTGCAGGATTTCAGTCCTTCACGGCGTAGTGTGTTACCAATTGTTTTCTTGGTGACTATGGTCCCAGCTGCCTTGAGATCATTGACAAGATCCTCCCGTGTAGTTCTGGGCTGATTCCTCACCGTTCTCATGATCATTGCAACTCCACGAGGTGAAATCTTGCATGGAGCCCCAGGCCGAGGGAGATTGACAGGTATTTTGTGTTCCATTTGCGAATAATCGCACCAACTGTTGTCACCTTCTCACCAAGCTGCTTGGCGATGGTCTTGTAGCCCATTTCAGCCTTGTGTAGGTCTACAATCTTGTCCCTGACATCCTTGGAGAGCTCTTTGGTCTTGGCCATGGTGGAGAGTTTGGAATCTGATTGATTGATTGCTTCTGTGGACAGGTGTCTTTTATACAGGTAACAAACTGAGATTAGGATCACTCCCTTTAAGAGTGTGCTCCTAATCTCAGCTCGTTACATGTATAAAAGACACTTGGCAGCCAGAAATCGTTCTGATTGAGAGGGGGTCAAATACTTATTTCCCTCATTAAAATGCTAATCAATTTATAACATTTTTGACATGCGTTTTTCTGGAATTCTTTGTTGTTATTCTGTCTCTCACTGTTCAAATAAACCTACCATTAAAATTATAGACTGATCATTTCTTTGTCAGTGGGCAAACTTACAAAATCAGCAGGGGATCAAATACTTTTTTCCCCTCACTGTACACGGGCCCAATTATTTGCTTTGTCTACGCTATAGCTTTCTCTCTCCACACCTTTTCCACGTTTTGTAAAACAGCATTGGAACAGCAACCCTGGTGCAAAAGGGGGATGTCCTGGAATCATATTTTATATACCTCTAAAGTTAAAATATACATATAGAACAATCACGATGATTACCATACCATCTGCATACTGGGATTTATTATTATTTTCTCCTATTTGTCCTTTAGGGCCATTATAAATTAGGATGATGTATTATTTTCAAGGGTGTTGGGATGTATAAATCAGATTCCATCATCAGTTATTGCAGGTTCCTAAAATGATATTTGCACTGCTAGAATATAAACAAGGATGACATGTACATCTTTTTTTATTTTTTTTACGAATGCCTTTCCTCTGTTGTGATTGTAGGAATGCGAATAAGTGAGCCTATAATTTTTTGTAGAATTTTTATTTGGCAAACGTTTCTAATGAACTGATATGGCTTTCCTTTGTTTTATTCAACAACTGCCAACTTGCAAAGTTAGCCAATAATGAGCCGCTGTATATGGATATTTGCGAATTTTTTATGATGACAGTGATAAGGATGATATAATTATTTATTATTAGTATTATGTTCTACGTTTTGTTGTTGTCTGGGTATTTGTTTATTTTTTAGGTCAAATTGTCCTCAGTACTACATAATTTATCTATTTTCTTTCACTCTGATTTTTATTATTTATTTGTTATGTGGCTAATTTCTAAAGAGGACGCTCCTCTCATGGTCATGTCATAGGCTTTATGGCTGGGCGCTTGAGGGGTGGCAGCATTGAAACAGGTTGATGGGACAGTCCCGACTTCTTACCTGGACCACACCAATCAGAGGTTGAAGGTGTGTTTTAGGACCCTAAAGGCGCGTTACGGGTACAGGGATATGATAGTATCAGGGACAACAGCCCCTTCTGGGATGGGGGAGGCTTTCGCGGGAGGGATATTGGAAGACAAATTGGAAGTTTACTTAGAGTTAGTTGCAGCTGCAGTATGTTTAGCAGTGCGTATATTATGGTAGCGCTACATGGATAGATGTCAGACATTGATTCTGGTAGTATTAGTAAGTATGGATACTACTTTCTGGTAGTATGTTTACAGGCATATAAACAAAGCAAAAAAAGAAAGGTCCCTTTTTCAGTACCCTGTCTTTCGAAGATAATTCGTACAAATCCAAATAACTTCACAGATCTTCATTGTAAAGGGTTTAAACACTGTTTCCCATGCTTGTTCAATGAACCATAAACTATTAATGAACATGCACCTGTGGAATGGTCATTAGGAAACTAACAGCTTACAGACGGTAGGCAATTAAGGTCACAGTTATGAAAACTTAGGACACTAGAGAGGCCTTTCTACTGACTCTGAAAAACACCAAAAGAAAGATGCCCAGGGTCCCTGCTCAGCTGCGTGAACGTGTCTTAGGCATGCTGCAAGGAGGCATGAGGACTGCATATGTGGCCAGGGCAATAAATTGCAATGTCCGTACTGTGAGACGCCTAAGACAGCGCTACAGGGAGACAGGACGGACAGCTGATCGTCCTCGCAGTGGCAGACCACATGTAACAACACCTGCACAGGATCGGTACATCCGAACATCACACCTGCGAGACAGGTACAAGATGGCAACAACAACTGCCCGAGTTAAACCAGTAATGCACAATCCCTCCATCAGAGCTCAGACTGTCTGCAATAGGCTGAGAGAGGCTGAACTGACGGCTTGTAGGCCTGTTGTAAGGCAGGTCCTCACCAGACATCACCGGCAACAACGTCGCCTATGGGCACAAACCCACCGTCGCTGGACCAGACAGGACAGGCAAAAAGTGCTCTTCACTGACGAGTCGCGGTTTTGTCTCACCAGGGGTGATGGTCGGATTCGCATTTATCGTCGAAGAAATGAGCGTTACACCGAGGCCTGTACTCTGGAGCAGGATCGATTTGGAGGTGGAGGGTCCGTCATGGTCTTGGGCTGTGTGTCACAGCATCATCAGACTGAGCTTGTTGTCATTGCAGGCAATCTCAACGCTGTGCGTTACAGGGAAGACATCCTCCTCCCTCATGTGGTACCCTTCCTGCAAGCTCATCCTGACATGACCCTCCAGCATGACAATGCCACCAGCCATACTGCTCGTTCTGTGCATGATTTCCTGCAAGACAGGAATGTCAGTGTTCTGTCATGGCCAGCGAAGAGCCCGGATCTCAATCACATTAAGCACGTCTGGGACCTGTTGGATCGGAGGGTGAGGGCTAGGGCCATTCCCCCCAGAAATATAAGGGAACTTGCAGGTGCCTTGGTGGAAGAGTGGGGTAACATCTCACAGCAAGAACTGGCTAATCTGGTGCAGTCCATGAGGAAGAGATGCACTGCAGTACTTAATGCAGCTGGTGGCCACACCAGATACTGACTGTTACTTTTGATTTTGACCCCCCTTTGTTCAGGGACACATTATTCCATCTGTTAGTCACGTCTGTGGAACTTGTTCAGTTTATGTCTCAGTTGTTGAATCTTATGTTCATACAACTATTTACACATGTTAAGTTTGCTGAAAATAAACGCAGTTGACAGTGAGAGGACGTTTCTTTTTTGCAGAGTTTATTATGGTAAGTATAATTGAAACTTGTATCTCATTATGGTAAGTGTTGAAATAAGTACAGTGGGGAGAACAAGTATTTGATACACTGCCGATTTTGCAGGTTTTCCTACTTACAAAGCATGTAGAGATCTGTAATGTTTATCATAGGTACACTTCAACTGTGAGAGACGGAATCTAAAAAAAAAATCCATAAAATCACATTGTATGATTTTTAAGTAATACATTTGCATTTTATTGCATGACATAAGTATTTGATCACCTACCAACCAGTAAGAATTCCGGCTCTCACAGACCTGTTATTTTTTCTTTAAGAAGCCCTCCTGTTCTCCACTCATTACCTGTATTAACTGCACCTGTTTGAACTTGTTACCTGTATAAAAGACACCTGTCCACACACTCAATCAAACAGACTCCAACCTCTCCACAATGGCCAAGACCATAGAGCTGTGTAAGGACATCAGGGATAAAATTGTAGACCTGCACAAGGCTGGGATGGGCTACAGGACAATAGGCAAGCAGCTTGGTGAGAAGGCAACAACTGTTAGCGCAATTATTAGAAAATGGAAGAAGTTCAAGATGACGGTCAATCACCCTCGGTCTGGGGCTCCATGCAAGATCTCACCTGGGGCATCAATAATCATGAGGAAGGTGAGGGATCAGCCCAGAACTACACGACGGGACCTGGTCAATGACCTGAAGAGAGCTGGGACCACAGTCTCAAAGAAAACCATTAGTAACACACTACGCCGTCATGGATTAAAATCCTGCAGCTCACGCAAGGTCCCCCTGCTCAAGCCAGCGCATGTCCAGGCCCGTCTGAAGTTTGCCAATGACCATCTGGATGATCCAGAGGAGGAATGGGAGAAGGTCATGTGGTCTGATGAGACAAAAATAGAGCTTTATGGTCTAAACTCCACTCGCCGTGTTTGGAGGAAGAAGAAGGATGAGTACAACCCCAAGAACACCATCCCAACCGTGAAGCATGGAGGTGGAAACATCATTCTTTGGAGATGCTTTTTTGCAAAGGGGACAGGACGACTGCACCGTATTGAGGGGAGGATGGATGGGGCCATGTATCGCGAGATCTTGGCCAACAACCTCCTTCCCTCAGTAAGAGCATTGAAGATGGGTCGTGGCTGGGTCTTCCAGCATGACAACGACCTGAAACACACAGCCAGGGCAACTAAGGAGTGGCTCCATAAGAAGCATCTCAAGGTCCTGGAGTGGCCTAGCCAGTCTCCAGACCTGAACCCAATAGAACATCTTTGGAGGGAGCTGAAAGTCCGTATTGCCCAGCGACAGCCCTAAAACCTGAAGGATCTGGAGAAGGTCTGTATGGAGGAGTGGGCCAAAATCCCTGCTGCAGTGTGTGCAAACCTGGTCAAGACCTACAGGAAACGTATGATCTCCGTAATTGCAAACAAAGGTTTCTGTACCAAATATTAAGTTCTGCTTTTCTGATGTATCAAATACTTATGTCATGCAATAAAATGCAAATTAATTACTTTAAAATAATACAATGTGATTTTCTGGATTTTTGTTTTAGATTCCGTCTCTCACAGTTGAAGTGTACCTATGATAAAAATTACAGACCTCTACATGCTTTGTAAGTAGGAAAACCTGCAAAAATCGGCAGTGTATCAAATACTTGTTCTCCCCACTGTACATGGAGAATGCTTCATCAAGCTAATCGTCTCTATCTTTCGCGCTGGCATCAAAGGAAAAAAAGTTTTGATGGGGGCAGAATGCAGTCAGACCATCAAATAATTGGCATCCACATTACTCTTACAGAATTTCCACATGGGCGAGGATATTGGAAATGTAATCAAAGCCTACTGGATGACAACCTGTTTTTAACCAAGACAAAATGTTATAACAAACTCTTTCCTACATAACATACAGCGCATTAGGAAAGTATTCAGACCCCTTGACTTTTTCCACATTGTTACGTTACAGCCTCATTCTAAAATGGATAAAAAATATATATAATCCCTCAATCTACACACAATACCCGATAATGACAAAGCAAAAACAGGTTTTTAGAATTTTTGCAAATGTATCAAAATATGAAACTGAAACATCACATTTACATAAGTATTCAGACCCTTTACTCAATACTTTGTTGAAGCACCTTTGGCAGCGATTACAGCCTCGAGACTTCTTGGGTATGACACTACAAGCTTGGCACACCTGTATTTGGAGAATTTCTCCCATTCTTCTCCGCAGATCCTCTCAAACTCTGTCAGGTTGGATGGGGAGCGTCGCTGCACAGCTATTTTAAGGTTTCTCCAGAGATGTTCGATCGGGTTCAAGTCCAGGCTCTGGCTGGGCCACTCAAGGAGATTCAGAGACTTGTCCCGAAGCCACTCCTGCGTTGTCTTGGCCGTGTGCTTAGGGTCGTTGTCCTGTTGGAAGGTGAACCTTCGCCCCAGTCTGAGGTCCTGAGCAGGTTTTCATCAAGGATCTCTGTACTTTGCTCCGTTCATCTTTCCCTCGATCATGACTAGTCTCCCAGTCGCTGCTGCTGAAAAACATCCCCACAGCATGATGCTGCCACCACCATGTTTCACCGTAGGAATGGTGCCAGGTTTCCTCCAGACGTGACGCCTGGCATTCAGGCCAAAGAGTTCAATCTTAGTTACATCAGACCAGAGAATCTTGTTTCTCATGGTCTTTTAGGTGACTTTTGGCAAACTCCAAGCGGGCTGTCATGTGCCTTTTACTGAGGAGTGGATTCCGTCTGGCCACTCTACCATAAAGGCCTGATTGGTGGCGTGCTGCAGAGATGGTTGTCCTTCTGGAAGGTTCTCCCATCTCCACAGAGGAACTCTGTCAATTTTTTGGTACCCTTCCCCAGATCTGTGCCTCGACACAATCCTGTCTCGGAGCTCTACGGACAATTCCTTCGACCTCATGGCTTGGTTTTTGCTCTGACGTACACTCAACTGTAGACCATATATAGACAGGTGTGTGCCTTTCCAAATCATGTCCAATCAATTGAATTTACCACAGGTGGACTCCTATCAAGTTTTAGAAACATCTCAATGATGATCAATGGAAACAAGTTGCACCTGAGCTCAATTTCGAGTCTTATAGCAAAGGGTTTGAATACTTATGTAAATAAGGTATTTCTAAAAACCTGTTTTCGCTTTGTCATTATGGGGTATTGTGTGTAGATTTATGATTTTTTAAATAATAATCCATTTTAGAATAAGGCTGTAACATAACAAAATGTGGAAAAACGGAAGGGGTCTCAATACTTGTATGCACTGTAGGTACAGCAGATCCCCTTATTGTATGGGACACTTTTAAATGTGCCTTTAGAGGTCATGCAATTCAATATTCATCTTTAAAACAAAAAATATTTCTGTCAAAATAGTTCATATTAACATAGCAATAAAAACTACCATAGATGTACAGAATAAGTTAGAGGAAAAGCAAAAAGAAAGGAACTTATTTGGGAACGATCAAGTATAATGTATTATAAAAAATGATTCACCAAATTAAGTAAGTATAAAGATCCAGTCTAAAAAAAGTGATGCAAAAATCCTAGCACAATGCATAGCACATAGAATTAAAAAGGTGCTGTCAGATATTATTCATTCTGATCAGACAGGTTTCTTTTACATGGAAGATACATTGGAGATAATTTAAGACAAGTACTTAAAACAATAGTACACTATGATACATCTCGTAAACCAGGTCTGCTATTCATAGCAGATTTTGAAAAGGCTTTTGATAAAGTATGACTAGAATGTATATATAAATGCCTGGTCTATTTTAATTTTGGAAGATCTCTTATACAATGGTTTAAAGTTATGTATAGTATCCCTAGGTGTAAAATAGTAAATAATGGCTACTTCTCAGAAAGTATTAAACTGTCAAGAGGAGTAAAACAAGGTTGTCCACTGTCAGCATATCTATTTATTATGGCCATAAAAATAAAATCAGATCCAACAATAATATAGAGGGGCTAGAAATCCAGGGCTTAAAAACAAAGGCCTCCTGTAGATCAATTGGTAGAGCATGGCGCTTGCAACGCCAGGGTTGTGGGTTTGTTTCCCACGGGGGGCCAGTATGAAAAATGTATGCACTCACTAAAACTGTAAGTCGCTCTGGATAAGAGCGTCTGCTAAATGACTAAAATATAAAATGTAAAATTGTACGCTGACGACTCAAATTTCCTCTTAAATCCGCAATCTGGATCCCTGCACAGCTTAATAGAGGATCTAGGTACATTTTCTAACCTCTTTGGATTACAACTGAACTATGATAAGTGTACCATATTACGTATTGGATTGCTAAAAAATACAACTTTTACATTACTGTGTAGTTTACCAATAAAATGGTCTGACGGTGAAGTGGACATACTTGTATTCATATCCCTAAAAAAATAAAAGGAACTTACTACAACACATTTCAACAGAAAGTTAGCAAAAATAGATAAGATCTTGCTACCATGGAAAGGTAAATACCTGTCTATTGGTGGGAAAATCACCCTGATTTAATGATTTAGTCATATCCCAGTTTACCTATTTACTTATGGCCTTGCCGACGCAGATTGTCTTTTAAATTATTTGAGCAAAACCATTTTTCACTTTATTTGTAATGGCAAGCCAGACAAAATAAAATGTGCTTATTTATATAATTAGTATGAGTTCGGCGAGCTAAAATGATTAAATATTAAAGCATTAAACCTCTCACTAAAAGCATCAGTCATACAAAAGTTATACTTAAACCCGAACTGGTTCTACAGTAGAGTAGTAAGAATGGCTCATCCATTGTTCAAAAATGGCCTTTTTCCCTTTATCCAGATTACAACCTCTCACTTTCAGTTAATTGAAAATGGAACCTTTTTCAAAATATCGCCCTTTCTTAAACAAGCCATACAAAGCTGGTTGCAATTCCAGTTTAATCCTCTTGAAAATACAGAAATATTACAACAAATAATATGGTTAAATTAAAATATACAAATTGATAAAAAGCCTTTCTTTATGGAATAAAAAATAATAATATATATATATATTTGTTAATGATTTTATGAATAGGAAAGGTGGAGGTATGTCACATGTGCAGTTAACAAACATATATGGAAACGTTTGCTCTATCCAAAATTACAACCAACTGATTGCAGCATTGGAGGAGGCAAGTCAAAGGGGGAGTAGGGAACTTGTTTGTTTGTCCTTTATTAAAGACCAAAATTGGCACACAACAAATTGTAATAAATAACAAAATATATCAGTTTTACTTGAGGACCAAAATGTTGACCGCGGCGCCATACAGGTTGCAAAATAGTTGGGAAGAGATTTGATGTGGCACATGGTTTATGAACTGATACACAAAACACTGCTTGATTCAAAACGTACAAGTTTTTCAATTTAAATGATTATACACAATTCTTGCCACAAACAGAATGTTACGTATATGGGGCATACAACTAATCTCAGCTCTGTAGATTTTGCTACAAAGGGACAATCATTAGATCTCTTATTTTGGTATTGTCCATATATAGCTTGTTTCTGGTCACAAGTTCAGGAATGGCTGAAATATCACAACATTTATCTCAAATTAACCAACTAGCACTGTTGGGAGATTTGGAAAACCATATTCAATCAATCAACAATATAACAACAATATAATACTTTTAGTGAAAAATATTTATCTTTACCTTACAATCTGTAGATACTACGCAGATTGCAAACACTTCTTTTTTTTAAGAACCATCTCCCATTGATCTTCTCTGCTCTGCTGTAACCTCAGCAGCTGTGTTCCCCAGGTCACGTGCGCCAAAGAAGCATGTTATTCTGTGTCTGTGTTCAATACCATGGGAAGATATTTTATAATAAAAAAATATACAACACAAACAACAACATACAGACTGACACAAACATCAACTATATCACCCCTGCCCAGATCCACCTGCTCACACCACCATCTCCAGCGCCCGCATCAATCTCCACCACATGGCCTCAAACTGCACCATTCTGTTCACATTTACATTTTATATTACATTACATCTTATCCAGAGCGACTTACAGTAGTGAGTGCATACATTTTCATTGGTACTGAAAATGTATGCCCACTCACTTTCAACATTTAGATAAAGCATTTGTCCTTTCCATTGTGTTACTGATGGAGGATTGGTGGATTTTCAGTTAAGAATACTTTTTTCAAGATGATTGACGAGCAAAGTATCATCCAACCTATCGGGTAACTCACTGCATGCACCCTTATATGCCATGTCTTGAAATATGCAGACAGACTGATTAAAAGTACATTTACATTGTAATACTTCTGACAGCCAACTTTCTAACTCCGCCCATAACTTTTTGACTTTCTAGCATTTCCAGATGGCATGGATTATTGAGTCATTGTTAATTTTACACTTAAAACATGACTCTGCGGTTGTGCTGTAGAATTTGTTGATTTTGTCTTGTGTAAGAAATTCTATACTTTAGTTTATACTGGATTAAGCGTACATTTTTGTTAACTAATTTTGTTAGTTATGTTCCAACATTCTCTCCATATTGTGCCAATATCAGTTATTCTGAAATATTGGTTCCAATAGTTTATATCTGACCTTCTCCTCCAATGGGTTTTGAGAAGGAGAAGAGGAGAGAGGACGTGAGGAGCATGCAATTGAGATCTTCAACAATGCTTCCTCCGAGCCTCCCACCAGCACTTTTCACCCTGAAGCAAAACCTACATACAACTAGAGCAAGAAGCTGACCTGTCACTCTGGAGACAACAGTTGACCTCAGGTGTCAGGAAAGGTTAGTTATGTCAACGTGTGAGGCTACGCTGTCATTGACCCCCTCTCTGCTACATTCACGGAGCAGTGTGCTTACAGCTGGCAGTGTGAGCAAATATCTCTATGACACCTCTCTGGGTTGTTAATCTTCATGATTAATGTGACTGGCACACTATTCATAAATGATGCACCGTCATCTACAAGCAGAGTGTGTTTTTATTGGTGATGGTGCTAATGATTAGGCTACTTGGTGTGGCCAAGTAAATGTGCCTACAGTTGTGCTTTTCTTTCTCCATCAGTTACAGGCACACAAAACAGACACATACGTACAAACACACACACTGCTGCCAAAGTAGACCATTTGTTCCCTAAACACCTTCAAAATTATATAAAGATGATAAAACAATACATTTAAAGTTGGCTTCTGTTTCTAATAGAACAGCTGTCGGGGTTGACTGACTGTATGAAAAATAAAAAAAATAATGTATGCACTCACTAACTGTAAGTCGCTCTGGATAAGAGCGTCTGCTAAATGACTAAAATGTAAATGTTTTGGTATGCACACTTTGTTTATTAGTTTACAGTGCAATTATCCTCTTGGCCTTATGCTTACAGTCAAGGCACCAAGTAAAACAGCCTAGATGGAACATAAGCTACTACTATCATCCCAGGCATATTGTGAGGCTTTACGCACGTCCGTAGACAATTTGATGTTGTGACATAACTCTTCAAATGAATCACGCGCTGTTAAAAACAGCAACCTTCTCAGTGCCGTCTAGCCACCTTGTATCTCAGCACTGCAGCACCGACGCCATCTTGCTTGTGTCAAGCTTCACCCTTTTCTATTCTCCTCACCACATAACCCACCAGCATCCGCTGGCTGGTTATGTGGCAAATGCAACATTGTATCATGTTAATGTCTGGTCAATAATGATCCATATGCAGAGCAGTTACATATTTCCCTGTATCAGAGAAGCAACAATGTATCCTCACTCTCAAAAGGAGTAGGCTAACACAAACTCCTGTATAGACAAAATTAAACCCTGCTATGTGAATCTAACATACAGAGATTCGAAAATGGGTCACAGTATTTGTAGTAACACAGTGAGCAATATTACATAGAAAGAACGTTGAAATCCAGATGTTGAAATCGAATCTAACATACAGAGATTATAAATGGGTAACAGCATTTGTAGTAACCCAGTGAGCAAAATGACATTGAGACACGTTGAAATCCAGATGTTAAAATCAAATCTAACATACAGGTCCTCTGTAGCTCAATTGGAAGAGCATGGCGCTTGTAACGCCAGGGTAATGGGTTCGATCCCCGGGACCACCCATACGTAAAAATGTATGCACACATGACTGTAAGTCGCTTTGGATAAAAGCGTCTGCTAAATGGCATATTTTTTATATTATTATTATAAATGGGTTGATTTTCGGTTCTGAACCAAAGATGAAAAGACGTTGTTTCCGGACATTGAAAATACTCTACTGTCCTGAACTATTACTCTACTGTACTGTCCAAACTTGTGAAACAAAGACATCTATGATTGTCAGAAACAATTATAACCAATCTGAACCAATCATAGATGTCTATGTTTGAGCCAAATCGAGGCAGGTCTGGATCGGACGTCTGTGGACGTTGAAATCAAGGCCAGGGCGGACAGACCACATTTTAAAGACTTTTCAACATCCATGGACGTCAGGTGTCGGACGTGCTCACTGGGCCCTAGGCTAGTTAAGGCTAAAGTGTAAAATGCCCAAAGGCTGTAGCCTGTAGGTCCTTAATTTGATGTTGATAAGCAGATAGTCTATCAGTGCAATAGAATGGCATTTTCGTGGTTCATTGCGACTTTAATGGTAGGTTGATTTTAGGCACCGATTTTTTGGGGGGGTATTGATATCCCCATCGATAACCCATGGGTTGCAGCATTGCTTGCAGTTGGACCGGTCAACCACTTTAATACGATAATATTGACTGTTTTATGGCCCTTTGTTCTTAGGCCTAATTATGTTGTTTATCAGGTCTAAACGGGTGTCTAGCCTAATCTGTTTAATATTCCAGAAAATGCTCACACACCCTTGTAAAAAGACAAGATCCGGGGTGTATTCATTAGTCAGATTCTGTTGCAAAAAGTTTAGTCTGTTGCTAAACGTTTTGCAAAGGAAACTGTTTACTCCAAAAGGAAAACGTTTTGCAACGGAAGCTATACTTTCTATTGGACAAATTTAGGTATGTCCCTCCCCGTTTTTTTTTGTTTTTTTTGCTCTGTTTGCTTCCATTTGGTTCCTAGCGTAAACGGTAAATGGTTTCCGTTGCAAAATGTTTTGTAACAGATTAAACGTTTTGCAACGGAATCCAACTACTGAATACACCCCAGCATACGCTCACCACCATTGAAACAACGCAATTTCACAATATAGCAAGGCCCTACCATTCTCGCATATTTGATAGGCTAAATGAGTGGTCTGTCAATAGACAAACGGACCAATACATTATTTTGTCATTCCAGGCCACTGTAATCTAGTGCCAAACTGTCAATCCAGTGTAATGGACAGCTACACCTGTAGGGCAATTATAGGCCTAAAAATAAATAGTCAGTGTTTTTGCTTTACGCATTAGGATATTCCACTCCATAGCTAGTTAAAATATGAGAGAGATTAAAACCAGCTGTTCTCGACACTACTACGCAGGCTGCAATTAGCAGAAAGATGGAGTGGTTGGAACAAGATGAGAAATGTAGCCTAGTAATCGCATTAAAACCTATGGTGTTTAACGTATAGTGTCTTAAAAACATTGTAGAATTTTGTAATTTAGACAAATTTTTCTGCATCCAAATGCAATCTTGATTCACCGTGGGTCTGAATTCCGTTATTTTCACTCCTACTGCCTTCAGTTCACCCGTGTCCTCCGCTGCTACAGGGACGGGAAATAGCTTATGGAGTTTCGTGGTTAGCCCGATACACGAAGAACGCACCAGTTTTCTCCACTTTTCTTACCTCAGATGCCAGCGTCAAGGTCGCTACCCATAACAGCAGAAATGTCGTTCGCTCGCCCATGCCGTTGACCCTAAATCAGTTCCGTCCAATATCTAGAAAATAGTCCGATAAATCCGATGCTCTGTCCCGTTCCCGTGCACTCCCGGTTGCTGATGGCGTGTGTTCGGATGATGGAAAGCGAGAACGAGGCTGGCCAGCTGCCCCAAAGCCTGTCACCTGACCCGGCCAATAGTGTGTGATTGCGGCCCGAGAGAATAGGCTAGCCTATGGGAAGAAACTAGAGGGAGGGAGAATGACAGCCAGCTCCTATTGTGGAGTATAGGCCTATAGGTGAGGAGATATATAATACACGTAGTCATACACTTTAGAGAAATATCTCTCTTTCCCCCCCTGTGTCCCCTACAAACATGAAGGTTTTCTCATGTCTAATCTGCTCTCATCAATTATTTCATTCTTTGTTTATGAAATGTCCGTATAGGCTACTTCTAATGATACACACAAACACACACAGACATACCACTAAAACCTAATCCCAAAATGCTTAAAGACCCAATGCAGCAGTTTTTATCGCAATATCAAATCATTTCTGGGTAACAATTAACATTAAGTACCTTACTGTTATTTTTTTTCAATTAAAATGGAGAAAAAAAAGAAACAGAAATACACAAAAGTATGTGGACACCCCTACAAATTAGTGGATTCGGCTATTTCAGCCACACCCGTTGCTGACCGGTGTATAAAATCGAGCAAACAACCATGCAATCTCCATAGACAAATATTGGCAGTAGAATGGCCTTACTGAAGAGCTCAGGGACTTTCAACGTGACACCGTCATAGGATGACACCTTTCCAACAAGTCAGTTCGTCAAATTACTGCCCTGCTAGAGCTGCCCCGGTCAACTGTAAGTGCTGTTATTGTTAAGTGGAGTCTAGCAGCAACAATGGCTCAGACACAAAGTGGTAGGCCACACAAGCTCACAGAACGGGACCACCGAGTGCTGAAATGCTTAGCACATAAAAATCGTCTGTCCTCGGTTGCAACACTCACTACCGAGTTCCAAACTGCTTCTGGAAGCAACGACAGAACAAAAACTGTTCGTCGTGAGCTTCATGAAATGGGTTTCCATGGCCAAGCAGGCGCACACAAGCCTAAGATCACCAAGCACAATGCCAAGCGTCAGCTGGAGTGGTGTAATGCTCGCCACCATTGGACTCTGGAGCAGTGGAAACGTGTTCTCTGGAGTGATGAATCACACTTCATCATCTGGCAGTGCGATGGACAAATCTGGGTTTGGCGGAAGCAGGAGAACGCTACCTGCCCCAATGCTTAGTGCCATCTGTAAAGTTTGGTGGAGGAGGAATAATGGTCTGGGGCTGTTTTTCATGGTTCGGGCTCCTTAGTTCCAGTGAAGGGAAATCTTAATGCTACAGCATACAATGACATTCTAGACGATTCTGTGCTTCCAACTTTGTGGCAACAGTTTGAGGAAGGCCCTTTCCTGTTTCAGCATGACAATGCCCCCATGCACAAAGCAAGGTCCATACAGAAATGGTTTGTCGAGATCGGTATGGAATAACTTAACTGGCCTGCACAGAGCCCTGACCTCAACCCGATCAAACACCTTTGGGATGAATTGGAACGCCGACTGCGAGCCAGTCCTAATCGCCCAACATCAGCGCCCGACCTCACTAATGCTCTTGTGGCTGAATGGAAGCAAGTCACCACAGCAATGTTCCAACATCTAGTGGAAAGCCTTCCCAGATGGCAGCAAAGGGGGTACCAACTCCATATTAATGCCCATGATTTTGGAATGAGATGTTCAACGAGCAGGTGTCCAAATACTTTTGGTCATGTAGTGTAGCTTCTTAGCAAAGAGCAATTTCTCAAGCAAGAACTTTGCTAGGACTGTCTGGAAGTGGTCTGAGTGAGGGGCCTAATTGGATGAGCTTAATGGGAGGGATATATAATGTGAAAACTAGCTGTAAACAAACATTTAAAAAAAAGAAGTAACAATAAAATAACAATAACGAGGCAATATACAGGGGGTACCGGTACCGAGTCAATGTGCGGGGGTACAGGTTTGACGAGGTAATTGAAGTAATATGTACATGTAGGTAGGGGTAAAGTGACTATGCATAGATAATAAACAGCGAGTAGGAGCAGCGTTAAAAAAAAAATGGGGGGGGGGGGGTGGGTCAATGCAAATAGTCCGGGTAGCCATTTGATTAACTGTTCAGCAGTCTTATGGCTTGGGGACAGAAGCTGTTAAGGAGCCTTTTGGACCTAGACTTGGCGCTCCGGTACCGCTTGCCGTGCAGTAGCAGAGAGAACAGTCTATGACTAGGGTGGCTGGAGTCTTTGACAATTTTTTGGGCCTTCCTCTGACACTGCCTAGTATAGAGGTCCTGGATGGCAGGAAGCTTGGTCCCAGTGATGTACTCTGTAGCACCCTTCGGGCAGAAAGTTAACAAGAATATGTGCTCTTGAAAGGAGGAATATAATGGTCAATATCAACTTAATTAGGTATAATACAACTTTATTTGTCATTTCATTTAAATGTGTTGTGCGAATTTCAGGGAAAATATTGTCTTTTTTTTTTTACACTGTCCCAAGCAATGGGTCTATAATCTTGAGATTTGGTTCTGGGTTGAGGCAATGTTGACCTCTCTGATGTAGATCTACTGCCCTCTGGTGGCATGTGCCTTAATGCCACAGCTCATTTATGCCAGTGCAAGTAATTACTGTACCAATTTATTAGGGTCATTATGAGAAAAAGACAAGGATATCTGGGTGGTCGATGAAGTTGATGTAGGCTATTCCATCAGATTCCACAGTTATAATGCCAGATACATTTGATTGACAACTAAGAGATTAACCAAACTAACCAAATGACATCTGCAGTATCTCTAGCTGTAGCCAACGAAAAACGATATGTGGGGAAAAAGTCGGTCACTCACCCACTCCTCCAATGACATGACATCCTCCCAGCAGCTAGCTAGCTTGCTAACGTTACGCTCCGTGTTTTTAGCTTGCTGAATAAATAGCTAGTTACATAAATAGATACGCTAGCCCTGGGTGTCAAGCTCAATCTGTGCACGGGTCATATTGAAAAAACAATGAATTCACGTGCCAGACATACCTATTTGTTTTGACCAAAAATCGTCCAACTATGACCCAAACTGGACATTGTTTTATTAGAAAAAATATTTCCCTTTATAATGTTCACTTACACTGAACAAAAATATATAAACGCAACATGTAGTGTTGGTCACATGTTTCATGAGCTGAAATAAAAGATCCCAGAAATGTTCCATACGCACAAAAAGCTTATTTCTCTCAAATGTTTTGCACAAATTTGTTAACATCCCCATTAGTGAGCATTTCTCCTTTGTGTGGCATATCAAGAAGCTGATTAATCACCATGGTCATTACACAGGTGCATCTTGTGCTGGGGACAACAAAAGGCCACTATTAAATGTGCCATTTTGTCACACAACCCAATGCCACAGATGTCTCAAGTTTTGAGGGAGTGTGTAATGGCATGCTGACTGCAGGAATGTCCACCAGAGCTGTTGCCAGAAAATGTTATGTTCATTTCAACTTTGTTTTAGAGAGAATTTGGCAGTGCGTCCAACCGGCCTCACAACTGCAGACCATGCGTAACTATGCCAGCCCAGGACCTCCACATCCAGCTTTTTCACCTACAGGATCGTCTGAGTCCAGACACCCGCACAGCTGATGAAACTGTGGGTTTGCCCGACTGAATAATTTCTGCACAAACTGTCAGAAGCCGTTTTAGGGAAGCTCATCTGCGTGCTTGTCATCCTCACCAGCGTCTTGACCTGACTGCAGAGTTAAGCGTCGTAACCGACTTCAGTGGGCAAATGCTCACCTTCGATGGCCATTGGCACGCTAGAGAAGTGTGCTCTTCACGTATGAATCCCAGTTTCAACTGTACCTGGCAGATGGCAGACAGTGTGTATGGCATTGTGTGAGTGAGCGGTTTGCTGATGTCAATGTTGTGAACAGAGTGCCCCATGGTGGCGGTGGGGTTAGGTTATGGGCAGGCATAAGCTACGGACAACGAACACAATTGCATTTCATCTATGGCAATTTGAATGCACAGAGATACCGTGACGAGATCCTGAGGCCCATTGTTGTGCCATTCATCCGCTGCCATCACCTCATGTTTCAGCATGATAATGCATGGCCCCATGTCGCAAGGATCTGTACACAATTCCTGGAAGCTGAAAATGTCCCAGTTCTTCCATGGCCTGCATACCCACCAGACATATCACCCATTGAGCATGTTTGGGATGCTCTGGATTGACGAGTACGATAGCGTGTTCCAGTTACCACCAATATCCAGCAACTTCACACAGCCATTGAAGAGGAGCGGGACAACATTCCACAGGCCACAATCAACAGCCTGATCAACTCTATGCAAAGGAAATGTGTCACGCTGCATGTGGCAAATGGTGGTCAAACCAGATACTGACTGTTTATTTTATTTATTTTATCTGTGACCAACAGATGCATATATGTATTCCTAGTCATGTGAAACCCATAGATTATGACCTAATTTATTTATTTCAATTGACTGATTTCCATATGTGAACTGTAACTCAGTAAAATCTTTTAAATTGTTACATGTTGCGTTTATATTTTTGTTCAGTGTATGTACATAGGATGCTGTATATAGCATTTTCATATATTGAAACAAAAGATGCGATAAATAATATTTGTCCAGCCTTTGCTCCTATGTATTGTAGTTGAGTAGCCAATTTAGGCTACTGCTCAAATGTTGCTGTAATAGGCTTACACGTTTCTCTTTTGCATGGTGTTTTGTTGCAGGTTTTGTTGTTTGGTTATTAATTGTCAAGCTTTAAAACCTGAAGCCAGACTGCAACATTTAGTAGTCTAGCTATGACTGTGCCATTTGTCTGTACACTTTCACTCTGCTGCGCGCTGTAAATGCGAGCACATCAGGCTGTAATTTCATAAAGTAGATGACTCAACAGTTGACTAATTTATACTAGCTGTGTGATCATTCCCCTTGCTAATTTGATTGGATTGACATTCCCCAGCCTTAGTTACAGTCGTCAGTTTTTGTTCAAAATATTGAGTCATGTAAACTGAAACGGTGCATTCCTAATGGGTGGTGCCAGCAAACAATGTACCAGGCCAGCTGTGCAATATTTTTTGGACTACCAAGAAATGTATTAGTGAATTATATTATTCATGCATTGAACTGCATCCATATATTCTGCCAACAATGCCTTACTGTACATCATGGGATTCTGAGTAAAATACAAAAATGAGAGAACACCTCACTCTGACCATTTTACTCGCCGTAGCAGAGCTGGTTAGGCTGTTTTCATGTTATCTAGAGCGTTGGTGACGTTGACTGTGCTGCTGGCAACAATTTAATAATGTTTTTTTTTTTTTGCTGATGTCATATTCAGCGTGTGTTGCAGATTCGTAAATTCCAGTTATTCTGCGGTCTGGCACACTCAGACAAGAGTGCCCTGAAATCGGAGTAGATAGCCAGAGTTCATTTATTAATTGTCTGCTTGTTTCATATCTGCAAAGTAGTTAAAACGCTGTGTACTCCACTTTAATTGCTGGGACCGCAATCATGACGTCAAAGAAAAATACATCAACCAAAGTTCGACAGTTAACACTGCCGACTTCGTTCGACGTTCCACTCACTTCACGTTTGCCGTCCAACCAGGATACACGAAGAACTTTGATCTCCTGTTAACATTCATTCTCATTTCTGCTGAAAATGGAAACCTATCGGTAAGTTAATGATGATATGTTCATGCAATATACTTTGACTAGATCGGTAGTAATAAATGAAAGTGAATTTCATTCATGTGTGTGTGTGCGGAGGGAATTAAGCTATGATTGATATTTCACATCACAAAACATTATTAGGTAACACTTCATTTTAAGGGGTCTTTATTACAGTGTAAATACACGTATTGTAGTTCATTGTAAGAACTCATAGTTACACTGTAATGACAACATGTAACTAACTGGTGTTAATTGCAGTAGGTATTTACAGAGGTGTAACAACAAATGCTTGTCACCATGCTTGTCACAAATTCACCAATTTCTACTCAACTGCATCCGATTCAGTACTAACTGTCACAAAGTTGTAATCTCATGTGGACAGATACGCTGAGTGTTAGAGCCGATTTGGGCATATTTTGTATAAAAGACTGAACATACTGAGCTCCATGTACATTTGTGTAAATATATTAAATATTAACGTATATGATGAAATATTAGGTACGTACCTTTATGATTTATTTACCGGATTGAGATATATTCATTTGTTATTAGTGTAACTCAGTTTTTGGCCCCCCCTCTTGCCCATTCATTGTACTGTGTTAATTGTGTTAGTATAAAGGCAGGAAGTTGGGCCTTCGGGGGGAGGAGTCCTTGCTAGATGCGGGAGCGGTATAGTTTTTTTTACCATATAGACATACAGAAATACAGACAGACAGGTCATATTATATGATGTATTTGCATTTCAAGTAATCTCTGCTTTAAGTTGATTGGAGAATACCTTTTTGTTAGATAAGAAGAATAAACATTTTTGTTGCACTATATCCCTGGATCTCATTGAATGTTTGGCCGTTTGGAAACGTTGAGTGTGGACTGTATGCGTCCGAAACAACCCCGCTTCAGGCTAGGGCAGTGGCTATGGTAAAGAGGAAAGGAAGCCACTACATTCAAGTCAAAAAACTCCGTGAAGGATTACTACCGGAAGGAAATCTCCGGTTCGGACACACGCTGGATTTTGTTCTATTTGTAATTGCATTCGGACCATAAGGACAGCTCGCTTGGAAGGATTTGAACTCCTAGATTTCGCCAGCCGTGAGTAACCACTGCGAATGAATGAGCTGCCCTGTTCAAGGCGATCGTTTGATCATGCATATTATGGAAGCGCAAATGTGCTTATAATTGGAATGTTTGATAAACTTGGGAATGGAATTCAAAATACAGCGCCGTGAAAACAATTAAGAAGTTTAAGTTTGGGAAACACAGATCCTAAGCACAATGTAGCCTAATCATATATCTAATATTTGGCCTAACGTGGAAATGCAATCCATCAATGCAACGAATGCAACTTAAGGATCTAAAGATACTGCGTGTTAAAACTTCATTAAAGGGACAAAACCTCAACGGGATGAAATGTTTAAAACGCATCTAAAATGCCAAACTTGCACATGTGCAATTCAAAATGGGTCAATATGCTGAAATGGATGACTGTGTTTTTAAAGATTAAAGGAGGTCTAAAGGGGCATTACGTTTAACAATCAAACCAACAACCGTGTCATTGTAAATTGAGTGAACTAAAAGTGAATGATGGAGGAGGAAATCCCAAATAAGACTCCACTGGAGAGGGCAGAGGAGCATCTAAATTCACTCTATGCAGCCCGGAGAGACAAACTTGGAGTGTGTACACGCAAAATGAATGAAATAAAAGTCCTTCTTGTTGATGGAGGAAACATTGCAACTGTGAATGAGAGTCTTGAAGCATTTGATGCTGTGCTCAATGACTTTAAGAAGGCTCATGAATCTGTGCTAGAGCTGGTCACAGAGGAGGAACAGGAACAGGAGAGCATTAACTATTATCAACCAAGAATGAGAACTTATGAACATTTCCTGAAAGAGGTGGAAATATGGAAAAAGGCTGAAGTTGAGCCACAAACGCTCATTGAACCACATGACAGCATTTCCAATGTGTCAAAAATATCAAGTAAAACTAAGTATTCTAAGACTGCTTCCTCAGTGTCCTCTGAACGCCTTAAAGCCGAGGCAGAACGAGCAGCTCTACTAGCTCGCCAAGCATCATTACAAGACAAGCATGCATTGGAACTGGAGAAAGCTCAACTGAATGTTAGGATGGAAAAAATGGTCCTGGAGAGTACCGAGTCAACTTCTCAATCCCATTCTGTGGCAGCCCATTTACTAAGCCAAGAAGATGGAATGAACTCTTATTTTGAGAAACAGGAACCAGAGGTCTATGTGGAACCTGAACCATCACCTGTTGAGTTTGCTGCATTAGGTGCAGTTCCAAAGACCCCACTACAAAGAGTTTTACAACAACCGACCACAAAGCCATCAAACCCTATTCCGAAAACAGTCGTAAACCACACTCTTCAGCAGCCAACAGCAAGGTCTAGCAATCGACACAGAATCAACACTGCGGGTATCAGCCATAATACCAGCCATGATAACCTCTCTACTGTCATGCAAAGGCAGAATGAAATTGCTGACCTCCTTGTACTACAGCACAAACAAGCCACACTCCCTGTTAGGGAGATACCTATGTTTGACGGTGATCCTCTAAACTTTAGGCCATTCATGCGTGCATTTGAGCATGGTATAGAAGATAAGACAAGCAGTCACCAGGATAGGCTCTATTACCTGGAACAATACACCTCTGGTCAGCCCAAGGATCTGGTCCGTAGTTGTCTGCATATGGAAGCCAGAAGAGGCTATGCAGTAGCTAAGAGGTTGTTAAAGGAACACTTTGGCAATGAAATCAAAGTCACCACTGCTTACATGGAAAAGGCTTGGAACTGGACAAACATCAAACCCGATGATGGAAAGGGACTGGGTGGTTATGCACTCTATCTAAGAGGTTGCTGTAACGCTATGCAAGACCTACAGAACATGGAAGAGCTTAATCTTCCCTCCAACATAAAGCTGATCATGTCAAAACTTCCCTACAAACTAAGGGAAAAATGGAGGTCTATGGCATGTGATATTTTAGAGAGAAGTCACCTGAGGGCCCAGTTCAGTGACCTGGTAACGTTCATGGAAAAACAGGCCAAAATACTGCAGGATCCGTTGTATGGAGATATTCAAGATCCCCTGTACAGTAGCTGTAGTGGCAGATTGTGACTCTGAAAAACCTTTAAAAGAACAAACATTCAAAGTAAAAAGACCAGGCACCTACCCTTCTGATGCTCCCAGTATCTCATGTATATTTTGTGCTGGTGCGCATTTATTGGTCGACTGCCAACAGGTGAAGGCACAGCCACATGAATTCAAGGTTGAGTTTCTGAGATCAAAAGGCCTTTGTTTTGGCTGTTTGATGAGAGGACACTTAAGCAGAGAATGTAAAAGAAGGATGACCTGTCAGAGCTGTCAAAGAAAGCACCCCACTATCCTGCACATTGAAGGAAGAGAGAGATTTAGATCTCAAAAGGCAGATATGAGTGGTGTAGCAGTAAAGCGGGAGGAGACTGTCAGCAGTGCTCTTGTTTCACTGGAAGCTGGTGAAGATACCGGGGCCGGTACAGATTGTGCACTTGCAATTGTGCCAGTTCAAGTAAAGGTGGCAAATGGAAGCAAGTCTGTGTTAACCTATGCGTTTCTCGATTCTGGTAGCTCAGCAACATTTTGTACGGAGAGACTCATGAGGCAGTTGCAAGCTAAAGGCAGTGCGACTGAAATTCTGCTACGCACAATGGGGCAGGAGAGTCCTACCAAGAGCTTTGAGATATCTGGATTAGAGATTGGCAATGTGGAAGGCGACACATTTCTTGCATTACCAAAGGTCTACACCCAACATAAGATCCCAGTGACAAGAGAGAACATTCCCACTCAGAAAGAGCTCAAAAGGTGGCCATACCTGAAAGAGGTTCAGTTGAAGGAGATTGATGCTGACGTCGAACTTCTGATTGGCGTAAATGCTCCAAAGGCAATGGAACCCTGGCAAATCATAAATAGCCAAGGCAACGGACCGTATGCAGTGAAAACCCTCTTTGGATGGGTGATGAATGGTCCTCTCAACAGTTGTACCATGGCAGAAGAATCCGGGCGTCCTACGGTGATGGCCAATCGTATCTCAATGGCCGACCTGGGGGTTCTTCTTGTAAATCAGTACAACCATGACTTCCCTGAGAGAGAGTATGAAGAGAAAAGTGAGATGTCAGCTGAGGATCGTAGGTTTATGGAGATAGTATCAAGCTCCATAACCCTCAAAGACCATCACTACTACTTACCGTTGCCCTTTCGCAACAAAGATGTAGTCCTGCCAAACAACCGTGACATGGCAAAGCAGCGGGCTCTAAATATTATCAGGAAGTTCAAGAAGGACAAAGGTTACGCTGCAGAGTACAAAGGCTTCATGGAAGAGATGATAACAAAAGGTTACGCCGAGAAGGTACCACAAGAACAGCTCCTCAGAGAGAAAGGCAAGGTATGGTACATACCACACCATGGCGTTCACCATAAGCGCAAAGGAACGATACGAGTGGTGTTTGACTGTTCATCATCCTATAAAGGTACATCTCTTAACAGTGAACTCCTTCAAGGCCCTGACCTGGCAAACACGCTTATAGGAGTCTTGCTAAGATTTCGGCAAGAGCACATTGCCATGATGGCAGACATCGAAGGAATGTTCCATCAAGTACGTGTCCATGAAGATGACTTAGACTTCCTGCGATTCCTATGGTGGCCGGATGGTGATACTAACAAAAGATTGGAGGAGTACAGAATGACAGTACATCTTTTCGGTGCTATATCCTCTCCAAGTTGTGCAAACTTTGCACTGCGAAAGACTGCAGAAGACAACTGTGAGGGGTACGACGAAGAGGTAATTCAAACAGTCAAGTCCAACTTCTATGTTGATGACTGCCTCAAGTCAGTGGCCACAGAAGAACAAGCTATAGCTCTCACAAGAAACCTCAGGGATGTGTGCTCTCAAGGTGGGTTCAAATTGACCAAGTGGGTCAGCAACAGCCGCACTGTACTAGCTTCTATCCCTGATGAACACAAAGCCAAGCAGATAAAAGAACTGGACCTGGACAGAGAAAAGCTGCCTGTTGAAAGAGCACTTGGAATCCGATGGAACATTGAAAGGGATGTGTTTACCTTCCAGGTCACTGTCAAGAACAGACCCCTTACAAGAAGAGGTATTCTCTCAACTGTCAGCTCTATTTATGATCCATTAGGTTTCCTCGCCCCATTCGTATTAAAGGCAAAGCAAATTCTTCAAGTGCTCTGCAAGCTAAAGTGTGGATGGGACGAAGTCATCCCTGAAGAACACTCTATTTCATGGAAGAGATGGCTCTCAGAGCTGGACCAGCTCTCCAGATTCCAGATCAACAGGTGTATGATGCCGGAGAACTTTGGTCAAATCAAGACCGCACAGCTGCATCACTTCGGTGATGCAAGTGAACAAGGTTATGGCACGGCAAGCTACCTTAGGTTCACAAACGTTATGGAAAAGGTCCACATCGCATTCATACTGGGGAAATCAAGGGTGACTCCACTCAAGCAGATGACGATCCCCAGACTGGAACTAGCTGCAGCAACATTGGCAGTGCGAGTGGACAGGATGTTAAGGTTGGAGCTCCAGATTGAACTTGAGGAGTCAACTTTCTGGACAGACAGCCAGTCGGTGCTAAAATACATCCGCAACGATACCAAGAGATTCCATACTTTTGTGGCTAATAGGGTTGCTATGATCCGTGACCTATCGAAAGCAAAACAGTGGAGGTATTTGAACTCCAAACACAACCCAGCCGATGATGCCTCAAGAGGATTACATGTTGAAACTTTCCTGAACTCAAAGAGATGGCGCAAAGGACCAGAATTCCTGGAGAAAACAGAAACACAATGGCCGAAAGTCCCCGAGGAGCTTGGCTCCATCCCTCCAGATGATCCAGAGGTGAGAAAAGACGTCATCGTAAACAGTACATGTGTGGAAGAAAAGAGTCCGACCAGCAAACTGATTGAGTACTATTCAACATGGAACAGCTTGAAGAAAGCAGTTGCCTGGATGCTGAAATTGAAGAGACTTCTACTACAGTTAAGCCAGAAAAGGAAAGTTCTCACCCAAACTGATCCAGGATCAGATCAGAGTCTGACAAACTCACTGAAGGAACAAATTGACAAGCTCAAACTGACGTTTGGAAAAGAAAGTCTGTCTGTAGATGACCTAGATGAAGCAGAAAAGGTCATCATTCGATTTGAGCAACGACAGCACTTTAAACAAGAAATTGCACTAGTTGTAAAAGGAAAACAATGTGCCAAGAGAAGCGGCTCAATCTGTAAGCTTGATCCAGTAGTTGACAATGGCATTCTGAGAGTAGGAGGAAGGTTAAGCAAAGCTGCTATGCCTACGGAACTAAAGAATCCTATGATCCTGCCCAAAGACTCCTACATCTCCAGACTGATCTTACTCCACATCCATGAGCAGGTTGGCCACTCTGGGAGAGGTCACATGCTTTCTAGACTTCGCCAGCGATATTGGATACCCTGTGCCAACTCCTTAGCAAGGAAGATCCTTAAGAGCTGTGTCTTCTGCAGGCGGATGCAAGCTAGAGCTGGGGAACAGAAGATGGCTGACCTTCCACAAGATCGGGTAGCACCTGATTTGCCGCCTTTCACCCATGTGGGCATAGATTACTTTGGCCCCATAGAGGTGAAGCGAGGCCGCGTTCATGTGAAGCGGTATGGTGTGATCTTTACTTGCCTTGTGAGTCGAGCTGTCCATCTAGAAGTTGCTAGTTATCTGGATACTGATTCCTGCATCAATGCCCTGCGCAGGTTCATCTGTCGAAGGGGCCCAGTAACAAGTATCAGAACAGACAATGGCACCAACTTTGTCGGAACACACAGAGAGCTAGGAGAAGCTCTGAAAGAGCTGGATCACAACAAGATTCAAAATAAATTACTGAAGGAAGGAGTGACATGGTCATTCAACCCTCCCTCTGGAGCCCACCATGGGGGGGTATGGGAGAGGTTGATCCGACTGGTGAAAAAGATCCTCTATTCAGTCCTTAAAGAGCAAGTACTGGATGATGAGGCTTTGCAGACAGCCTTGTGTGAAGTTGAGGCGATTATGAACGACAGACCAATCACTACTGTAACAAATGACCCTAACGATCTAGAACCCCTGAATCCGAACCATCTGCTTCATCTGAAAGCAAAGCCAGTCCTGCCACCAGGACTATTCCAGAGAAGTGACCTATACTCAAGAAGGAGATGGAAGCAAGTACAATATATCACTGACCTCTTCTGGAAGAGATGGATCAGGGAGTATCTTCCACTTATGCAGGAGCGGAACAAGTGGAACAAAACTAAGAGAAACTTCAGTCCTGGTGACCTTGTGGTCATCGTCGATGACACCGCCCCAAGGAACTCTTGGCTAATGGGGCGTGTGGTGAAGGCTTTGCCAGGGGCCAAAGGTCTTGTCCGGAGCGTCATGGTTAAGACTAAGACCAATATCCTACAGAGACCTATCAATAAACTCTGTCTGCTCCTTGAGGCGACGAAGTGAGACACACACACACACACACACACACACACACACACAGTGCTCCATCTTTGAATCACGTGCACCTCTGATTCGTTGATGTCGTACTCTTACATTCTTTGATGTCATACATTTTGTGGACGTCAAACTCTTGACATTTTTTGGAAGTTGAACACCTTTACACTTCAACTCAGACTGAGATCTATGGACTATTTTCCTATATGGCACCTCGTATATTTGTATATAGCTATGAACTGTAATGGTGCTCTGGTATAGAATGTTTTTGTATTGGCTCTACGTTTGAATATTAAGTAATTGTTGTGCATTCAGTGCAGTCAACAATTAGGGGCCGGTATGTTAGAGCCGATTTGGGCATATTTTGTATAAAAGACAACATACTGAGCTCCATGTACATTTGTGTAAATATATTAAATATTAACGTATATGATGAAATATTAGGTACGTACCTTTATGATTTATTTACCAGATTGAGATATATTCATTTGTTATTAGTGTAACTCAGTTTTTGGCCCCCCCTCTTGCCCATTCATTGTACTGTGTTAATTGTGTTAGTATAAAGGCAGGAAGTTGGGCCTTCGGGGGGAGGAGTCCTTGCTAGATGCGGGAGCGGTATAGTTTTTTGACCATATAGACATACAGAAATACAGACAGACAGGTCATATTATATGATGTATTTGCATTTCAAGTAATCTCTGCTTTAAGTTGATTGGAGAATACCTTTTTGTTAGATAAGAAGAATAAACATTTTTGTTGCACTAGATCCCTGGATCTCATTGAATGTTTGGCCGTTTGGAAACGTTGAGTGTGGACTGTATGCGTCCGAAACAACCCCGCTTCAGGCTAGGGCAGTGGCTATGGTAAAGAGGAAAGGAAGCCACTACACTGAGTGTCCGATATTACAAGGGTTGGAGGATCAATAGGCTCCATTTACCTACCAGGGCAGTGTTGCCAACTAATTTTCAGGGGAAGTTGCTAGAGGCAGGTCGATTTGTTGCTAAAAGTTGCTAAATGACGTTGTGATGTCATTACGTAGAATACACAATAACATTACTCAAATTGACTGGCCATCTCTGCCACAAATATGATTTGACATTTGTTAGTTTAGATTTGTTTGTTTATTATCACATATTTGTATCTGCTAAATGACAAAAATGTAAAATAATATAAACACAACACATTTTATATGATCAGATATTTGTATTTTAAAATCAAATCAATCTTTATTTGTCACATACACGTGTTTAACAGATGTTATAGCGGGTGTAGCGAAATGCTTGTGCGTCTAGCTCCGACAGTGCAGTAATATCTAACAAGTAATATCTAACAATTTCACAACATATACCTAATACACACAAAACTAGTAAGGAATGGAATTTAAGAAAATATACATATATGGACAAGCAATGACAGAGCGGCATGGACTAAGATACAGTAGAATATTATAGAATAGAATGCAGTTGATACATGAGTAGTGCAAGATATGTAAACATTATTAAAGTGACTGTAAACATTATTAAAGTGACTAGTGTTCCATTTCTTAAAGTGGCCATTGATTTCAATAGGCAGCAGCAGCCTCTAATGTGCTAGTGATGGTTATTTAACAGTCTGATGGCCTTGAGATAGAAGCTGTTTTTCATTCTCTCGGTCCCAGCTTTGATGCACCTGTATTGACCTCGCCTTCTGGATGATAGCGGGGTGAACAGGCAGTGGCTCGGGTGGTTGATGTCCTTGATGATCTTTTTGGCCTTCCTGTGACATCGGGTGCTGTATGTGTCTTGGAGGGCGGGTAGTTTGCCCCCGATAATGCGTTCGGCAGACAGCACCACCCTCTGGAGAGCCCTGCGGTTGCCGTACCAGGTGGTGATACAGTCCGACAGGATGCTCTCAATTGTGCATCTGTAAAAGTTTGTGAGGGATTTAGGTGCCAAGCCAAATTTCTTCAGCCTCCTGAGGTTGAAGAGGCTCTGTTGCGCCTTCTTCACCACACTGTCTGCGTGGGTGGGCCATTTCAGTTTGTCGGTGATGTGTACGCCAAGGAACTGGAAGCTTTCCACCTTCTCCACTGCGGTCCTGTCGATGTGGATAGGGGGGTGCACCCTCTGCTGTTTCCTGAAGTCCACGATCATCTCCTTTGTTTTGTTGACGTTGAGTGAGAGGTTATTTTCCTGGCACCACACTCCCAGAGCCCTCACCTCCTCCCTGTAGGCGGTCTCGTCATTGTTGGTAATCAAGCCTACTACTGTTGTGTCGTCTGCTAACTTGATGATTGAGTTGGAGGCGTGCTTGGCCACGCAGTCATGGGTGAACAGGGAGTACAGGAGGGGGCTGAGCACGCACCCTTGTGGGGCCCCAGTGTTGAGGATCAGCGAAGTGGAGATGTTGTTTCCAACCTTCACGCTTGGAGGGTACTATGGTGTTGAATGCTGAGATGTAGTCAATGAACAGCATTCTTACATAGGTATTCCTCTTGTCCAGATGGGATAGGGCAGTGTGCAGTGTGATGGCGATTGCATCGTCTGTGGATCTATTGGGGCGGTAAGCAAATTCAAGTGGGTCTAGGGTGACAGGTAAGGTAGAGGTGATATGATCCTTGACTAGTCTCTCAAAGCACTTCATGATGACAGAGGTGAGTGCTACAGGGCGATAGTCATTTAGTTCAGTTACCTTTGCTTTCTTGGGTACAGGAACAATGGTGGCCATCTTGAAGCATGTGGGAACAGCAGACTGGGAAAGGGAGAGATTGAATATGTCCATAAACACACCAGCCAGCTGGTCTGCGCATGCTCTGAGGACGCGGCTAGGGATGCCATCTGGGCCGGCTGCCATGCGGGGATTAACATGCTTAAACGTCTTAATCACGTCAGCCATGGAGAAGGAGAGGCCACAGTCCTTGGTAGTGGGCCTCGTCAGTGGCACTGTGTTATCCTCAAATCGGGCGAAGAAGGTGTTTAGCTTGTCTGGAAGCGAGACGTTGGTGTCGGCGACGTGGCTGGTTTTCCTTATGTAGCCCGTGATTGTCTGTAGACCTTGCCACATACGTCTTGTGTCTGAGCCGTTGAATTCCGACTCCACTTTGTCTCTATACTGATGTTTTCCCAGTTTAATTGCCTTGCGGAGTGAGTAGCTACACTGTTTGTATTCTGCAATATTCCCAGTCACCTTGCCATGGTTGAATGCGGTGGTTCACGCTTTTAGATTGGCGTGAATGCTGCCATCTATCCACGGTTTCTGGTTAGGGTTGGTTTTAATAGTCACAGTGGGCACAACATCACCCATATACTTCCTGATAAACTCAGTCACCGTTTCAGTTTATTCGTCAAAAAAATTTCGGAAGCAACCCGGAACATATCCCAGTCCGCGTGATCAAAACAATCTTGAAGCGTGGATTCCGATTGGTCACACTAGCGTTGAATAGTCCTTAGCACTGGTATTTCCTGTTTGAGTCGTGGTCAGATTTGCCGAAAGGAGGGGGAGGGAGGGCCATATAACCATCCCGGAAGTTCGAATAGCAATGGTCGAGGATTTTGGCAGCGCGAGTACAACAGTCGATATGTTGATAGAACTTCGGCAGCCTAGTCCTCAAATTTGCTTTGTTAAAATCCCTGGCTACAATAAATGCAGCCTCAGGATATGTGGTTTCCAGTTTGCATAAAGTCCAGTGAAGTTCTTTGAGTGTCACGTTCGTTTAAGGACGGGTCAGACCAAGGCGCAGCGTGATATGCATACATGTTTATTTACAACGAATAAACACACGACAAAACAACAAACCAAACCAAACGTGAAGTCCAAAGGCTGAACACAAAACTAGCCTAAACACGGAACAAGATCCCACAACTACCTAGTGCCAATAAGCTGCCTAAGTATGATCCCCAATCAGAGACAACGAGCGATAGCTGCCTCTGATTGGGAACCACACCGGCAAACATAGAAATACACATACTAGATAACACACCTAGAATATACACAACATAGAATATACACACCCTGACTCAACATATAAGAGTCCCCTGAGTCAGGGCATGACAGTACCCCCCATAATATGGTGGCCTCCTCTCTTACCCGGCACTCCTCCTCCCGTGAGGACTCCTCCGGGAGCCCCCACGAGTTAGGGAACAGAAACTCGTCGTCGTCGTCATCCTCCGACTCCTCAGTATAATACTGTTCCCACTCCTCTTCCCATGGTCGTAGGGACCCAATCTGGAAACCAACCGGGTGCAGTGGTCGGGGCTCTTCTCTCTCGCTCCCCGACCACCCCTTTAGCCCCCCCAATTTTTTTTATTGGGGCTGCTTCTCGGGCTTCCTCCTCGGCCGGCTTCCGTGTTGCCGTTGCTCCTCTCCTGCCTGGGCTTCCTTCTTCGCCCAGGGTCCTTTTCCCGCAAATATCTCCTCCCATGACCAAATCTTCCCCACCTGTGTCCATGGTGTTCGGTCCTCCTGGGCACGCTGCTTGGTCCGTGTTTGGTGGGATCTTCTGTCACGTTCGTTTAAGGACGGGTCAGACCAAGGCGCAGCGTGATATGCATACATGTTTATTTACAACGAATAAACACACGACAAAACAACAAATGAAACGTGAAGTCCAAAGGCTGAACACAAAACAAGCCTAAACACGGAACAAGATCCCACAACTACCTAGTGCCAATAGGCTGCCTAAGTATGATCCCCAATCAGAGACAACGAGCGACAGCTGCCTCTGATTGGGAACCACACCGGCCAACATAGAAATACACATACTAGATAACACACTTGGAATATACACAACATATAATATACACACCCTGACTCAACATATAAGAGTCCCCTGAGTCAGGGCGTGACATTGAGGGCCGTCGTGGTATCAGGGGGGATATACACGGCCGTGACTTTAACCGAAGAAAATTATCTTGGCATTTGATTTTGAGATATTCTAGGTCGGGTGAACAAAAGGACTCGAGTTCCTGTATGTTACTACAATTACACCATGAGTCGTTAATCATGAAACACACACCTCCGCCCTTCTGCTTCCCGGAGAGATATTTATTCCTGTCTGCGCTATGAACTGAGAATAATACAGGATGTATTATTTTTTACATTATTAGCTCAGAAAGTGTTTTGTATCATTACTTTCTGAGCTAATAATGTAAAAAATAATACATAAAAAAAACAAAATACTGCAAAGTTTCCTAAGAGTTAGTCGTGAGGCCGCCATCTGCGTTGGTGCCAGGTTGAACCACAACAAATTGAATTATTGAACAATTACACATTACATTTGATTTATTTTCATATTAACTAGTAAACCTACACATTATGAACAATTATAGTTTTAAGCAGTGTATTGGTAGTTAGTTAACACGCTACCTAACTGATCAAGAATTATAGGTACAAGCTAATAACAAGGTATATATGCTATCTTATTGAACAAGCAACTTAACTCAAATGATGTGTGTGCTAGGCATCTCTCTCCAGCTCTCTGGCCTGCTGCTGCCTGTGCACGAGCTGAGCGCCTGCTGCTGACGTCACTCACAATGCACTTTTGCAGCCAGGCACGTGTGTTGTGACTGAGTGTGTGACAGAGAAAATCATTTTTGTGTCATTTAGAGGGAAAATGCGTGGTCCTCTGTAGGTCAGCTGGTAGAGCACGGCGCTTGTAACGCCAGGGTAGTGGGTTCGATCCCCGGGACCACCCATATGTAAAAATGTATGCCCACATGACTGTAAGTGGCTTTGGATAAAAGCGTCTGCTAAATGGCATATTATTATAATTAGCGTTTGAGTCACTTTTCAAAAGTTGCTAAAAGTTCCAAATAATTTTTTTAAAGTATCTAAATGTGTTGCTAGGTGCTGTTTAAAAAGAAAGTTTCTAGGGTAGTCTGAAAAGTTGCTAAATCTAGCAACAAAATTGCTAAATTGGCATCACTGTACCAGGGAATGCGCACTCTTCAAAATCACCACTCAATGTTGTTGCTAGCACTTGCCCCCAAAAAGTGTACCATGTTGAGTTCACATTTTGTTACATTACAGCCTTATTCCAAATTGGATTAAATTGTTTTTTCCCCTCGTCAATCTACACACAATACCCCATAATGACAACGCATTACACAGGATTTAGCTACTTAAAATGAAAAAACTCTTGAGGGGTACTTACTTGTAATTACTGTGTACTTATATAGTACATTACCCATCCTGACAACCTGGCCCTTATTTTAAGACTTCCGGAAGCACCATCTGCATAATTACAACGTAATTAGTAGGTGTTACAGAGGATTTAGCTAGCTAAAATTAAGTGTATCTTGAGGTGTACTTAATTGTAATTAGTGTACCTGCAAAGTACGTTACACATTCTGACAATCTAATTGGCAGCTTCTGAAAGCGCCATCCAAGTGAGAAAATAAACATGCTTATATACCTCAGAGTACATATCTGTAATATCTGCAGAAGTACAAGGTTGTCACTAGTTGTTACAAAGGATTTAGCTTTTTAAAGTTAAGTGTAACTTTATATACTGAACAAAAACATGCAACAATTTTAAAGATTTTACTGAGTTACAGTTCACATAAGGAAATCAGTCAATTGAAATAAATAAATGAGTCCCTAATCTATGGATTTTACATGACTGGGAATACAGATATGCAACTGTTGGTCACAGATACCTTAAAGAAAAAGTAGGGGCGTGGATCAGAAAACCAGTCAGTATCTGGTGTGACCACCATTTGCCTCATGCAGCGCAACATATCTCCTTCGCATAGAGTTGATCAGGCTGTTGATTGTGGACTGTGGAATGCTGTTCCACTCGTCTTCAATGGCTGTGTGAAGTTGCTGGATATTGTCTGGAACTGGAACACGCTGTCGTACACATCGATCTAGAGCATCCCAAACATGCTCAATGGGTGACATGTCTGGTGAGTATGCAGGCCATGGAAGAACTGGGACATTTTCAGCTTCCAGGAATTGTGTACAGATCCTTGCAACATGGGGCCATGCATTATCATGCTGAAACATGAGGTGATGGCGGCAGATTAATGGCATGACAACGGTCCTCAGGATCTCGTCACTGTATCTCTGTGCATTCAAATTGCCATTGATAAAATACAATTGTGTTTGTTGTCCATAGCTTAAGCCTGCCCATACCATAACCCCACCGCCACCATGGGACACTGTTCACAACATTGACATCAGCAAACCGCTCGCCCACACAACGCCATACACGTGGCCTACAGCTGTGAGGCTGGTTGGACGTACTGCCAAATGATCTAAAACGACATTCGAGGCGGCTTATGGTAGAGAAATTAATATTCATTTATCTGGCAACAGCTCTGGTGGGCATTGCTGCAGTCAGCATGCCAATTACACGCTCCCTCAAAAGTTGAGACATCTGTGGCATTGTGTTGTGTAACAAAACTGCACATTTTAGAGTGGCCTTTTATTGTCCTCAGCACAGGGTGCACCTGTGTAATGATCATGCTGTTTAATCAACTTCTTGATATGCCACACCTGTCAGGTGGATAGATTATCTTGGCAAAGGAGAAATGCTCACTAACAGGGATGTAAACACATTTGTGCACAACATTTTACAGAAATAACCTTTTTGTGAGTATGGAACATTTCTGGGATCTTTTATTTCAGCTCATGAAACATGGGACCAACACTTTACATGTTGCTTTTATATTTTGGTTCAGTATATGGCATGCTGTTCTAACAATGGATGCTATAGTATAACATGCAAACACTTTAATATTCACACAGCAGGAATATCGAAGTAGCTAGAGAGAGAAATAGAAGGCCTAGGCACTGAAGATGTATGTCCCTCTCTCAGGCCAAGCTACATATCTTATCTGATCTACGAAGGCACTGTTACTAGGCTACTAGGGCATAAGTGCACATGCAGATAGGATTTGGCCATTCTGGAACTTCTAGAAACTTTGCAATGTTGCCCTCTAATACAGCAGTACATCTAAGGCCATACATTGCAGCGGTAACATACAAACAATATAAACCTGATAACCACACTAACCCGAGGTAGCATGCACGGGATACACACAAACACCGAATATCCCCAAATGTACATGCCAATGGATGCACACAACACTTTTAGTAAGGAAACAGCATGTTAAAGGTCCGTCAGTATCAAACACTTGCTTCTTTCTGAAGACGGCAGGTGAACACGCTCTAACTTGGTGTGCGGGGCTGAGCCCTGGAGTGCGTCCAAGCGCCCTGATTGGTTGGATGAACAGAGGTGTGAAGGATCTGAAGGCCAATTGGATTGAGAGGGCCGGCCTTTTTTACAATACCCGCACTGTATCTGCGAGCTGTTGGCTAGAGCTCCTCTGTAGCTCAGCTGGTAGAGCACGGCGCTTGTAATGCCAAGGTAGTGGGTTCGATCCCCGGGACCACCCATACACAAAAATGTATGCACACATGACTGTAAGTCGCTTTGGATAAAAGCGTCTGCTAAATGGCATATTATTATTATTATTATAGAGCGCACGTGCGATGGAAACCCATTTAACTTTTATTTTCTATTCGGTACATGGGAAGTTATTTTTATATGCACTACGTAATCACGCACAGCATTTTACCAGCAACAAGGCAATTTGATGGAAAATGCGCAGGAAAATGTGCATATTGTTTTTATGCAGATTTTAGAATATTTGCATGAAAATCTGTCGCCAATTGGATGGAAACCTAGCTAGTGTCTTTTTACATGTATGTTCTAAACAATATCCTAAATCTAAAGCAATCCACCAATCAGACAATATCAACCCACCATCTATCCTGCAATGCAATTTGTGATTCTATTATGGTTCTTCATGTTGATCAGCAAGCCTCTGACATATGTATCCATTTTCACCTTCAGAACACACATTGTCATGTGGACTGTCCTGGGGTTAGCAGCAGTCTTCCTGTCTGCCTCAGGTAAGTTATTCTCATAGCCTCAATAGAGACATGGTGTAGATGCAAAGTTTAGGAGGGGTGGTAATGGTCAGCAATAAATCACAATTGCTTATAGTGTTATGTTGTCTTAAACTCATGTCTCTTGTTGTAACACATCCTCATCCTCTGTGGATATTAAGTATATCTTCAACTGAGACATGGTTCTAAGGTGAAGGTCATTATTTCTGGTTTCCTCAATGAAGACTGTTTATCAAGCAGAATCTTAATAATTGCAGTTGTCTCATCTCAAAACCTTTTTGTCACTCCCACACATACTCCCACACATCCTCAGTTCTCCTTTCTACTCCCCCTCATGTGTGTGTGTGTGTGTCTGTGTGTGTGTGTGTGTGTGTGTGTGTGTGTGTATATAGTAAAATCCCAGTCCTCCATCTATGTGTGTGTGTGTTTACAGTAACATCCCATTCATCCATTTATGAGTTTGTGTTTACAGTAACATCCCATTCATCCATCTATGAGTTTGTGTGTGTTTACAATAACATCCCAGTCATCCATCTACAATACTATTTATTTTGTGTTCTTGTTCCGAGAGTCACATGCACGTATACACTTCTCTTTTTATATCTCAATGAAGACTGTATATTAAGCAGGCCCACACATACACCTACACACCCCCTGTTCTCCTTTGAGAGAGAGAGATATCACTTTCATTATTACTGTCTTGCTGCATTGACGGCTTCAGGACAGGAAGAGACTTGATCTGAGTTCAAGGTCAGCAAATCATTGTTTACTCCAAATGGAAAACATTTCGCAAAACAAACAAAAATGGTTTATATTGGAAAACTTCAGCCTAGGTCTTACCAGGACACACAGGACACCCAGCGAGCCCTTCCACAGCAAGCCAGGCTATGCTCTTTCATTTACATATGTTCTTATAATGTCCGAGAGACCCTCTAGGCCAGGGATGGGCAACTTTGATGGGGGTGGGGGCCACAAAAATGGAACTCATTTATTTTTATTTTTTTATTTTTTGGTCATTTAGCAGACGCTCTTAACCAGAGCGACTTACAGTCCTAGTCAGCTCGGGGATTAGAACCAGCAACCTTTCGGTTACTGGCACAACGCTCTTAACCACTAAGCTACCTGCCGCCCCTCACTCATCATGAGGGGGCGCAGTGGCTTGTGGGTCTGCCTACCACATCCATATCCCCCACCCCCACCCACCTACCTTGCGAGCAGAACATTTTAGCAGCCCCCCTCGTGACAGCGAAGAGTAAACATTTACGTTTTAAAGTTTATTTCCTGCAATTCTGTGCATTTTGCCATGGGGTGTAGAGAAAATGTTGCCGTTTTATAACTAAATTCCTGCAATTCTACACATTTTGCCATAGGGTGGAAGCAAATGTTTGCTGTTTTTAATATGATAACTGATGATCAATCGGTAATTCGACCATGCTTACTACAAGTTTAGATAGCTGGCCACTAGACTAACTTACCAATCTAAAAACATTTAGCTGACATGGGCTAATTGAGTGACTGCTGATGCACAACCACATTTTGAAATTGCATCTTGTGTATTCTATTATTCTAACTCTCAACAGTAAGTTGAGACCCCGACTGAGTTCCTGTGTGTGAAATTGGTCCGCGGGCCTACAAATGTTGCCCATCCCTGCTCTAGGCCATTGTCATAGTCCTGGAAGGCCGATGCCGCTTGTTCCATAGTCAATAAATCCATGAATTCCCTTAACCAAATGTCCATGCTGAAGCACTGCGGTTTACGCTCTTTCCAATTCATAAGTATTGTCCATTTGACTGATAGGAAGGCCAATGCAATGATACGCTGCGTGGTTCTAGGTTGGACCTTTTCTGTAGCCTGAAAAGTCAGGACACCTGAAATGGAGCTGAAACTGTCCCGGGGAAAACGGGATGGTCACCCTAACACACACGGTCAAATTACTAGACTAGGCTACAATGTGTAGGCCTATTACTTCAAATAGGCCTACCGGTAGCCAGTGATGTAGTGGTAAAAAAAAAATGTTTGACGGCTGCAGTGAAAATGTTTATGCTCCCTATACTTTCAGTGCATTTTTAAATGCATCAGGTCGCTAACAGCCTGGTACTCAGCACTCTATTGTCCTTCTAACCACTCTGACATTAATGCAAATGCAATTGAAAATCACATCAAAACATTTATCTTCAAAACAGTATCGTGCTTTTGAAACACACCTCACTGTGATGATCAATTTAAAGAAAGAAGTTGAACAGCAGGTTGAAACTGAGTGGAAAACATGGTCGTTGTGGATGTTGTTTCAAAGCCTAATACAACGAAATGGACAGCGCTTTCTAAGGTGATGATTAATTAAAAACATCCATATGCATATTAGAGCTTATTCATAGGCCTAAATATGAGCCCAAGCCCGAATTAAATAATTGAATTAAAATAATGACTTTGCCTTTATACAATACATAGCCTACCGCATATTACACACAGCAGAAAAACATAAAACAAAACTGATTTAAGATGTCTTTGGTACAAAATTGGTTTAGCCTATACTCCAAAATTAAACAAATTTTAGTAATCACCTTTGAGTGTGGACTGTATTATTATGCATACTGGATGGACTGGTTACCTTATACTATTCTCCAAACTCTTTCTCCACGAGTCTGGGAGAGAACGTATTATAATAATAATAATAATAATAATAGTATAGACTTAGGCGATGCTGTTGGTTCATTGATTGTGCAGGGCGGCTTACAGAGTTGGCCTACAATTGTAGTGAATTTGTATTTGATTTTGAAAAGCCTAGTTGTAGGGCATTTTTTAATATTTTCATAATTCATAGGCTGACTCATTACCTTTAGCTATACAGAATATCTCACCACCGCGCATTTACATCTCCTCCCCTCTCTCTCATTCAACAGTTTAATAATTAAATATGTTTTGTTGTGAAAAAACATGTTACTATCGATGTTCCCAACCAGATTTCACTTGGTTTCCCAAATTAAGAATGGGTAGTTCCAGGAACAGGGTTGAGAGCCCATGGCATACAGAGTTTGGGCGGAATATCACCTGAGTGAAAGTGTTCTTAAAAGCCCAGACATTTCTATATGCAATCCCGTGTGAAAGCAGAGTTTTGATGGTTGCCACTAAAAAGAGGAGGATCCCAGCTGCTACTATATTTATTATTTATTTCTCAGCTGCTCATATTAAGCACATGCTCCGCTATAAAACCGAAGTAGCCTACCCGGCAAAATTGAAAAACTTACTGGCGGGAAAGAGGCATCCATTCGCTATTCGAGTGCATACGGCTGACATGTACTGTATATTTTCCCCTGCCCCTGTTCCTGCCCATTTGATGGATTAACTTGGCAAAGGAGAAATGCTCACTAACAGGGATGAAATACACATTTGTTCACAAACTCTGAGCGAAATAAGCTTTTTGTGCGTATGGAATTTCAGGGATTTCTGGGCTATATTTTTTAGGCTCATGAAACATGGGACCAACACTTTACATTTATATTTTTATTCAGTGTAGTTAGGCCAGACATCTACAAAAGAAGCCTAGACTGACAGAGACACACACAGACTCCAAATAGCTAGCTTATAGCTAATTGTTGGTTAAGGGCTTGAAAGTAAGCATTTCACTGTAAGGTCTATGTTGTATTCGGCGCATGTGACAAATAAAATGTGATTTGATTTACATGTTGCATTTATATTTTTGTTCAGTGTAGTTACTGGGATGTTACTGGAAACACACACACACACACACACACACACTCATAGATGGATGATTGGGATTTTACTGCACACACACTCGCAGTCTTGTTTAACTAACCTTGTGGGGACACACAATGTACAGTGCATTCGGAAAGTATTCAGACCCCTTGACCTTTTCCTCTGTGAAGATGGGAGAGCCTTCCACAAGGACAACCATCTCTGCAGCACTCCACCAATCAGGTCTTTATGGTAGAGTGGCCAGACGGAAGCCACTCCTCAGTAAAAGGCACATGACAGCCTGCTTGGAGTTTGCCAAAAGATTCTCTGGACTGATGAAACCAAGATTTAACTATTTTGCCTGAATGCCAAGCGTCACGTCTGGAGGAAACCTGGCACCATCCTTACGGTGAAGCATGGTGGTGGCAGCATCATGCTGTGGGGATGTTTTTCAGCAGCAGGGACTGGGAGACAGGATCGAGGGAAAGATGAACGGAGCAAAGTACAGAGAGATCCTTGATGAAAACCTGCTCCAGAGCGCTCAGGACCTCAGACTGTGGCTAAAGTTCACCTTCCAACAGGACAACGACCCTAAGCACACAGCCAAGACAATGCAGGAGTGGCTTCGGGACAAGTCTATGAATGTCCTTGAGTGGCCCGGCCAGTTCCCGGACTTGAACCCAATCGAACATCTCTGGAGAGACCTAAAAATAGCTGTGCAGCGAAGCTCCCCATCCAACCTGACAGAGCTTGAGAGGATCTGCAGAGAAGAATGGGGGAAACTCCCCAAATACAGGTGTGCCAAGCTTGTAGCGTCATACCCAAGAAGTCGCGTGGCTGTAATCGCTGACAAAGGTGTGTCAACAAAGTACTGATTAAGGGTCTGAATACTTATGTAACTGTGATATCAGTTTTTTTTTTTTATCCATTTGCAAACATTTCTAAAAAGCTGTTTTTGCTTTGTCATTATGGGGTATTGTGTGTAGATTGATGAGGGGGAAAAAAACTATTGAATCCAGTTTAGAATAAGGCTGTAATGTAAAAACAAAAGTGGAAAGAGTCAAGGGGTCTGAATACTTTCCGAATGCACTGTATAACCATTCAAAATCCTATTTTCCCTAACCCAAAACCTAACCTTAGTCCTAACTCGTAACTCCTAACCCTAAACCTAATTCTAACCCTTATTCTACCTTAACCCTAAACCCCCTAGAAATAGCATTTGAGCTTGTGGGGACTAACAAAATGTCCCCAGTTGGTCAAATCTTTGTTTCTTTTACTATTCTTGTGGGGACTATACCCACAAGTAGAGTTAAACACATCCATAGATGAATGACTGGGATTTCACTGTAAACACACACACACACACACACACACACACACACAGGAGGAGTAGAAAGGAGAACTGAGGATGTGTGGAAGTTAGTGTGGGTGTGACAAAAAGTTATAAAGACAATTGACATCAGATTAAGATTCTGCTTGATAAACAGTCTTCATTGAGATATAAAAAGTGTGTGTGTGCGTGTGTGTGTGGTTCCAATAGTGTGCAGTATCATGTTTATTGGCAAACAAAATGTGTTGTGATATTGCACAATAACCGTTGAGAGAAACCACATTCTGGACGTTTGCCCAAACATCCTTTTTAGAGTCTGGTTCTTCTTGTTTCCTGTACTCCTCTGTACTGAGGGGAGATTTTCTAAACCACTTTTGCCATTTTCTTATCTTGTGAAAGACCAATGCAACTTCCCCAAAACATTATTGAAATTAACCTTGAGAAATTTAATCTTCTCAACTGGTCTTTTTTTATATTGTAGCCCATTTGGAGCGGCTCCAAGCTATTGTGGGACAGAATGTCCTCCTGCACTGCCCCTGCGAGAAGACAAACGAGAGAACGGGCATTAAATGGCAGTTAGAAGACCATACCTTTGTGCTTCACCACAATGACAGGCATAACACCACAACCATCGGGAATGGATACGAAAACAGGGTCAGTCTCTTTCTGAATGAAGACAGGGGCAACTGTTCCCTGCTCCTCTCAGGCATCACTGTCGCAGACAATGGGATGTACAAATGCTACATTGAAGCCAATACTTTGTACTACTTTCACATCACACTGCATGTTGCTGGTAAGCCATTTGTTGTTCATTCAGTTATTCTGCTATTGGTTGATTTATTTGTCCCCCCCCTCCCCCTTTGTACTTCATAAGTGACTCCATTTCAGGCATGCTCTCTCCTCTCCAGCGAGCTACAGTGTATGTATGCACCAGGTACCAGACAAGGCTTCGGTGGGTTCCGGAGGGGGAGAGGGGTTCGGGGTGTACCAGTGTAAAGCCTCCGGGGGATACCCAACGGGCCAGATTTACTGGAAGATGGATGGACATCCTCTGGTGAACATCTCCAGGAGGGATGAGACCCACCTGGATAACTCTACAGGACTCTACAGTCTGACGAGCAACCTGACCATGGAGCTGAGTCAAGGTGAAAAACTGCAGTGTATGGTGAAGAACACATACCATGCCTCTAACCTCAGCTCCAGCTGCAATGAAACGCCTGGTGAGTACAGGAGATGAGTGACACCAGTAGACATAACACAGCAGCAGTAAATCATGGTAGTCAGGGTCTGGAGTTTCAGCCCCATGATGATTTCATTGAAGAATGTTGGTTAGGGTGTCAGCTTGTACCCAAAAGTCCCAAAACATCTGCATAGGAATGCATGAGAATGAAAAGCTAGGAGTGGGTGCATGCGTATGTGTGTGAAAGTGCGTGAGCAATCTAGGGGCAAGCCCAGGCATAAAAACAGAAAAGGAAAAACCTAATCTCTAAACTAGAGTGAAACTATAGAGAAACAACAGCATTATCTTTGAGACTAAACTATTAGCATTACCAATGTGTAGAGAATAGTGTTTCCTCTGACTCAACACAAATGTTTGGATAAGAAAATGAAGGAGCTGGATCCACAGTGATGTGTTGAGTATTAGACAAAGAAAGTTGCACTGCTGTTGCATATAGGGAGGAGGTTAGTGTTTTATTTGGAAAGCCTTCTCACCACTTGGTCAAGTTTCAAATTCCTCAACTTTTTGGCTTCTCCGTCTCTCATCTAAAACATGTTTTTGGAGTGTGTCATAGTTTGTATTAACTATTTATATGTTTTCTGTTTCATCTCTGCTTTCCAGGATCCAGTAGAAATAGTCTCAGTAAAGTAGCAGTAGGTGTGTCTGTCAGCGTGGTTGTGATGCTTGTTGCGGGAGTCCTGCTGGTGATCTTCTTACTGACTAGATGTCATCGGCGTGAAAGGCCAACGGTGAGCTCTTGTCCTCATTATACCACTGTGTTATCTGTCCAAGTGTTAATGCTATAAAAATCACCAGCATCTGGGCACAAATCAGAGAGCAAACTGCAATGGTTTATCCATTAAAGGTGTTTGAATTACAAAAATACAAAAAACGAATAAGACTTTGATATTGATGCACCTAAATAGTGATTGAATAGAGCGGTTTCAGTCTTATCAGTCTCATGTTTTGTTTTCCCTGGTAGAAGCAGAGAGACACGGAGGAAGGAAACGTGACCCAGCCGTTGAACATCTATGAAGACTCTGTCTGAGTGTGTCTTCTCCCTCCGATACAACAATCTCTCCTCAACTGACGGACGACAAAATGGAGGGATGGTGACTTGCAACGAGAGGAACTAAAACTTAAGATAATGCCTGTGTTAAAAGTAGCACTGTAGAGCAACATTGTGCAATGTGTTGTACTGTCATGTCTGAACTATATTCTGTGGCCGTAATGCAACGAGGCCACGAGCACCTGAATGTGTTGTACTGTCATGTCTGAACTATATTCTGTGGCCGTAAATCAACGAGGCCACGAGCACCTGAAAGTGGTTCATCACGGTTTGCCCCAGTTCGGTGACACTGAACTGACCCGAGTTACAAATACAATGATGAGGGTTATGTACAAAATGAGGCCATGGAGACAAGTTTTAGGAAGTGAAAGGGATGAGGGGAACAGCATGATGCATGATGGGAGAAATGACTGTGGTCAATGGACTGAACATGAGCTGGACTCAGTAAATGAAGTCCAGAGAAATCCCAATAAATAAAGTAGGCCTAAGGCAGCCTGTAAATTGCAATTCTAGAGTTGACTAACTACAGGTGCATTCACATTTCTAAGAAGAGAAGCAGATGATACAGGACTACTATAGTTAACAGCCATCATGGAAACTCTTGTTACATACATCTTGTTTTATACATCTACCGCTATCTATCTTCCTGGTGTTAACCATTTTAATCATGTTGATAATTAATGTTGATAATTCATGTTTCATGTACAGCAGTCATTTCACCTTTTAAATGTGAATTTAATTATCTGAATATGTGAAGAATTTGACATTATCAATGTTTTCATTGCTTTTTATGATGTCGCTTGCTGTGAACCAAGCATGTCATGGAATGACTACATCTAAAGATTAGTAACACTTACAAATGTCAAGCAAATTCTTTGCTTGCTCCAGCTCTATGGTTATGGTTGGTCCAGGGTCAGTTTTGTTGTATTATTAACCATATTGTTTAAGCTTACGACATAGGAAGAGCTGATCGGAAATCAGGGAAATAAAATTAGTTTTTATAGGTCTTGTCCTGAGGAACCAATCCAAGATTCACATCTGTGTTCATATTTATTTTGTGATCAAGTTATTTTTTGGTTGACAGGAGCAAAGAAAAGGATCAACAGATACAAAACCACATATACAATATATCCCCCCCCCCCCTCCCCTTTCCACCCACATGACCTGCTTATTTGAGTACAAATATCAAAGTAGTGATTTTAAACTGTTAATTGTTGTAGTCCATATGTTAATACTCTGATTTTGCACCATGCAGTCGAGAGAATGACAGTTCAAGTTGAGCTATGTCCATTAATGTGGAAATCCATTGCTGATGTGTCAGAGTGTGTTGGCTGCTGTTAGGCCGGCAAGCCAAATCCTTTGTTGCCTGGGTGTTAGGTACAGTGTAGTTAGTCATCATTAAGCAGTAGGACATTGGAAAGACAAGGGATGGGTTTAGATAAAATGCTTGATAATGATGAAGCCACAGATTGGCAAAAGGAGAAAATCTGTGTTAATATTTTTATACCACTTTTATACCACTTGTTTTTTATACTGTAAGTGACAATTCTGGCTATAAAAAATAGAAACATAAAAAGTAATCTATTAAATGCATTTTAATGTTTTTCTGTGTGAGAAAGTGCTGTTCAGTCGTTTGTAGTGTTGGAAAGTAGCTGAAATTGTCTGCCCTCTTCCAAGAAAAACAGTTATGTTGGTGTTTCTTTTTTAAATAAACTGTATGTACTGTGAATTTGAAATGGCATAATAAACGCTATATTAAATGCCATAATAAACCTTATATTAAAGCACAGCATTGATTTTCACTGCTACGCAGATGATACACAACTTTACATTTCTGTGTCACCAGAGGATTCTAGCTCCATGGATACATTAGACTGTATTAGAGATTTAAATACTTGGACGGCTCACATCTTCTTCCAGCTAAATCAAGACCGAGGTACTTATTGTTGGAGCCAAAGCACAGAGCATCTAGCCGCACACTTTAAGTAACGGGCAATAAAGATGAACTAAATTTCTAACCACACATTAGGAATGTGACCAAAATAGCTTTTTACCACCTGAGGAACATTTCCAAGTTGAGGCCTTCTCTCTCAGGATGATACAGAGAGACTCATCCATGCTTTTATTACAAGCAGGTTTGACTACTGTAATGCTTCTGTCTGGTCTACCCAAGAAAGACATTAGTCAACTGCAAAATATACAGAATGCTGCAGTACGGGTACTGACCAAGACCAGATGGAGAGCACACATTACACCGGTTTTAAGGTCTCTGCACTGGCTGCCTGTGAATTTTATAATTAATTTAAAGATTATTCTATTGGTTTTTAAATCAATCCACGATTGTGCACTCCAATACATGTCAGACATGCTTTTAAGTTATGTACCCAGTAGGTCCCTCAGGTCCTCTGGCACTGGCCTTTTAACTATCCCAAAGCCTTGGACCAAGAGGCACGAAGAGGCAGCCTTTAGTTATTATGCCCATAGCCTGCCAGAGAACCTGAGGCCTTAGCTTTGCTTTTCCTTAGGGTGATTTTTAGTTGTTCAGTTTGTGTCATTATTTTTGTTGTTTTATATCTTATGTTTGTTGTGTAGTAAATAATTCAGCTTTTATTTTCATTCTTTTTTTTTGTAAAGCACATTGCGTTGCATTCCATGTCTGAAATGTTCTGTATAAATAAAGCTTGATTTGATTTGATTAAATGCCATCATAAACGCTATATTTAATGCTACATTCTAATCGTCCCTTTGTCTGAGATGCCCTCTGTCACAATGACTTTAAGGATTTACTCTTAGCAAGAGTCAATACAGTTTCAACACTATATTTCCGAGACCAATTAAAACCTCATTAAATTGTTGATTTATCTTTGGCATGCCATTCATATGCAGCCAAGCCATAGGTAAGTCAACAAGAGAATGTGGTATCTCAGCTTACTCATCATCATAAATCAGCCTTGGTCTGATTTCTACTAGAGCAGACAGGTATACTGTAGTCTTGTTCATGTAAAATATCAAGGTCTCAATTTAAGCTATACTAGACCTCACCTAAAAGCTGCAAAATAAGGAGTTACCTTACTATAACCTTAATCACAAATTTGTAGATATAGTTGTATCTAGTTTTATAATAAATATTAAACAATGTAGCTATATAGTTTACACAGAGGGCAGGGCAGGGCACACCCATACTCATAATAGGTTATATGCGTGTTACAGTCATCACAGGCTTATGTCAACCACCACCTTCACTGGTTTCTCTATTACTAACAGATGGTATTACCTACTATCCATCTACTATGTACTTTAAATGTCAATATTCGACTAATAATAACTTAAAATCTATACATCCTTGACAGATGTCTTCGTACGTGTCCTGGCAGTTTCAGGATCAATATAATTTCTCTCTCGAGATACTATGATCTATGTTCAAGATGATATCCAAGAATGAAATCTGAAAGGTCAAGAGCACAGGAGGTTGGTGGCACCTTAATTTGGGAGAACGGGCGTGTGGTAATGGCTGGAGTGGAATAGTATCAAATACATCACACACGATGCCATTCCATTTGCTCCGTTCTGGACACTATTATGAGCCGTTCTCCCCTAGCTTCCTGTGGTGAAGAGTGGATATGAAAATGTTAGCCACGTCCTGGTTTGTCTAGTTTCATCAACTGTTGTATAAGTGATATGGAACATGAAAAGAAAATCCCTGCATTTCCAGTTTCGTTGAGATAACTATTGTTAGAACATGAAATTCCCTCTGCCTCTTCCTAGACAAACCTGTTTGTGTAATCCTCAGAGGACAGATTCAGCTTAACATTTAGTAATCAATGCTTCCCACAGTTGTGTCAAGTTGGCTGGTGGACCATTCTTGATACACACAGAAACTGTTGAGCGTGAAAAACCCAGCAGCGTTGCAGTTCTCTACACAAACCGGTACGCCTGGCACCTACTACCATACCCCGTTCAAAGGCACTTCAATCTTTTGTCTTGCCCATTCACCCTCTGAATGGCACACATACACAATCCATGTCTCAATTGCCTCAAGGCTTAAAAATCCTTCTTTAACCTGTCTCCTCCCCTTCATCTACACTGATTGAAGTAGATTTAACAAGTGACATCAATAAGGGATCATAGCTTTCACCTGGTCAGTCTATGTCATGAAAAGAGCAGGTGTCCTTCATGTTTTGTACACTCAGTGTATATACAGTTGAAGTCGGAAGTTTACATACACTTAGGTTGGAGTCATTAAAACTTGTTTTTCAACCACTCCAAACATTTCTTGTTAACAAACTATTATGACATTTTGAGTCAATTGGAGGTGTACCTGTGGATGAATTTCAAGGCCTACCTTCAGACTCAGTGCCTCTTTGCTTGACATCATGGGGGTGCTTTGCTGCAGGAAGGACTGGTGCACTTCACAAAATGGATGTCATCATGAGGAAGGAAAATTATGTGGATATATTGAAGCAACATCTCAAGACATCAGTCAGGAAGTTAAAGCTTAGTCGCAAATGGGTCTTCCAAATGGACGATGACCCCAAGCATACTTCCAAAGTTGTGGCAAAATGGCTTAAGGACAACAAAGTCAAGGTATTGGAGTGGCCATCACAAAGCCCTGACCTCAATCCTATAGAACATTTGTGGGCAGAACTGAAAAAGCGTGTGCGAGCAAGGAGGCCTACAATCCTGACTCAGTTACACCAGCTCTGTCAGGAGGAATGGGCCAAAATTCACCCAACTTATTGTGGGAAGCTTGTGGAAGGCTACCCGAAACGTTTGACACAAGTTAAACAATTGAAAGGCAATGCTACCAAATACTAATTGAGTCTATGTAAACTTCTGACCCACTGGGAATGTGATGAAAGAAATAAAAGCTGAAATAAATCACTCTCTACTATTATTCTGACATTTCACATTCTTAAAATAAAGTGGTGATCCTGACCTAAAACAGGGAATTTTTACTAGGATTAAATGTCAGGAATTGTGAAAAACTGAGTTTAAATGTATTTGGCTAAGGTGTATGTAAACTTCTGACTTCAACTGTGTGTATATATATATATATTCTTATACAGTGGACACCTAAACCTATAGGCCTATGCATGCAATGCCCTGATGCATTTAGTGCTCAAAAATCTTTTACAGCTGAACCGTGAGGTGTACAATTATTGTTTTAGGAAAGTAAATACCAATAAATAATATAGGCTATAAAGTTTTGGATATGCTACACAACCAAACACAAGGAATAGTGTTTTTGTAATTTGTTTACAGGCTGTTTTTAAGGACAAATATCCCTTGTTTATTGATGGCGCTGGCTGCGGAACTGAATGCATATGGATGTCCGGTAAATTTCTCACTGGGCACACACTGGTTGAATTAATGTTGTTTCCATGTAATTTCAAAGAAATTACGTTGAACCAATGTGGAAAATACTTTGAATTGATGTCTGTGTCCAGTGGGTACTGTGTGTAAATATACAGTATATCGATTTTCTTTACGAAAAAATACAATCAATCAATCCAAACTGTGCAGCGACCATTTGATGAATGGAAAGAGACATCTGCTACAAAACACCAAAAAGTTTAATGACATTCTGAGATTTCAAACCAAGCCTTCGATACTGGGTAAGACTACAAGGTAGGGTGGGATGTATGTTCTGTTTGTCCAGATTGACAGTCTATTTATTGTGGTGTTGAAAATGCTAACTATGATATTGAAGTCCCCGAAGTCAGTATGCTTTGTTCATCGGTTGTGTGGTGCATTTGCACAGAAACCTGTTGGCGGAAAATGTGTTGCATATATTTTATATAATTACACTGAACAAAAATATAAACGCAACATGTGAAGTGTTGGTCCCATGTTTCTTATTTCTCTCAAATGTTGTGTACAAATTTGTTTACATCCCTTTTAGTGAGCATTTCTCCTTTGCCAAGATAATCCATCCACCTGACAGGTGTGGCATATCAACAAGCTGATTAAACAGCATAATCATTACTGTCAGGATGTCAGTGTGATGCGGTAGGACGAAGTCAGGCGCAGGACACAGAGCTAATCGTAACGTAAAAGAACATAACCTCCACGCAGGGAGGAACAAACCCGCTCACCAGACGACAACCAAACATGAACAAACACGCACAACATACAGTGGGAGCCAGAGGGTTAAATAGGGAAGTGATCAATACTAATGGGAACCAGGTGTGAACAATCAAGGCAAGACAAGTAGAACACAGAAACATAGATCGGTAGCAGCTAGTACTCCGGTGACGACGAACGCCGAAGCCTGCCCGAACAAGGAGGAGGAGCAGCCTCGGCTGAATCCGTGACAATACCCCCCCCTTGACGCGCGGCTCCAGCCGGGGACGGACAGGAGGACGCGGTGCAGGGCGAGTCAGATGACGACGGTGGAAATCCCTCAACATGGAGGGATTGAGGATGACCCTCGTAGGGACCCAGCACCGTTCCTCCAGACCGTACCCCTCCCACTCCACGAGATACTGCAGGCCCCCCACCCAACGCCTCGAATCCAGGATGGAACGGACCAAGTACGCCGGTGCCCCCTCGATGTCCAGTGGGGGCGGAGGAACCTCCCGTACCTCAGACTCCTGGAGTGGACCAGCTACCACCGGCTTGAGGAGAGACACATGGAACGAGTGGTTAATACAGTAATTCAGAGGAAGCTGTAACCTATAACAAACCTCGTTCAATCTCCTCAGGACTTTAAATGGCCCCACAAACCGCCGACCCAGCTTCCGGCACGGCAGGCGAAGGGGCAGGTTTCGGGTCGAGAGCCAGACCCGGTCCCCCGGTGCGTACACCGGAGCCTCACTGCGGTGGCGGTCGGCGCTCGCCTTTTGTCGCCTGATGGCCCGCTGCAGGCGTACATGGGCAGCGTTCCAGGTCTCTTCCGAGCGCCGAAACCACTCATCCACCGCAGGAGCCTCGATCTGGCTCTGATGCCAAGGTGCCAGGACTGGCTGATAACCTAACACACACTGAAAGGGAGAAGGGTTAGTGGAAGAGTGGCGGAGTGAGATTTGGGCCATTTCTGCCCAGGGGATAAAACCCGACCACTCCCCCGGCCGGTCCTGGCAATAGGACCGCAGAAACCTACCCACATCCTGATTAACTCTCTCCACCTGCCCATTACTCTCGGGTTGAAAACCTGAGGTCAGGCTGATCGAGACCCCCAGACGTTCCATGAACGCCCTCCAGACCATTGAGGTGAACTGGGGACCTCGATCCGATACAATATCCTCAGGCACACCGTAGTGCCGGAAGACGTGTGTAAATAGGGCCTCAGCAGTTTGTAGGGCCGTAGGGAGACCTGGCAGAGGAATGAGACGGCAGGACTTAGAAAACCGATCCACAACGACCAGGATCGTGTTGTTCCCTTGTGAGGGGGGAAGGTCCGTAACAAAATCAACTGAAAGCACGGCCGTTGTAGAACGGGTAGGGGTTGTAATTTCCCTCTGGGCAGGTGTCTAGGTGCCTTACACTGGGCGCACACCGAGCAGGAGGAAACGTAAACCCTCAAGTCCTTGGCTAAAGTGGGCCACCAGTACTTCCCACTAAGACAGTGCACTGTCCGACTGATGCCAGGATGACCAGAGGAGGGTGACGTGTGAGCCCAATAGATTAATTGATCGCGAACCACGAGCGGCACGTACACGCGACCCTCTGAACACTGGGGGGGAGTGGGCTCGGTACATAACGCCCGCTCGATGTCCGCGTCAACCTCCCACACCACCGGTGCCACCAGACACGACGGAAGTATGGGAGTGGGCTCAATGGACCTCTCCTCTGTGTCATACAGTCTGGACAGGGCGTCTGCCTTAGCGTTCTGGGAACCTAGTCTGTAAGTAAGCGTAAACACAAAACGAGTAAAGAACATGGCCCACCTTGCCTGGCGAGGGTTCTCCTCGCCGCCCGGATGTACTCCAGATTGCGATGGTCAAAATGAGAAAAGGGTGTTTAGCCCCCTCAAGCCAATGCCTCCACACTTTCAGGGCCTTAACCACAGCTAACAGCTCCCGGTCCCCCACATCATAGTTGCGCTCCGCCGGACTGAGCTTCTTAGAAAAGAAAGCACAGGGGCGGAGCTTTGGTGGCGTACCCGAGCGCTGAGACAGTACAGCTCCTATCCCAGCCTCGGACGCGTCCACCTCAACCTGGAATGCTAAGGAGGGATCCGGATGAGCCAGCACTGGAGCCGAGGTAAACAGGTCCTTCAGATGACCAAAAGCCCTGTCCGCCTCAGAGGAGCACTCTTAAAGGGAGTGCTCCTAATCTCAGCTTGTTACCTGTATAAAAGACACCTGTCCACAGAAGCAATCAATCAATCAGATTTCAAACTCTCCACCATGGCCAAGACCAAAGAGCTCTCCAATGATGACAAGATTGTAGACCTACACAAGGCTGGAATGGGCTACAAGTCCATCGCTAAGCAGCTTCGTGAGAAGGTGACAACAGTTGGTGCAATTATTCGCAAATGGAAGAAACACAAAATAACTGTCAATCTCCCTCGGTCTGGGGCTCCATGCAAGATCTCACCTCGTGGAGTTGCAATGATCATGAGAACGGTGAGGAATCAGCCCAGAATGGGAGGATCTTGTCAATGATCTCAAGGCAGCTGGGACCATAGTCACCAAGAAAACAATTGGTAACACACTACGCCGTGAAGGACTGAAATCCTGCAGCGCCCGCAAGGTCCCCCTGCTCAAGAAAGCACATATACAGGCCCGTCTTAAGTTTTCCAATGAACATCTGAATGATTCAGAGGAGAACTGGGTGAAAGTGTTGTGGTCAGATGAGACCAAAATCGAGCTCTTTGGCATCAACTCAACTCGCCGTGTTTGGAGGAGGAATGCTGCATATGACCCCAAGAACACCATCCCCACCGTCAAACATGGAGGTGGAAACATTATGCTTTGGGGGTGTTTTTCTGCTAAGGGGACAGGACAACTTCACTGCATCAAAGGGACGATGTACCGTCAAATCTTGGGTGAGAACCTCCTTCCCTCAGCCAGGGCATTGAAAATGGGTCGTGGATGGGTATTCCAGCATGACAATGACCCAAAACACACGGCCAAGGCAACAAAGGAGTGGCTCAAGAAGAAGCACATTAAGGTCCTGGAGTAGCCTAGCCAGTCTCCAGACCTTAATCCCATAGAAAATCTGTGGAGGGAGCTGAAGGTTCGAGTTGCCAAACGTCAGCCTCAAAACCTTAATGACTTGGAGAAGATCTGCAAAGAGGAGTGGGACAAAATCCCTCCTGAGATGTGTGCAAACCTGGTGGCCAACTACAAGAAACGGCTGACCTCTGTGATTGCCAACAAGGGTTTTGCCACCAAGTACTAAGTCATGTTTTGCAGAGGGGTCAAATACTTATTTCCCTCATGAGTAGATGGGAGCGGTGGGACTTAGCATCTAAAATAGAACCAAGTTCTATTTTAGCGCCTGGTTACGCAGATGCCCGTTGACGGGCAAGCAGTTTAGATGAAATTATTGAATAACATGTGTGTACGTTTATTTTTTCAACGCTCGCACACGCAACGCGGGCAGTCAGGTCAGGTTGTTACTGCAGATGCGAGAGCTCAGAGGACTGTCTCCGAGACTTCTAGCAGGTTCTAGAACTCAGCATGGCATAATAGTGGCCCGACCTATGAAAGAATAGTGGTAGCGTGCGCATACATGCTATACAAATAACCATCTCTAAACAATAACATCTACTATGCAAATACTCATGCAATTAAGGCAATGCTGGAACTTAGACAATATAAACAACATGCACAATCTAAAATATACACAAACTTTAGCTGCTGGATAACATAGTACTATTAAAATACAGGTACACATAGCAGTAGCTATAAGTACTATTAGTAACCAAGCGTCGCTTAGCAGCATAAAACCCCCAACAGTAGGCCCCACAACTCACTTTCTTAGATGCGCGCACAATCTTCCTAATAAACACAGTCAAAACTTGTTCCCCAGCCAAACTTTGCGTCCTCATCAGCTGAAGATGATAACCACTCTGGGCTAGAGTGGAGGGACCAGAGTCCAAATGTCCATTCGGGCACACCAATTGGCTGAAACCAGGAGGCTGTGATAGACAGCTGAAAAGGGAAGAAAACACACTAACGGGATTGTGGGGAAAGGCATGTGCACAGGCATGGCCTTTCTTACAGTAACCATACCAAATGTAACATATCATTTTGAGTGCACCCGATTTACTTTTACTACAGTCCCTTCAGAAAGTATTCACACCCCTTGACTTTTTCCAAATGTTGTTGTGTTACAGCCTGAATTTAAAATTGATACAATTTAGTTTTTTTTGGTCACTGGCCTACACACAATACCCCATAATGTCAAAGTGGAATTGTGTTTGTAGACATTTTTACAAATTAATAAAAAATCTAAAGTTGATATGTCTTTAGTCAATAAGTATTCAAACCCTTTGTCATGACAAGCCTAAATAAGTTCAGGAGTAAAAATGTGCTTAATAAGTCAACAAAGAAAAATAAAGAACCATATAACTTTGTCTTTGTGTAATTACAGAAAGCTTTGGCCAAAAATAAATGCAGAGGTCCATGTCATTCCAAAGAGCAATTCAGTTCATAATTGCATGGACTCACTCTTTGTGCAAAAATAGTGTTTAACATGATTTTTCTTTATGACAACCTCATCTCTGTACCTGTCACGATCGTTGAGAGACGGGTCAGACCAAGGTGCAGCGTGGTATGCGAACATGTTAATTTAACTCAATAAACATAAAAATAAACAACGTAACGTGAAGTCCTCGGGCTAAACACATACAAGCCTAACACGGAACACACCGAAACACAAACAAGATCCCACAACCCAGGTAGGCAAACTGGCTGCCTAAGTGTGATCCCCAATCAGAGACAACGAGCGACAGCTGCCTCTGATTGGGAATCACACCCGTCCAAACATAGAACTACAAAACATAGATTTTCACGCCCTGACCAAACTACCCAAATAATAACAGTCTCTCCAGGTCAGGGCGTGACAGTACCCCACACATACAATCATCTGCAAGGTCCCTCAGGCGAGCAATGAATTTAAAACACAGATTTAACCACAAAGACCAGGGAGGTTTTCCAATGCCTTGCAAGGTAGATGGGTAACAAAAAAAACAAACAGACATTGAATATCCCTTTGAGCATGGTGAAGTTATTAATTACACTTTGGATGGTGAGTCACTACAAAGATACAGGCGTCCTTCCTAACTCAGTTGCCGGAGAGGAAGGAAACCGCTCAGGTATTTCACCATGAGGCCAATGGTGACTTTAAAACAGTTACAGAGTTTAATGGCTGTGATAGGAGAAAACTGATCAACAACATTGTAGTTACTCCACAATACTAACCTAATTGACAGAGTGAAAGGAAGGAAGCCTGTACATAATACAACTATTCCAATACATGCATCCTATTTGCAACAAGGCACTAAAGTAATACTGCAAATACAAAGTGTTATGTTTGGGGCATATCCAATACAACACATTACTGAGTACCACTCTCCATATTTTCAAGCATAGTGGTGGCTGCATCATGTTATGGGTATGCTTGTAATCGTTAAGGACTGGGGAGTTTTTCAGGATAAAAAAGAAACAGAATAAAGCTAAGCACAGGCAAAATCCTAGATGAAAACATGGTTCAGTCTGCTTTCCAACTGACACTGGGAGATTAATTCACCTTTCAGCAGGACAATAACTTAAAACACAAGGCCAAATCTACACTGAAGTTGCTTACAAAGAACTGAGTTACAGTTTTGACTTAAATCTACTTGAAAATCTATGGCAAGACCTGAAAATGGTTGTCTAGCAATGATCAACAACCAATTTGACAGAGCTTGAAGAGTTTTGAAAAGAATCATGGGCAAATGTCGCACAGTTCAGGTGTGGAAAGCTCTTAGAGACTTACCAAGAAAGACTCACAGCTGTAATCACTACCAAAGGTGCTTCTACAAAGTATTGACTCAGGGGTGTGAATACTTATGTAAATGAGATATTTCTGTATTTCATTTTCAATAAATTAGCAAAAAAGTCTAAAAACATGTTTTCACTTTGTCATTATGGGATATTGTGTGTAGATAGGTGAGACAAAAATATATTTACTCAATTTTTAATCCAGGCTATAACACAAGAAAATGTTGAAGAAGTCAAGTTGTATGAATACTTTCTGAAGGCACTGTATGTTACGTCTAGTCTATTAGACCAGGCTGACTTGGCAGAGGATCTCTGTCTCTGTCAGGATGATTCTCTACTTGCAGATTGATTATTGTAATTCATGCCTGCAATGAGGTGCTATTGGCAGGTGTTTCTTTCTTTGAAAAACAGAATAAAAAATAATTACAAAATAATTTGGTAGAAGTGAAATGTTCGCATGCACACCACCATGCTTCTCTCGATTTTAGTGCAGGTAATTAAAGCCTAAAAGTGTACTTTTTATGAGGTAAAAAGCCTAAGGATTCATCCAACACACTGTCGATCACTGGACATTTTACCCGACTTTCTTTCCATTCCAGTTTGTCAGAAATTGTGACTAACAGTTGTGACTAACAATTGAGGCCAACAGTGCTCACCAAACTGACCAAATCCCCCTCAATGACAGTGAAAATTTGATAGCAATTCTGGATCAGAGAGCTATTTTATATCACTGCCATGGGAGGGAGTAAGAAGCAGAACTGAACAGATTTCTTCTTGCTCCGTCTTGATTGACCACTAGGGTGCCCCTCAGCCAGCCTGCCTTAACTTCCCCGTACCACAGGGGGCAGCACTGCTCAGGGTTCCATCATCAACCCTCACCAGGAGCAAACAGGAGTTTTCTCCCCTGCCTGCGTATATCCTTGATTCCAGTTTCTTTTAACTTTATTTTATTCCATTTGTATTTGAAAGTCAACTGTAGTCTTTTGTCCTCACTGAGTGTTGAAGCACAGGTATTATACCAAAAATGAAGCTGTGACATGTTCTCTCCCTCCTGGCTCCTTGCCCTCCTCTCCTCACCTCCTCCATAACATGGCAGATATGGGGAGGAAGGGAATAAGGTATTAGGAATGGAGGAAGATACATTTTTGATCCCTCTCTCAGCATGTTTTTATAAAGCTGCAATGTCAGGTAAAACCCAGGTGTCACTGCAGGACTTCCACTCCTTTAGCTGGAATTGAAAATGGTGCTCAGGATGTCTACATAAAGACAGTATGTCTATGACACACACACACTTGTACCTGTCTTTTCGGTCCACTCGTTTTTTAATGTCTACCCAGTCCGTCATCAGTGTCAATATACGGAAATCTTTCAAATCTACACATATAGGGTTACATTCAGATGTGATGCACTAGGGTTATTTTTTTTTCTTATTCAAAGGTGTCTAATAGACATTACGTTAGTGAATATATTCATAGTATTATACATTTTTGAAGTTGAATCTTTACATTTATTTAACATAGTTTTCAATGCAGTATTAGACCAAAATATGTCACTTGCTTTTAATTTCTTGGGCTGCAGAGTGCAGTTCTATTTTCATTGTGAGGGAGTGTGCTTTTTAAATCAGTTGTTAACAAAGGGAATGCCTTTGCTTTTGATTGAATGTGCAGTTCTATCATTTTGTTGAATGCTATGGAGTTGGATTTTGGACTGCTGAGAAAATCTTAATAACCCACTGCACCTTTAAGATCTTCATTAATCCAAGACAAGGTGTATTACAACAGGCTGTTGAAATAAGAAAACAATAACCAACAAAGCATTATTACTGTATTTTATTGTCTTCTTTTTGCACAAAAGTGCTAGTTATGTATGCTTTGGGGCTGAATGTGAAAAAATAAGAATTTGTAACACATTTTTCTTTAGCACCTTTGTTCTATTTGTGGGTTTGAGATTTCCCCCCCCCCCCCCCCGGCTTTACCCAGGTGACTGTGGGAGATAGATGGATGGCGTGAAACATGTGGCTTGTTTTGCTTTTCTTCACGGAAGGTGTGTTCGAGTCATCAACAGCAACTGAAATAGCTGTGTGATAGGATCTCACGAGACCCAAGTGAGAATCGGACTGATTTTAACCTAAAAAATTGAAATATTCTTTTTTTAAACAGCAAACCTGCATATTTGGAATTGTAACACTGAAATTGTCCTAGCGCCCCTATTTCAGACTGGGATATTGGAACATGAATCTGGGGTTGACATGGGGACATAGAGATATTAGACTTCCATGACTGATAGTCCCGTGTAGCTCAGATGGTAGAGCATGGCACTTGCAACGCCAGGGTTGTGGGTTCATTTCCCACGGAGGACCAGAATGAAAAAATGTATGCACTCACTAACTGTAAGTAGCTCTGGATAAGAGCATCTGCTAAATGACTCATATGTACACCCAATTTCATTGAAATGATGTGCAATCAACCAGCCTGTACTTGCAGGGCCATAAAATCACATAGGAACTACAGTTTGTGGAATCTAAGATTAAATGTTCTTGTTGCTGCAGGGGGTTGATCAGCTTTAATATTGCAGATACATTGTGGCTTCTATCAATGTAATTATCTGCATTATTTCCAATCCCCCATATATTTTTGGGTAAATATATAAATATTTTACATATATATTTTCCTCCTTTTTGTTTTCCCCTAACCCTACCACCCCTCCCCTAATTGGAGTAAACTAATGGACAACAATACTTAGGCTTCTACTTCCAGCTTATACATACTATATACAGTACATTTTACAGATACAGTACATTTTACATTTGTTATCTTGTCTTTTTGTTATTTTTAGTACAACCCTTCAGCTCCCCTCAACCCCTCCCATCTATCTCTGAACAGTTTTGATTTCTCTGAACAGTTTTGATTTCTATTTGCCATATATTTTTCAGATGTGCTGTGATGTTTCACAAAAGTTCTGAGCCACCTTTCTATTCTCATAGTTTCTACAGATTGTAAATTAAAGATACATTTTTTTGCTAAGAGTATTATTATATTATTGATTGATTGACTATGACTGTTCAAATCACCCAGCAGTGCTATTTGCAGAGTTAGCTCCAGGTAAATGTTGCAATTCTTCAGCCATTCCTAAACCTGCGACCAAAAACAAGCTACATATGGGCAGTACCAAAACAAGTGATCTAATGATTCTGAATCTTCGCAGCAAAATCTGCAGAGCTGTGATGGTTGTATCCCCCATACAGTGCATTAGGAAAGTATTCAGACCCCTTGACTTGTTCCACATTTTGTTACGTTACATACATATTCTAAAATTGATTAAATCGTTCTTTTCCCCACATCAATCTACACACAATACCCCATAATAACAAAGCAAAAATAGTTGTTGTTTTTTACATTGTTGCAAATGTATTTAAAATAAAACACTTAAATATGACATTTACATAAGTATTCAGACCCTTTACTCAGTACTTTGTTGAAGCACCTGTGGCAGCGATTACAGCCTCGAGTCTTCTTGGGTATGATGCTACATGCTGGGTACAGCTGTATTTGGGGAGTTTCTCCCATTCTTCTCTGCAGATCCTTTCAAGCTCTGTCATGGATAGGGAGCATCGCTGCACAGCTATTTTCAGGTCTCTCCAGAGATGTTCGAGTCCGGGCTCTGGCTTGGCCACTCAAAGACATTCAGAGACTTGTCCCGAAGCCACTCCTGCATTGTCTTGGCTGTGTGCTTAGGGTCGTTGTCCTGTTGGAAGGTGAACCTTCACTCCAGTCTGAGGTCCTGAGCGCTCTGTAGCAGGTTTTCATCAAGGATCTCTCTGTACTCTCCGTTCATCTTTCCATCAATCCTAACTAGTCTAGCAGTCCCTGCTGCTGAAAAACACCCCCACAGCATGATGCTGCCACCACCGTGCTTCACCGTAGGGATGGTGCCAGGTTTCCTCCAGACGTGACGCTTGGCATTCAGGCCAAAGAATTCAATCTTGGTTTTATCAGACCAGAGAATCTTGTTTCTCATGGTCTGAGAGTCCCTTAGATACCTTTTGGCAAACACCAAGCGGGTTGTCATGTACCTTTTACTGATGAGTGGCTTCCATCTGTCCACTCTACCATAAAGGCCTGATTGGTGGAGAGCTGCAGAGATGGTTGTCCTTCTGGAAGGTTCTCCCATCTCCACAGAGGAACTCTGGAGCTCTGTCAGAGTGACCATCAGGTTTTTGGTCACCTCCCTGACCAATGCCCTTCTCCCCCGATTGCTCAGTTTGACCGGGCGACCAGCTCTAGGAAGAGTCTTGGTGGTTCCAAACTTGTTCCATTTAAGAATGATGGAGGCCACTATGTTCTTGGAGACATTCAATACTGCAGAAATGTTTTGGTACCCTTCCTCAGATCTGTGCCTCGACACAATCCTGTCTCGGAGCTCTACGGAGAATTCCTTCGACCTCATGGCTTGGTTTTTGCTCTGACATGCACTGTCAACTGTGGGACCTAATATATCGAGGTGTGTGCCTTTCCAAATCATGTCCAATCAATTGAATTTACCACAGGTGGACACCAATCAAGTTGTAGAAACATCTCAAGGATGATAAATGGAAACAGGATGCACCTGAGCTCAATTTCGAGTCTCATAGCAAAGGGACTGAATACTTAAGTAAATAAGATATTTATGTTTTTTATTTTTAATACATTTGCAAAAATTTATAAAAACCTGTTTTCGCTTTGTCATTATGGGGTATTGTGTGTAGATTGATGAGGGGGAAAAATACTTTTATCCATTTTAGAATAAGGCTGTAATGTAACAAAATGTGGAAAAAGGTCAAGGGGTCTGAATACTTTCCGAATGCACTGTATATATACATTCCAGTCGTACTTTATCAAAAGCCTTTTCAAAGTCAGCTATGAATACCAGGCCTGGTATCTCAGATTTTTCATAGTGTTCTATTGTTTCCAGTACTGAGTATTATCTCCAATGTATCGTCCATTTAAAAACCTGTCTGATTAGGATGAATAATATCCAACAATACCTTTTTAATTCGATGCCCTATGCATTTTGCTAGATTTTTTGCATGACAACACTGAAGTGTAAGTGGACTCCAATTTTTTTAATGGACTGGATCTTTATATTTACCACCTGGGTCCTGTTTCAGTAATAGTGAAATCAGACCTTCTTGTTGAGTATCGGATAGTCAACCATTTTTATAGGAGTGGTCAAAACATGCGGTAACACTTTACTTGACATCTAGCGTCTTAACACGTTATGACACAGTCATAACCATGTAATAATATGTCATAACTTGTCATAACCTGTCATAATATGGTCATAACACTGTCATGACACATATATTTACACTGGTTGTTACATTGTGTGGCTGGTTATGACACCTACATAAGAGTGTCAAAACCCACAAAACCTACCACACAAGGCAAAACATTACATTACATCAAAGCCTGCTTGTCAACAGTATTTTTATGTTATATAACATTTTCTGAAATTGACCATATTAAATGATCATTGTAATTGCACACACATTGATGTCAGACATGCACCTACCCCAATGCTATGTTGCTGATGACTGGGATGAATGCAGGAACCGATTTCAGGAGCAGGACAAGACACCCTCTTTTTGACTGATGACTGACATAAGGGCATGTACGTGATAGGCCTATCTGGCTTATATGATTAGGATGGTCATAAAGTGTATTTTATTAGTCCAAGTAAAGTGACACAGGATGGTCATAATGCTTCATGTCAGTGTCATAAAGTGTATTTGCTTACTCCAAGTAAAGTGACACAGAATGGTCATAATGCTTCATGACAGTGTCATAAACTGTATTTTCAACTAGTTATTTAAAATATGATGGAAAAAAACATAACTGTAAATAATTAATTACAATAACAACGACAAAGGATTTAAGAAATAAACTTTCAAACGAAAGGAAACTTCTTGGCAGAGAAAAAATATTTGAATAAATATGGGTTTTGACACTTTTATGTAGGTGTCATAATCAGGCATAAAAAACTATATATGTCACAACAGGTGTAAATATATGTGTCTGACAGTGTTCTGACCATATTATGACAGGTTATGACAAGTTATGTCAGCTGTTATGACATATTATGATATGGTTATGACTGTGTCATAATGTGTTACGATGCTAGGTGTCAAGTAAAGTGTTACCAAACATGCTAATAACGGTCCTCTGAGTACATCAGGAAAAAGGTTTGATATACCTCAACTGGTATGCCATCCAGCCCTGGAGTTTTCCTGGACTTAAAGGCTTTAATTGCATCAAGAAGTGTAATTTGGCCTTCACATGAGTCTTTCTGTACAGCTGTTAATTTTACATTTTTAATGTTAATCCTTACAATTAACTTTGGTTAATGGAGATGGAGGAGACTGAAACTAAAACATATGCTTAAAGTACTTTGCTTCCTCTTTCAAAGTATAGTTTGGTGAATCATGGGTGACTGTCATTTCTAACAAGTTTCAGTAAATTCTATTTGGTAGCATTTACAGTCTGTGTTGAAGATAAAAAAATAGTTTGGGGTTATTTTTCCCCATATTCCATCAACTTGCTTCAAACTTAGTTATACTTCACTGGCTGAATAGGGGAGGAACTGAAGTGGAAACAGGAAGAGCAGATGAGAGAGAGCAAAGATGAGCAGTGAAGCTTAACAAGACACATACTTTTATGTGTAAAATATGAAACATACAGTGCCTTGCAAAAGTATTGATCCCCCCTTGCCGTTTTTCCTATTTTGTTGCATTACAACCTGTAATTTAAATTGATTTTTATTTGGATTTCATGTAATGGACATACACAAAATAGTCAAAATTGGTGAAGTGAAATGAAAAAAATAACTTGTTTCAAAAAATTCTAAAAAATAAATAACGGAAAAGTGGTGCGCGCATATGTATTCACTCCCTTTGCTATGAAGCCCCTAAATAAGATCTGGTGCAACCAATTACCTTCAGAAGTCACATAATTAGTTAAATAAAGTCCACCTGTGTGCAATCTAAGTGCCACATGATCTCAGTATATATACACCTGTTCTGAAAGGCCCCAGAGTCTGCAACACCACTAAGCAACGGGCACCACCAAGCAAGCGGCACCATGAAGAGCAAGGAACTCTCCAAACAGGTCAGGGATAAAGTTGTGGAGAAGTACAGATCAGGGTTGGGTTATAAAAAAATATCAGAGACTTTGAACATCCCACGGAGCACCATTAAATCCATTATTAAAAAATGGAAAGAATATGGCACCACAACAAACCTGCCAAGAAAGAGCCGCCCACCAAAACACACAGACCAGGCAAGGAGGGCATTAATCAGAGGCAACAAAGAGACCAAAGATAACCCTGAAGGAGCTGCAAAGCTCCACAGCAGATATTGGAGTATCTGTCCATAGGATCACTTTAAGCCGTACACTCCACAGAGCTGGGCTTTACGGAAGAGGGGCCAGAAAAAAGCCATTGCTTAAAGAAAAAAATAAGCAAACACGTTTGGTGTTTGCCAAAAGGCATGTGGGAGACTCCCCAAACATATGGAAGAAGGTACTCTGGTGAGATGAGACTAAAATTGAGCTTTTTGGCCATCAAGGAAAACACTATGTCTGGCGCAAACCCAACACCTCTCATCACCCCGAGAACACCATCCCCACAGTGAAGCATGATGGTGGCAGCATCATGCTGTGGGGATGTTTTTCATCGGCAGGGACTGGGAAATTGGTCAGAATTGAAGGACTGATGGATGGCGCTAAATACAGGGAAATTCTTGAGGGAAACCTGTTTCAGTCTTCCAGAGATTTGAGACTGGGACGGAGGTTCACCTTCCAGCAGGACAATGACCCTAAGCATACTGCTAAAGCAACACTTGAGTGGTTTAAGGGGAAACATTTAAATGTCTTGGAATGGCATTGTCAAAGCCCAGACCTCAATCCAATTGAGAATCTGTGGTATGACTTAAAGATTGTTGTACACCAGCCGAACCCATCCAACTTGAAGGAGCTGGAGCAGTTTTGCCTTGAAGAATTGGCAAAAATCCCAGTGGCTACATGTGCCAAGCTTATAGAGACACACCCCAAGTGAATTGCAGCTGTAATTGTTGCAAAAGGTGGCTCTACAAAGTATTGACTTTGGGGGGTTAATAGTTATGCATGCTCAAGTTCAGTTTTTTGTCTTATTTCTTGTTTGTTTACCCCCCAAAAAATGTTGCAGCTTCAAAGTGGTAGGCATGTTGTGTAAATCAAATGATGCAAACTCCCCAAAAATCTATTTTAATTCCAGGTTGTAAGGCAACAAAATAGGGAAAATGCCAAGGGGGGTGAATACTTTCGCAAGCCACTGTATCCATGACGGCCCTCTTAATCCTCCCAGCTGTGTTTGTTTTTGCACTAGAGAGGTAAAGTGTACTGTAGCCTACAGACCACACATACCATTGTCTCTTTCATCTCTCAGGGCTGAGTATTTCAGTGAATCCTTGTTCTATGGACTTATGATAACCCTTTCCTCATTGTCATTTAATTTAATTTATCCTGACTTAACCCAAGCCATATGTATAAGGAGGGCATATGGTTCAGGTTGGTAAAGCCACAGATTATCCATTATATTGACCAGATCAGCTGTGTAGCCAGACATTTGTTTGTGGGTCGAACAACAGGCACAACTGTGATATAAATCCGAGCAACCTAAGCATTGCAAAACTTCTATTCGATCAAATAAGCCACGCGTAGCAAATAAGACATTACATTTTTTGTTAACCAAATTCGACACTCTCTCAATGACCTCCATACAAAAACTCCTCTCTAGGTGAGTGAAAAAAACTAAAAGACGCCACCTGCTGGAGAAGACAGATTTTGGGCCCAGTTATCCCTCTTGCTTGGGAAAGACTATATGGACATGCCTGGTACCCAAATCGACAGCCGGGACAGCCTCTCATAGACTAGACGTAACATAGTAAATGTAAATCTGGGACACTGAAATTATTATGATATGTTACATTTAGTATAGTTACATAAGATAGAAGGTTACTTGAGGGAGGGTGGATGGGTGGGTATATAACGCAAACATCTAGCAACCCAAAGGTTGCGTGTTCAAATCTCATCATGGACTACTTTGCAACTACTACTTTTTAGCTACTTTGCATGTTAGCTAACACTTCCCCTAACCTTAACCCTTCCCTAACCGTTTAACCTAACTCCTAACCTTAACCCTAACCTTAACCCTAACCCCTAGTGCTAGCTAACATTAGCATTAGGCACCTAGCTAATGTTAACCACAACAAATTTGAATTCATAACATACACTATATATAAATAAGTATTTGGACACCCCTTCAAATTAGTAGATTAGGCTATTTCAGCCACACCCGTTGTTGACCGGCAAATAAAATCGAGCACACAACCATGCAATCTCCATAGACAAACATTGGCAGTAAAATGGCCTTACTGAAGAGCTCAGTGACTTTCAATGTGACACCGTCATAGGATGCCACCTTTCCAACAAGTCAGTTTGTCAAATTTCTGCCCTGCTAGAGCTGCCCCGGTCAACTGTAAGTGCTGTTATTGTGAAGTAGAAAAGTCTAGGAGCAACAACGGCTCAGCCACAAAGCTCACAGAACGGGACCACCGAGTGCTGAAGCGTGTAGCGCGTAAAAATAGTCTGCGCAATGCCAAGCGTCGGCTGGAGTGGTGTAAAGCTTGCTGTTATAGCAGTAAAGGGGGGACCAACTCCATATTAATGGAATGAGACGTTCGAGACGAGCAGGTGTCCACATACTTTTGGGAATGTAGTGTCATAAGTTTTTCAAATTCAAATTGCAATTTGTAACATATCATACAAATTGTAATTCATAACATATCATACGAAATGGATAATGGACATCCACAAATTAATACATAGCATACGAAACGTAACATGTGATGCTAAATTGTGTGATTCAGCTTTACATAAAGAATTATATGAAATGCTCTGAGACCAGGTTGCAGCCAGCCAATGATGTACAGTTGAAGTCGGAAGTTTACATACACCTTAGCCAAATACATTTAAACTCACTTTTTTATACAATTCCTGACATTTAATCCTAGTAAAAATTCCCTGTCTTAGGTCAGTTAGGATCACCACTTTATATTAAGAATGTGAAATGTCAGAATAATAGTATTTGGTAGCATTGCCTTTAAATTGTTTAACTTGGGTCAAACGTTTCGGGTAGCCTTCCACAAGCTTCCCACAATAAGTTGGGTGAATTTTGGCCCATTCCTCCTGACAGAGCTGGTGTAACTGAGTCAGGTTTGTAGGCCTCCTTGCTCGCACACGCTTTTTCAGTTCTGCCCACACATTTTCTATAGGATTGAGGTCAGGGCTTTGTGATGGCCACTCCAATACCTTGACTTTGTTGTCCTTAAGCCATTTTGCCACAACTTTGGAAGTATGCTTGGGGTCATTGTCCATTTGGAAGACCCATTTGCGACCAAGCTTTAACTTCCTGACTGATGTCTTGAGATGTTGCTTCAATATATCCACATAATTTTCCTTCCTCATGATGCCATCTATTTTGTGAAGTGCACCAGTCCCTCCTGCAGCAAAGCACCCCCACAGCATGATGCTGCCACCCCCGTGCTTCACGGTTGGGATGGTGTTCTTCGGCTTGCAAGCGGCCCCCTTTTTCCTCCAAACATAACGATGGTCATTGTGGCCAAACAGTTCTATTTTTGTTTAATCAGACCAGAGGACATTTCTCCAAAAAGTAAGATCTTTGTCCCCATTTGCAGTTGCAAACTGTAGTCTGGCTTTTTTATGGCAGTTTTGGAGCAGTGGCTTCTTCCTTGCTGAGCGGCCTTTCAGGTTATGTCGATATAGGACTTGTTTTACTGTGGATATAGATACTTTTGTACCGGTTTCCTCCAGCATCTTCACAAGGTCCTTTGCTGTTGTTCTGGGATTGTTTTGCACTTTTCACACCAAAGTACGTTCATCTCTAGGAGACAGAACGCGTCCCCTTCCTGAGCGGTATGACGGCTGCATGGTCCCATGGTGTTTATACTTGCGTACTATTGTTTGTATAGATGAACATGGTACCTTCAGGCGTTTGGAAATTGCTTGTGGAGGTCTACAATGTTTTTTCTGAGTGTCACACCCTGGCTATGGGACTCTAGTTGTTGAGCCAGGGTGTGTTTGTTCTATGTGGTGTGTTTCTATGTTGGGGGTTCTAGTTCGTCTATTTCTATGTTTTGCCTGAGTGACTCCCAATCAGAGGCAACGAGTGTCAGCTGTTGGCTGGTTGTCTCTGATTGGGAGCAATATTTAAACTGTATGTTTTCCCTTTGTGTTTGTGGGTTTTTGTTCCGTGTCGGTATTTGTTACCGTTGGACGTTACAAGTCGTTTATTGTTTTGTTCGTGCTTTATTAAATAAAGTCTAAACATGTTCGTTCAACACGCTGCGCATTGGTCTACTTCTCTCCCTGACGATCGTGACAGAAAAACCCACCAAGACTGGACCAAGCAGCGTGTCCAGGAGCCATCACCAGGGAGATCGCTAGCAGATCTCCGTGGCAACCTCGACTGGGTCAAGCCTAGTGAGGAGCAGAGAGGGTGGACTTGGGAACAGTGGAGGAGGAGCCTCGACTGGGTCAAGCCAAAGGAGGAGCAGAATGGCTGGAGTTGGAAGCAGGAGAGCGAGAGTTGGGCGAGAAATATAGAGGCCTGGCCCACGGGGAAGAGAGACCCCCAGAAATTTTTTAGGGGGGGGCTAACGCCATGGACGACGGGCCAGCAGGAGACCGCGGCAGAGCGGCCCAGCGGATTGGCAGAGGAGGCCGCCAGGTTACGGGGGCCACTGGTCGAAGAGGGGGTGGAAGATGTAGAGGCACGGCGAGAGGTACTGGCGTGTGTTGCCAGTCCGGTCCGGCCTGTTCCTGATCCCCACGTAGGGCCAGTGGTGTGTGTTCCCAGTACGGTCTGGCCTGTTCCTGCCACTCGCACCAAGTCTACGGTGCGCATCGCCAGCTCGGCCCGGCCCATTCCTGCTCCCCGCACCAAGTCTGTGGTGCGTTTCGTCAGCCCTGTCCGGCCCGTTCCTGCTCTCCGCACCAAGTCTGTGGTGCGCATCGCCAGCCCAGTCCGGCCCATTCCTGCTCCCCGCACCAAGTCTGTGGTGCGTTTCGTCAGCCCTGTCCGGCCCGTTCCTGCTCTCCGCACCAAGTCTGTGGTGCGCGTCGTCAGCCCGGCACGGCCCGTTCCTGCTCCCCGCACCAAGTCAGTGGTGTGCTTCGTCAGCCCGGTTCGGCCCACTCCTGCTCCCCGCACCAAGTGTGTCCTCTGTAGCTCAGCTGGTAGAGCACGGCGCTTGTAACGCCAAGGTAGTGGGTTCGATCCCCGGGACCACCCATACACAAAAAAAAAATGTATGCACGCATGACTGTAAGTCGCTTTGGATAAAAGCGTCTGCTAAATGGCATATTATAAGTCAGTGGTGCGTTTCGTCAGCCCGGCTCGGCCCGCTCCTGCTCCCCACACCAAGCCAGTGGTGTGCGTCGTCAGTCCGGCACGGCCCGTGCCTGTTCCACCGGTGGCGGGTCCGGCACCGGTCAGGTGCTGCGTCACGCCGGAGCTAGAGCAATCCGCTCCACCAGTGTTCAGTTCAGCTCTGGTCAGCAGGGCCAGACCGGACCAGGGGTACTTTGGGGGGTTAGAGAAGGAGTGGGGGTCAAGCCCGGAGCCAGAACCGCCGCCGAGGAGTTATGCCCACCCAGCCCTCCCCTGTTTTGCTCTTTTTGAGGCGCGGTCGCAGTCCGCGCCTTTAGGGGGGGGTACTGTCACACCCTGGCTATGGGACTCTAGTTGTTGAGCCAGGGTGTGTTTGTTCTATGTGGTGTGTTTCTATGTTGGGGGTTCTAGTTCGTCTATTTCTATGTTTTGCCTGAGTGACTCCCAATCAGAGGCAACGAGTGTCAGCTGTTGGCTGGTTGTCTCTGATTGGGAGCCATATTTAAACTGTATGTTTTCCCTTTGTGTTTGTGGGTTTTTGTTCCGCGTCGGTATTTGTTACCGTTGGACGTTACGAGTCGTTTATTGTTTTGTTCGTGCTTTATTAAATAAAGTCTAAACATGTTCGTTCAACACGCTGCGCATTGGTCTACTTCTCTCCCTGACGATCGTGACACTGAGGTCTTGGCTGATATATTTTGATTTTCCCATGATGTCAAGCAAAGAGGCACTGAGTCTGAAGGTAGGCCTTGAAATACATCCACAGGTACACCTCCAATTGACTCAAATGATGTCAATTAGCCTGTCAGAAGCTTCTAAAGCCATGACATAATTTTCTGGAATTTTCCAAGCTGTTTAAAGGCACAGTCAACTTAGTGTATGTAAACTTCTGACCCACTGAAATGGTGATACAGTGAATTATAAGTTAAATAATCTGTCTGTAAACAATTGTTGGAAAAATGACTTGTGTCATGCACAAAGTAGATGGCCTAAACTATTTGTTAACAAGAAATTTGTGGAGTGGTTGAAAAACTAGTTTTAAGGACTTTTTTTTTAATTTATTTTTTTAAACCTTTATTTAACTAGGCAAGTCAGTGAAGAACAAATTCTTATTTACAATGAAGGCCTACCAAAAGGCAAAAGGCCTCCTGCGGGGACGGGGGCTGGGATTAAAAATAAAAATATAGGACAAAACACACATCACGACAAGAGAGACACCACAACACTAAATTAAGAGAGACCTAAGACAACATCATAGCATGGCAGCAACACATGACAACACAGCATGGTAGCAACACCACATGACAACAACATGGTAGCAACACAACATGGTAGCAGCACAAAACATGGTAGAAACATTATTGGGCACAGACAACAGCACAAAGGGCAAGAAGGTAGAGACAACAATGTATCATGTGAAGCAGCCACAACTGTCAGTAAGAGTGTCCATGATTGAGTCTTTGATTGAAGAGATGGAGATAAAACTGTCCAGTTTGAGTGTTTTTTGCAGGTCGTTCCAGTCACTAGCTGCAGCGAACTGAAAAGAGGAGCCACCCAGGGATGTGTGTGCTTTGGGGACCTTTAACAGAATGTGATTGGCAGAACAGGTGTTGTATGTGGAGGATGAGGGCTGCAGTAGGTATCTCAGATAGGGGGAAGTGAGGCCTAAGAGGGTTTTATAAATAAGCATCAACCAGAAGGTCTTGCGACGGGTATGCAGAGATTACCAGTTTACAGATGAGTATAGAGTGCAGTGATGTGTCCTATAAGGAGCATTGGTGGCAAATCTGATGGCCGTATGGTAAAGAACATCTAGCCGCTTGAGAGCACCCTTACCTGCCGATCTATAAATTAAGTCTCCGTAATCTATCATGGGTAGAATGGTCATCTGAATCAGGGTTAGTTTGGCACCTGGGGTGAAAGAGGAGCGATTACGATAGAGGAAACCAAGTCTAGATATAATCTTAGCCTGCAGCTTTGATATGTGCTGAGACAAGGACAGTGTACAGTCTAGCCATACTCCCAAGTACTGGTATGAGGTGACTACCTCAAGCTCTAAACCCTCAGAGGTAGTAATCACACCGGTGGGGAGAGGGGCATTCTTCTTACCAAACCACATGACCTTTGTTTTCGAAGTGTTCAGAACAAGGTTAAGGGCAGAGAAAGCTTGTTGGACACTAAGAAAGCTTTGTTGTAGAGCGTTTAACACAAAATCCGGGGAGCGGTCAGCTGAGTATAAGACTGTGTCATCTGCATATAAATGGATGAGAGAGCTTCCTACTGCCTGAGCTATGTTGTTGATGTAAATTGAGAAGAGTGCGGGGCCTAAGATCGAGTCTTGGGGTACTCCCTAGGTGACAGGCAGTGGCTGAGACAGCAGATGTTCTGACTTTATACAATGCACTCTTTGAGAGAGGTAGTTAGCAAACCAGGCCAAAGACCCCTCCGAGACAACAATACTCCTTAGCCGGCCCACAAGAATGGAATGGTCTACTGTATCAAAAGCTTTGGCCAAGTCAATGAAAATAGCAGCCCAACATTGCTTAGAATCAAGGGCAATGGTGACATCATTCAGTCATCCTGTTAAAGCCTTCCCAGGTAGTTTTTGCTGGCAACAACAGCAGCATGGTGCTAGTTAAAACTTGTAAAAGTTATGTTTATTTCGATGGGCGAGGCAGAAATAACTTATCTATTGGTCACCATCTGGATTTGGTCACCATGTCCAATTTCTTCCATCCCACTTGATTTTAGTTCGAGAGGATAGCAGCCTACACGAGAAATAACTTGTTATATTGGTAGTAACCATTTGGATGTCACCGTGATACCAAAGACAGTACAGTATGAAGATAAGGCAGAAACTGCTTCTCCAATATAAATCCCATATCACGCTTGTAGGCGATGTCGATGTCATGCGGATGACACGTCTTCGGGTCCAAGGGTCTCGCGCTGAACTACGCATGTGTAGGCCGTCAAATGAAAGGCACTCCTTCGATATAAAGTTGTTTTTGACGAACATTTTAATGTGTCAGTTTGTATCTTTTACGAGGTTGGAGTAATAACATGTTCAACTACTTAAGACATTGGCTCGAATCTAGGTTGTGCCTTTAGATTTCAAGAAAATTAACATCTAAAGAATAATTGTTCACTTCTCTAATTGACTTCTCAAGCCCCAAACCCCGGCCTGGTCGGTTTGGTCTGCTCCGCAAGCGTTCCCGGAAGTCTCGCGATGTTGCGCCTTGTTGAACCAAAGACATTAAGAGGCAGTGAGGCTGTTCCTGACTAGTACAGCAGGTGGCAGCAATAACACCAGATTCTAGAAGAAGAAGACCTAAAGCGGACCAGGAAGTGACGGGGTTGTTTTGTTTGATGGAAATTGGTTGAATGAAGATGGACTGAGACAAATTGTAGATTTATATAAAACAAAAGACAATTTTACTTTGTTTTGAAGGTAAGGTCGTAGTCTCTCAAGTCCCAATCATCTAAATGTTCTCGGAAGCATCACAGCAAACACACTAGCTAGCTTACCTAGCGTCATTTCTAACTTGCTAGCCAGCTAAACTGGATAGCTAGCTACGTTAGCATGCTACCTCCAAGCCACAAATGAATCGGTTATCTTTAGGAATCGTTGTCCAAGCCACTACAAAGATGACTCCTCGACTAGGTAGCTAACTTGCAACTGCATATTCATAGATAACCTTTCCATATGCTTCATTACCAAAGTGATTTATGTAGTTCGATGAAGTCGTAGGTTAATCTGAGCAGATTGTGTGGTTGTAGCTAGCCATTGTAATGTGTATTTCATTGTTTACTCAGGTGCATGGTTGCTCTGCATTTGAGACGCCTGTATGAGTGACGCACACCACCATAGAACTCCACCACCATGGGCCAGCGAAGGAGGGGGGCAGCTGTCCATGCTCCCCCAGCCAACAGACACCCTGACGGGCTCACAGTGGCTCCCCAGGCCCCTGCCAAGAAGCACAACATATGCATGGTGTCAGACTTCTTTTACCCCAACATGGGAGGGGTGGAGAGCCACATCTACCAGCTGTCCCAGTGTCTGATAGAGAAGGGTCACAAGGTGGTGATCGCCACCCACGCCTACGGCTGCAGGAAGGGGGTCCGTTACCTGACCAACGGGCTCAAGGTGTATTATCTGCCCCTGCAGGTGATGTACAACCAGTCCACAGCTACCACCTGCTTCCACAGCCTGCCGCTGCTGCGCTGCGTGTTTGTCAGGGAGCGCATCACCGTGGTGCACGCCCACAGCTCCTTCTCCGCCATGGGCCACGATGCACTGTTCCACGCCAAGACCATGGGCCTCAACACGGTGGGTAGCAGTCTAACGGAGTGGTACACTATAGAGAATAGGGTGCCATTGCAGACGCATCCTAGAGCAAGATGGTAGCATATCAAATTCCTAAAATAGGTTTTATGTGCCCAGCTAGTATAAATAACTAAAAGTTGTCTGTTTACAGGTGTTTACAGACCACTCCCTCTTTGGTTTTGCTGATGTTAGCTCGGTGCTGACCAATAAGCTGCTGACGGTGTCTCTGTGCGACACCAATCACATTGTGTGCGTATCGTACACCAGTAAGGAGAACACAGTGCTCAGGGCAGCGCTCGACCCCGAGATCGTTTCTGTTATTCCCAACGCCGTCGACCCCACAGACTTCACCCCCGACCCTTCCCAGCGCCATGACGACAGGATCACCATTGTTGTGGTCAGCCGCCTCGTCTACCGCAAAGGTAGGTAGGGGTGAGACTATATAATGATAAATGTGGACCCCCACATAGCAAAAAATATTAACTATGTGCGCTTGTCGGTTATCAATACATAAAGCCTGTAGATATGATTGTAGGAATGTCTCAATCACTGCTTTTACACTTTTTTAGGAATAGATCTTCTGGGAGGGATCATCCCAGAGCTATGCCTCAAACATCCAGATCTACATTTCCTGATTGGGGGAGAGGGACCAAAGAGAATCGTGTTGGAAGAAGTGAGAGAGAAATACCAGCTACACGATAGGTAGAATTAAACAGTGATGTGGATGTATGTTTGTGGATGTATGTTTGTGGGTGTAGGTATGTGTCTGATTTGCTTCTCTCTCTCCCCAGGGTGCGTCTCCTGGGGGCCCTTGAGCATAAGGATGTGCGGGGGGTCTTGGTCCAGGGACATATCTTCCTCAACACCTCCCTGACAGAGGCCTTCTGCATGGCTATAGTGGAGGGGGCCAGCTGTGGACTACAGGTCTGTTTGCCTACTGAATATTAATCCATATTCATCCTCTGTTGCCCATACCTGGACACAAACTAGAAGGTGGTTGTACCAGGGTTTCTGTTAGCCGTTAATAGCTGTCTTTCTGGCCGAACAAAAAATGTTTAGAAAAGCCAATAAATACAATTGCTGCAGGCCAATTGTCTGGCAGAATAAGAACAAATCCCATTGAGAAATAATAATATTTAGCCTATTTATTGATTTAAATACCGGTTGATGTAAATATATTTGGCTGGTCCTGCTTATAGGTCTATAGGTTAATTTGCATAATTTAGTGGACTTAAATTGGTATTCACCCCCCCTTGGCATTTTTCCTATTTTGTTGCCTTACAACCTGGAATTAAAATGGATGTTTGGGGGGTTTGTATCATTTGATTTACACAACATGCCTACCACTTTGAAGATGCAAAATATTTTTTATTGTGAAACAAAGAAGAAATAAGACAAAAAACTGAACTTGAGCGTGCATAACTATTCACCCCCCCAAAGTCAATACTTTGTAGAGCCACCTTTTGCAGCAATTACAGCTGGGGTATGTCTCTATAAGCTTGGCACATCTAGCCACTGGGATTTTTGCCCATTCTTCAAGGCAAAACTGCTCCAGCTCCTTCAAATTGGATGGGTTCCGCTGGTGTACAGCAATCTTTAAGTCATACCACAGATTCTCAACTGGATTGAGGTCTGGGCTTTGACTAGGCCATTCCAAGACATGTAAATGTTTCCCCTTAAACCACTTGAGTGTTGCTTAAGCAGTATGCTTAGGGTCATTGTCCTGCTGGAAGGTGAACCTCCGTCCCAGTCTCAAATCTCTGGAAGACTGAAACAGGTTTCCCTCAAGAATTTCCCTGTATTTAGCACCATCCATCATTCCTTCAATTCTGACCAGTTTCCCAGTCCCTGCCGATGGAAAAACATCCCCACAGCATGATGCTGCCAACACCATGCTTCACTGTGGGGATGGTGTTCTCGTGGTGATGAGAGGTGTTGGGTTTGCGCCAGACATAGCGTTTTCCTTGATGGCCAAAAAGCTCAATTTTAGTCTCATCTGACCAGAGTACCTTCTTCCATATGTTTGGGGAGTCTCCCACATGCCTTTTGGCGAACACCAAATGTGTTTGCTTATTTTTTTCTTTAAGCAATGGCTTTTTTCTGGCCACTCTTCCGTAAAGCCCAGCTCTGTGGAGTGTACGGTTTAAAGTGGTTCTATGGACAAATACTCCAATCTCCGCTGTGGAGCTTTGCAGCTCCTTCAGGGTTATCTTTGGTCTCTTTGTTGCCTCTGATTAATGCCCTCCTTGCCTGGTCTGTGAGTTTTGGTGGGCGGCCCTCTCTTGGCAGGTTTGTTGTGGTGCCATATTCTTTCCATGTTTTGATATGGATTTAATGATGCTCTGTGGGATGTTCAAAGTTTCTGATATTTTTTTACAACCCAAACCTGATCTGTACTTCTCCACAACTTTGTCCCTGACCTGTTTGGAGAGCTCCTTGGTCTTCATGGTGCCGCTTGCTTGGTGGTGCCCCTTGCTTAGTGGTGTTGCAGACTCTGGGGCCTTTCAGAACAGGTGTATATACAGTTGAAGTCGGAAGTTTACATACACTTAGGTTGGAGTCATTAAAACTTGTTTTTCAACCACTCCACAAATTTCTTGTTAACAAACTATAGATTTGGCAAGTCGGTTAGGACATCTACTTTGTGAATGACAGTAATTTTTCCAACAATTGTTTACAGACAGATTATTTCACTTAAAATTCACTGTATCACAATTCCAGTGGGTCAGAAGTTTACATACACTAAGTTGACTGTGCCTTTAAACAGCTTGGAAAATTCCAGAAAATGATGTCATGGCTTTAGAAGCTTCTGATAGAATAATTTACATCATTTGAGTCAATTGGAGGTGTACCTGTGGATGTATTTCAAGGCCTACCTTCAAACTCAGTGCCACTTTGCTTGACATCATGGGAAAATCAAAATAAATCAGCCAAGACCTCAGAAAACAAATTGTAGACCTCCACAAGTCTGGTTCCTCCTTGGGAGCAATTTCCAAACGCCTGAAGGTACCACACTCATCTGTACAAACAATAGTACGCAAGTATAAACACCATGGGACCACGCAGCCATCCTACCGCTCAGGAAGGAGACGCGTTCTGTCTCCTAGAGATGAATGTACTTTGGTGAGAAAAGTGCAAATCAATCCCAGAACAACAGCAAAGGATCTTGTGAAGATGCTGGAGGAAACCGGTACAAAAGTATCTATATCCACAGTAAAACAAGTCCTATATCAACATAACCTGAAAGGCTGCTCAGCAAGGAAGAAGTCACTGCTCCAAAACCGCCATAAAAAAAAGTCAGACTACGGTTTGCAACTGCACATGGGGACAAAGATCGTACTTTTTGGAGAAATGTCCTCTGGTCTGATGAAACAAAAATAGAACTGTTTGGCCATAATGACTATCGTTATGTTTGGAGGGAAAAGGGGGCCGCTTGCAAGCCGAAGAACACCATCCCAACTGTGAAGCACGGGGGTGGCAGCATCATGCTGTGGGGGTGCTTTGCTGCAGGAGGGACTGGTGCACTTCACAAAATAGATGGCATCGTGAGGAAGGAAAATTATGTGGATATATTGAAGCAACATCTCAAGACGTCAGTCAGGAAGTTAAAGCTTGGTCGCAAATGGGTCTTCCAAATGGATGATGACACCAAGCATACTTCCAAAGTTGTGCCAAAATGGCTTAAGGACAACAAAGTCAAGGTATTGGAGTGGCCATCACAAAGCCCTGACCTCAATCCTATAGAAAATGTGTGGGCAGAACTGAAAAAGTGTGTGCGAGCAAGGAGGCCTACAAACCTGACTCAGTTACACCAGCTCTGTTAGGAGGAATGGGCCAAATTCACCCAACTTATTGTTGGAAGCTTGTGCAAGGCTACCTGAAACGTTTGACCCAAGTTAAACAATTTAAAGGCAATGCTACCAAATACTAATTGAGTGTATGTAAACTTCTGACCCACTGGGAATGTGATGAAATAATTAAAAGCTGAAATAAATCATTTTCTCTACTATTATTCTGACATTTCACATTCTTAAAATAAAGGGGTGATCCTAACTGACCTAAGACAGGGAATTTTTACTAGGATTAAAGGTCAGGAATTGTGAAAAACGGTTTAAATGTATTTGGCTAAGGTGTATGTAAACTTCCGACCTTCAACTGAATACTGAGATCATGTGACACTTAGATTGCACACAGGTGGACTTTATTTAACAAATTATGTGACTTCTTAAGGTAATTGGTTGCACCAGATCTTATTTAGGGCCTTCATAGCAAAGGGGGTGTATTTTATTTGTCAGAATTTTTTGAAACAAGTAATTTTTTTCATTTCACTTCACCAATTTGGACTATTTTGTGTATGTCCATTACATGAAATCCAAATAAAAATGAATTTAAATTACAGGTTGTAATGCAACAAAATAGGAAAAACGCCATGGGGGGTGAATACTTTTGCAAGGCACTGTATCTTATTTATCACGCATACAGCATACAGATAGAGTCTTTGAGCAGAAAATCTGTCAGACTAAAACATCTCAAACAGCAAATGCATAGGCAACTGAAGGCAGGCTTCATAAGCGCATCACACACCACTTTGCAATGAGCTGGAGGCAGTATCCATTTTGAAAACATATATTTAATTGTTTGAAACCTGAATGTTTTACTACATATTATGAGGCATGTCTTACCTTGCTTAAAAGTAGCCTAGCCAAAATCAGAACATATCTGTGGAGGCAGTTATTTTATATCAACTTTCTTTCGTTGTCCGGTAACCAAAGGCACAATCCTAGTCATATTAGCAACCCATGCTAGTAGGTTGCGTATTAGATCTCCCCTCTTTCTAAATTTCTAATGGATATTTTCATCTGTCACATGAAACCACTCTCATGTGCGGTGCGCTTTTGACAACGCTGTTTTGCCACTAATTGCATTACAGAACCAACATTCACACCTAGTCTACTGCCTTGTGCACATAGCTGTGTTTATAATGTGAAGAAATAATAGTTTATCAACATTTTAATCTAAACGTTCTCATCTGTTGCGTCAGACTCATTGCTTTTTAACGTTGTTTTTATGTAGCCTAGGCCTACTGGTTGGATGGATTTGGGATCTATCTTCCCACAACTGTCCCAGAGTCGGTTTGGAATGAGCTATTTCTTTCTCGACAAGCTGACCAATAGAATAGGAAGCCTTAACGTTTCTACTATAGTAGATTGACATAGGCTAGTGATTTTGCTGTTCGTTACTGGTCTTGTTGGCTGAGGAAAAGTACATGTGGACAGTTATTTTAACATGTTCAAAGTGCGCATCAGAATTCGGGTAAGAAGGACCGCACATCGTTGCATTCTCGACTTGCATGTTCTGTTAATATGAATTACCGTAATCTAAATGTGATTTCTGTCATTCTGAGCACTGTGGGTGGACACCCTAATCGGGTTACGCACCCAATGCATGTGGGTCGGGGAATTTTGTCGAATGCCCAGTAAATTAAAATGTGGCCGGTCAAATGTCCTGCGACACATTTTCCTAACAGAAACCCTGGTTGGTACCTGCGTGTTGCTGGTTGGATGTTAGCCTGCTTGTTATTCTTAGTATTGGCAGATTTTAGTGTGTGTGTGTGGTTAATGGACGTGTGTGTAGGTGGTAAGTACGCGTGTTGGAGGGATCCCTGAGGTTCTGCCTGAGGATCTGATCACCCTGTGTGAGCCCACCGTGCGTTCTCTTTGTGCTGGCCTGGACAGTGTCATCGCTAGGCAACGATCTGGCAGCGTCGCCTCCCCTGCCTCAATCCACGCCCACGTCCGCACCCTCTACACCTGGAGGAATGTCGCAGAGAGGACAGAGAAGGTAGGCTCATACATACTTACATATATTTTGTATGTTTCTTAAATCTAGACTGTGATACACTGTCATAATACCTTTAATTGACACAGACTGAGATATTGATGCGGTCTAATTCATTGATACAAACACTGTGTGTGTGTCTCTGCTCTCTGTTCTGTCAGGTGTATGACCGTGTGGCTGGGGAGGAGGTTCTTCCTCTGGACAGACGGCTGCTCAGACTGAGAACCCACTGTGGCCCTGTGGCAGGCTCCATCTTTGCCCTCTTTGCTGTCTTCGACTTCCTCTTCCTGCTCCTTCTCCGCTGGCTCCTCCCAGACTGCCTCATAGACATTGCCATGGACGCCACGGGCCCCCAGGGGCTGTGGAGGCAGGGCTTGGGCGATAGGAAAGGAACTCACTCTAAAAGTGCCATGTTGACAAAGGAGGAGCCAGGTGGTCACAAGACCAAGCTATGATGATAAAACACAACTCCTTATCCTCAACCGTAATATAACTGCTTAAAATACTGACTTTAAAAAAAATCTAACTTGACCTCTGACCCCACTACCTAATGACCTGTGGATACTGATCACTCATTGCATAATGTTTTAAGGGAAACCCTGATGTTTACAAAAGGATGAGTGTTCTTGCTCAGGTAAAGATGGTTATAGATATGTTTTATTCTTTGTAACCCCTGAATGAACCCCAAAACTGAATCACTCCTGTATTAATATTCCACTCCTAGTTTTTGTATTTTAATTTCTTTATCCATGCTTTGCACTGAATAAAGAAGGGATATAGGTTCACAGATGATTATTTTTATCAGTAAGGAGGTTGGGGGTATACCGTTATTACAAAAATGGCACAATGAATGCTACTGGTTGCCATAGACAGCAGTATGATCTTTAAGGGGACTCTGTAATAGCATAGTTTTGTATTCTAACCTCACCCACTCACCAAGTTCCCTTCCTTGTACTTTTATGCTTGAATTTTATATTTTAGTTTTAGTAGTTCTCTGCTTTTTAACTTTTTTTACCCATATCATGCTTTGCCAATGTCTTTGTTGGGTGGTTCCTCTCCTTTCGAGATGTTTGTGAGCTCATGCTTAAGGCTGTGTAGCCTAATGATGCACTGATTACTGAACCTTGACCTATGATGGAAACTAAAGTCTGTTTCAGAATGACCTATTTTGTCCCTTTTCTACATTAGTGACATGTCACCCTTTTTTCTGACAATGTATTTTCAATAGCTAGGGCCTCAAACTTCTTCTTGTATGTCCTGGAACAAAAACATCACAGTTTTCACTGTAAACAGCTTGCCAGACAAAACACATAGCTGTGAAAGTGGAGATTGGGATGGTATTCCTTTCTTTTCAAGACCGAGGGTAGTGCACCATTCACACATCGTTCGGGCTGTAGACTGGGTAAAGAGCATCATTGTTGTCACTACAGAAACATGTTCAGGGTATTCATGAGGCCCTAAAGTAACGAGTGGAGGACAGAGGAGCCTCTTAAAGAAGAAGTTACAGGTCTATGAGAGCCAGAAATCTTGCTTGTTTGTAGGTGACCAAATACTTATTTTCCACCATAATTTGCAAATAAATTCATTAAAAATCCTACAATGTGATTTTCTGGAAAAACATTTCTCAATTTGTCTGGCATAGTTGACGTGTACCTATGATGAAAATTACAGGCCTCTCTCATCTTTTTAAGTGGGAGAACTTGCACAATTGGTGGCTGACTAAATACTTTTTCCCCCCACTGTATGTAGGCCTTATTCAAAAACATGTTTTTTTGCGCTATGGAAAAGTTGAACTTTCAAAATACCCAACTATTCACATTCCAATGTCAATGTACTACAGGCACTACGTTTTGAACTGATGTTCTCCATGTAGAAAACATTGAACAGGACTTGAATGACGCAGACGTGCAGATAGTTGACCCCTCTATCTTCTACTTGCTTTTAGAAAGCCCTAAACATAATTGATTTATTGCATTCAATAGCACCTTATCCACTTATTTGTTCTTACGCCATAAGGTTGTCCTCTGCGCATGTTGAAACACCATACCTTATCACCTAGATATGAGAATACACAGATGTTCCTTTTGTGTGTGTTCGTGTCCATCAGTCTATCGGTCCTATGCTTACCTCTATTGTCATGCAACAGTTCCCCCATTCCACAGAAAGGGGGGTGTTACTCCTCTCCTCAGGGTCGGGGGAGGAGGTAGCTTGGGACCTGATAAGAGGTCTGGGAAGGCCAGACAGGTTTGTGCATCCCACTCATAGCTGGTTCACTCACTGTGGAGGAGGCTGCTGTTTTTAACCATGGCTGGTGTGCAGACGGAGATTGCCCTGTGCAGTCGGCCTTGGAGAGGACCCTTCCACATCTATGGGGGACTGGCATGCAACTCGCTCATGGCTGGTATGGATTTCTCTCTGCTGCTGCTTTGTCAAAGTCAATTCTGTTGAGTAAATTAGTGTTAGGTGAGAGCAAGAAAGCTACAATTTGTCTGTGGTATTGGTGTTGTTCAACAGAGAATGTTTGGTGTCTCGAATAAACACATTATACAGTATGTTTTCCTAAGAGTTAAGAACCAGAGTTGTTTCAGATATTTTGGGATGTTGTTTGAGGCGATGAGATAGAGAAAATGGAAAGAGAGAGCAGTTAGGTCAAGATATCTTGGTGTGTTGCTAGAAGAAGAATACTGTACTCACTGGGGGGGGGGGGGGAAATGGTTGAATCAATGTTGTTTCCATGTAATTTCACCCAAAAAATTCAATGTGATGATGTTGAATCAACTCGGAAAACTGATTGGATTTGGGGGAAAAAGTGAACCATGTTAGGGAATTTCGTCCCCTTTTCACCCAACTTTGAACCTACATCCAATGACATGGTGACATTTTTTTGTTCACAAACCCAACCAATTGTAAATCAAATCTAAACGTTGAACTGACGTCTGTGTCCAGTGGGTAGCCCACTGATGTGTGTCCTGAATAAATATACTGTATATCATTGTCTTAGTGAAAATAAGGGAACCAAAGTCTAGTTTTTGAATACTTCATTATGTGAGACAATGCATTTCCCTCACAATAGGCAAGTGCCTCTCATTTGCACATGAACTCTGCTGGCTGTTCCAGCAGGTTTGTCTGATGCATATTCATTTATTTCTATTGATGAGACGAGCCAGTTAGTATGACCAGCTTGGAGAGAGAGAGAGGAAGTCTGTCTGTGTGGGTGTTTAGTTCTCCCAGCTAGTGTTTTCTGTGATACTGGGGCAGGAACTGGGCTTCAGTGTCTCAGGTCCAGGAGGTTGGTTGTCTGATAATGATGTGCTGTGTTTGGACAGGCTACAGTATGAATGATGTGTGTGTGTGTGTTTGCACAGACTTGTGGTCAGACAGGACTCCTCTCCACGATGCTGCCTACCAGGGTAGACTCCTGATCCTGAGGACTCTGGTCTCACAGGTACACAGTCAAAACGATGTCTTGCAGTATAAAGATGACATACACACACACACTAAACAAAACACACATATCACATACACAACATTAACTCCTCCATCTTCTCCACTCTCAGGGGTTTCCTGTGGATATGCTGACAATGGACAGGGTCTCTCCCCTCCACGAGGCCTGTCTCGGAGGACATTACGCCTGCGCCAAGTTCCTGCTGGAGAACGGGGCCAATGTAAGAATGCAATTTTCTATTACACTCAAACTAGGAAGAATCAAAGATGATAAATTATCGTTGTGTTTTACCAATAAACTAATGCCTCTTCATGTGATTGGTCCCTGTGTGTCTGCAGGGGGATATGGTATCGACTGATGGAGCCACACCCCTCTTCAATGCCTGCAGCAATGGGAGTGTTGCCTGTGTCAGACTGATTCTACAGTACAGCCCCACCACACACCCTGCCCATCACCTGGCATCACCCGTCCACCAGGCTGCAAAGAGAGGTAAGTGTGTATGTGGATGTATTTTATGTGCATTGTGACACAGAATGACCCTTTCATGCAGCATGATGGTGTAATGGTAAACATTGTACTCAGTAAACGTTGTTTCCCTCCTCAGGTCACAGGGAGTGTCTGGAGGTTTTGCTGTCCCATGGATTCCACATAGACCTGGATCTGCCTGGTGTGGGAACCCCTTTGTATGCTGCCTGTCTGGCCCAGGCCACCGACTGTGTGGAGAGACTGCTGGAATCAGGTGTTGATGTGCAGGGTGGGTGTGGTCATGACACACCATTACACGCGGCAGTGCAAGGGGGAGGAGTCAGGTTGGTGGAGCTTCTGATGGACTACGGGGCTGATGGGAGTTGTAGGAATTCAGACGGGAAGACTCCTCTGGAGCTGGCAGCTTGCGACAGGACAGTCAGAACTACAATACAGAAAAGAGGTGAAAATACTTGTTTATTAATGCATTCACCCGCACATCCATGCATACATGAGTCTACCCAAACCTCCCACTGAGAACACACTGTTTGAATCAACGTTGTTCCCACGTCATTTCAATGAAATTGCGTTGAACCAACGTGGAATAGACATTGAATTACGTCTGTGCCCAGTGGGCTGTTACAGTATGAAAGTCTATGTCTACTGATGGAATGCTATCAATATATTTTCCATGTCTGACATATGTCCTTCCTACCTTCCCCTTCTTTATTCTACCTTTTCTCTCCTCCTTACTGCCTCAACTCTTTCTCTCCAGGTCCCTGCACTCTCTCTCAGCTGTGTCGGTTCTGCATTCGGAGGAGTTTGGGACAGGCTCGTCTAGACAGAACATCAGCCCTCTACCTCCCTCACAGACTCCAGGCTTTCCTGCTTTACCAGTAACACTGGAACAGCAACCTTTTTACAAATGTTTGGTAAATTACTTTTTATACTATATAGCAATTTTAATTGACTTTTCAACCTGTTCAATGTTTTTAGCAGTGAGTTGGTGACTGAACTAATTCATGGTTTTGTTTTTCTTGGTTTAATAGAAACTGGGTTGACTGACTGTTTCGTAGCTTTTCTCAGGCTGCTGTATTTTTCTAATAAAATGATTATATTCATCATATCCAAAATAGGTTTTATTTTGTCATAAACCCGCTATGTTGATGTGGACATAAACAGTAGGGGAGCCCCGTCACACACTGTATCAACTCTCTGAACCAAAGCATAGCCATCTTCTTGACAAAAGGAAAGTTGTCTGGGCATTGCGAGTGCATCTCAACAGTCATCAGTGGCTTCCTCGCTTTGCAGCCTTTCCTTCATATGCTTTATCTGTGAGAACAGTGAGAGAAGAGGGGAATTAGGGAGCTGACAGACAAAGGAACAAGGAAAGAGGCATAGGAGAGTGGCGTTTGAGTGGATGGAGAGGTGTGTGTACGTACCTGGTGTGGCTTCAGGGTGTTTCCTCTCCTGTCCTCCTCCTGTGCCTGTTTAGATTGAGATTGAAAAGGTCATATCATCAAATGCCTGATGGCTAATCAGGTCTCATTAAGTTTCATTAAGGAGAGGCCTTCAGCCTACCTTCCTGAAACAGAGATCACCTATAGTTCATTGTCTCATTAACCAAGTTTGGGAAACCCTGATCTACATGATGTATTGATTTGCCTGATAGTGTTTTGTGCAATGTTCTCAGGGATGTGAATGAAAGTAGAACAGAGCAAGGTTCAATCGATTTTCTGAATCAAAGTGTTGAATGACAGAAAATAATCAGTGGGAGTTGATGGAATCACAACATCTTCACATTCTATATGACGACCTTAGGATTTGAGAAAAATAGAACCGAAAAAGAGTGAATAGTAAATAGCAGATGAATAGTCCTACATAGGGCTGTGTCCAGCCTTAAAGACACAAGGTTAAGCTGAATGAAAAGTGAAAACACCATTTTGAAGGCGCACAATACTAAAGAACATATAGCTATTATTGAAACAATCATTGCAAAACGATAATAGGAAATGCATGTCCAAGCTCCATGCCCTCATGAACACCCGAAGAACTGTGTGTGATTGCTAGTGTCTACACAGACATCTAAGGTAAGTGATGTCCATTAAATAAGAGCTTCCTTGATTGGCCGTAAGTGGTTTTGTATGTTGTGTTCTGAGCTCGTAACCATGTTTCAGTAGCTCCTTGTTCAATTTATTTTTCTAGTCCAGTCCAAAGTGAGAATGTCCAGCATGCAGAATAAAGCAAGTAGTTAGAATATTGCATGTTCGCTGGAGGGACATGCTTTCAAAATAAAATCAAAGTTTATTGGTCGAATACACAGTTTAGCAGATGTTATAGCAGGTGCAGCAAAATGTTTATATTACTAGCTCCTAACAATGCAGTAAAATGTCAAACAAGTATACAAATATTCAACAACAAAAAATAACATCTTAAAATGTCTGAACGAATCCAATTAACCCAAATAGCATTGTAACAGTAATCCAAATGCAATCTATATGTATCTACACCGGATGAATTTACACAAGATATACTAAGAATGACATGTACAGCAGTAGCTATATTAGAATGAACTATGTCAAGAATACAGTGTACAAATGAATAGATGGTGTGTATAAACAGTGTAACTACAATGCAATGTACAATAGTAGAAATATTAGAATGAGCTATGTCGAGAACAGAGTATTTAAATACACAGTACAAAACCTCATGGAAAAATATACTGAACAAAAATATAAACCTAACATGGAACAATTTCAAAGATTTGACTGAGTTACAGTTCATATACAGTGAGGGAAAAAAGTATTTGATCCCCTGCTGATTTTGTACGTTTGCCCACTGACAAAGACATGATCAGTCTATAATTTTAATGGTAGGTTTATTTGAACAGTGAGAGACAGAATAACAACAAAAAAATCCAGAAAGACACATGTCAAAAATAAATTTATTTATTTATAAATTTATTTATAAATTTATTTGCATTTTAATGAGGGAAATAAGTATTACATGTGGTCTGTGGTTGTGAGACTGGTTGGATGTACTACCAAATTCTCTAAAACGACGTTGGAGAGAAATGAACATTCAGTCTCTGGCAACAACTTTGGTGGACATTACTGCAGTCAGCATGCCAATTGCACAAGCCCTCAAAACATCTGTGGCATTGTATTGTTTGACAAAACTGCACATTTTAAAGTGGCCTCCTTTTATTGTCCCCAGCACAAGGTGCACCTGTGTAATGATCTGTTTAATCAGCTTCTTGATATGCCACACCTGTCAGGTGGATGCGTTATCTTGGCACAGGAGAAATGCTCACTAACAGGGATGTAAACCCATTTGTAACCTTTTTCTGTCACGCCCTGACTTATGGGACTCTAGTATGTTGAGTCAGGGTGTGGAGTTCTATGTTGTTATTTCTATGTTCTCATTCTAGGTTGTGTGTTTCTATGTTTGGCTGGGTGTGATTCCCAATCAGAGGCAGCTGTCGCTCGTTGTCTCTGATTGGGGATCATACTTAAGTAGCCTGTTGGCATTCATTAGTTGTGGGATCTTGTTCCGTGTTGAGGCTTGTATTGTGTTTAGTCTGAGGACTTCACATTACGTTGTTTTGTTCGTGTGTTTATCTTTATAATAAACATGTATGCATTTCACGCTGCGCCTTGGTCTGACCCGTCCTTCAACGCACGTGACATTTTCTTTATTTTAAATAAGGTTTTTGTGCGTATGGAACATTTCTGTGTGTATGGACCAACACTTTACATGTTGCGTTTATATTTTTGTTCAGTGTAGATAGAATTGCAGGAATTTAGCTTCCAGACCAGTCCAGAATATACATATATACTGTATGTATGAGAATGGTGTGTATAGACAGTATGCAAAATTGAAAAGGTATGTAGAATGAAAAATGTATGCACTCACTAACTGTAAGTCGCTCTGGATAAGAGCGTCTGCTAAATTACTAAAATGTAAAATGTATGTACAGCAGCAGTTATATAGGATGAGCCATGACTAGAATTCAGTATGTAAACATTCTTAAAGTGACAAGTGTTCAATGACTATGTACTGTACATAGGGCAGCAGTCTTTACGGTGCAGGGTTGAGTGCTGGGTGATAGCCGGTTAGTGACAGTGTCTAAGGTTCAGGACAGGGGCCGGCTAGTGGTGACTATTTAACAGTCGGATGGCCTGGAGATAAAAGCTGTTTCTCAGTCTCTCTGTCCCAGCTTTGATGCACCTGTACTGTCTCTGCCTTCTAGATGTCAGTGGGGTGAACAGGCCAGATGTTGGGGAATGTGTTGAGGAAGAGTACAGGACTGCAGCGCAGGACATTGAAACACCAGACCCCACATTTTTTCAACCATTTAATCAACACTAAACATCATAGTGTAGCCTACATAAAAAACTCAATTTTACTGCTAAAAATATAGTCACTTATATATATATATAAATATAGTCACTTATATATATATATAAATATAGTCACTTATTTTAAAAACAAAAACACTTTGGCACTGTAAACAAGACAACACAAGCTTGTTCTACAGTGCCTTGCAAAAGTATTCATCCCCCTTGGCGTTTTTCATAATTTGTTGCATTACAACCTGTAATTTAAATAGATTTTTATGTGGATTTCATGTAATGGACATACACAAAATAGTCCAAATTGCTGAAGTGAAATGAAAAAAATAATGTGTTTAAAAAAATTATAAAAAATAAATAGCGGAAAGGTGGTGCGTGCATATGTATTCACCCCCTTTGCTATACATTTACATTTTACATTTTAGTCATTTAGCAGACGCTCTTATCCAGAGCGACTTACAGTTAGCGCATACATTATTTTATCGAACCCACAACCCTGGCGTTGCAAACGCCATGCTCTACCAACTGAGCTACATCCCCTGCCGGCCATTCCCTCCCCTACCCTGGACAACGCTGGGCCAATTGTGCGCCGCCCCATGGGTCTCCCGGTCGCGGCCGGCTACGACAGAGCCTGGATTCGAACCAGGATCTCTAGTGCTATGAAGCCCCTGAATAAGATCTGGTAAAACAAATGACCTTAAGAAGTCACATAATTAGTTAAATAAAGTCCACCTGCGTGCAATCTAAGTGTCACATGATCTCAGTATATATACACTTGAGTGGTTTAAGGGGAAACTTTAAATGTCTTGGAACGGCCTAGTCAAAGCCCAGACCTCAATCCAATTGAGAATCTGTGGTATGACTTAAAGATTGCTGTACACCGGCGGAACCCATCCAACTTGAAGGAGCTGGAGCAGTTTTGCCTTGAAGAATGGGCAAAAATCCCAGTGGCTAGCTGTGCCAAGCTTATAGAGACATACCCCAAGAGACTTGCAACTGTAATTGCTGCAAAAGGTGGCTCTACAAAGTATTGACTTTGGAGGGGTGAATAGTTATGCACGCTCAAGTTTTCTGTTTTTTTGTCTTATTTCTTCTTTGAATCACAAAAAAAAATATTTTGCATCTTCAAAGTGGTAGGCATGTCGTGTAAAATCAAATGATACAAACCCCCCAAAAATCAATTTTAATTCCAGGTTGTAAGGCAACAAAATAGGAAAAATGACAAGGGGGGTGAATACTTTCACAAGCCACTGTACAAATAAATTGTGATCAAATAAAATGATGGAGTGCAGAGTTGTGCTTTTACAGAGACCAGAAAATACACAAACAACAACAAAATATTCAATTAACCCATAGAGAATTACTTTTTATATTTATCGAACATTGAGAAACTTTGGACAACATCAAACTACTCTTGGACATATTTGTCCATTTTCATCTGACCCAAACAATCAGATATACTGTAGTCTGATCCATACAATGAACTGTACACAGGTATTTATATCTCTTCCACCAATGCTGAGATGTCTATGAGTTGAGATGTCTGTGGGTATGTAGATAGAACGTTTCCAAGCCTTTGATGCAGGGCTGACTACCCCTGGGCAACTGTTGTTAAGGAAGTTGATCCTTCAATGTAGGGTACAGAATTCAAACACTCAACTAAACAACAATCTAATCTGTATCTTTCAAAGCACTGAAGTTGTTGGTGTTTTAGTCAGCTGGAGATATCCCTACAGAACTTTCTTTTGGGCATAGAAGTGTGTAAACATTGGCAGTCGGCACAGCTCCAGTCCCCAACAGCTCCAGTAACATCCATAGGTGTCTGTTCCTCTCATCATTACCTTGTCATCAGCATCTTATTCACACCTGGCTGGGTTGTCATCTTTTCTAACAACTTCTCTAATGGATCAATACAGTTCCAATGAGAAACCAGAACAGAACTGCATCTCCGGAGGACTGAGACCAGTGATCTGTAACTTCGAGATTATTCTGCCACATTGGTTTACATACGTAGCAGCAGCTGTTTAGATGATACATTCTAAACTTAAAATCAGAGGTGTAAAGTAACTAATTACAACTACTCCCATTACTGTAATTAAGTAGCTTTTTTGAGTACTTGTACTACTTGTATTTTTTCTTTACTCAATTGTCTTTTTCTGAGTACTTTTTTTTTACACCAGTAAATGTACTTCTACTTGAATAAAATGTCATTAAAGTAACAGTACTTCTAATTAAGTAGGATATTTCAGTACTCTTTCCAACCCCTGCTTAAAATAAAACACTATGTATCAATCATGGATCATGGGATGCATATACTGTAGCCCAGCATATCAACCATTTAATTCGAATGAAGTATGGTGCTACAATATCAACACTAGGAGTTAGAACACAGTCCTACTACATGGGTTACAGCCATATATTATTCTGTGATTTGATTGGGTAGCAGTATGTCAGTTTTGGAATGTCACTTTCACAAGTCTAAAGCATCATCTTTAGTACAGTCACTACACACAGCCTTCCTGACTAACATGAGCCCCATTGACGAGGCTGAAGTTAGCCAGAGACTGATTGTTGCTCCGCCCCGTGCCCTGAGCGTTACAGCTGATTGGTGGACGGCGGCGGCAGCGGAGCTGCTTGTTGAACTGCTTGTGGAAGCTGTTGCTGAGCAGGTAGAGGGCAAAGGGGTTGACGCATGAGTTGGTAAAGGCCAGGACGCGGGCACACACGCTGGCGATGAAGTGTCCCAGGGACGTGTCCACCTGGCCGTAGTGGTAGGAGCGGTACAGGTAGATCACATGACTGGGGAGCCAGCACACAGCGAACAGACCGACAAACACCAGCACTGTCTTAGCCAGACGCTTCCTAGACTCAATCTGTGGGAATGGTAGAGAAAGCATCAATGAGTTTATGTATTCAGAAGGACTGGACACACACACAAACGCATACACATATTTCTAATTTTCCCATTTTACTATTTCCCATGTCTCATTAAATGATAAACACCTAAACATCCAGTGTCCAGACACACATTCACACACCTGTTTCTTGATGTGTAAGTGTGCCTCCACGGGCATGTCTGAGGCGCTCTGGATCAGGCTGCGTGCGATGAAGCAGTAGTACACAGAGATGATGAGGAGGGGGATGATGTAGAAGATGAGGAAGAAGGCCATGGAGTGGATCTTAGGGTGCAGTTCCCCGGCGTGGGGGTAGGGAGCGCATGTCACAAAGGTGTCGTTGGTCTGGCCGATGTTGAAGGTGTGAAGGTCGGAGAAGACCACCTCAGGAACGGCCAGGGTCATGGAGAAGAGCCATATGGCTGCTGCTCGGAAGCAGAACTTAGCTGTGGACTTCTGGATGTCCATGGGTTTGACAATGGCCTTGTACCTGGGACGAGCAGAAAACTCATTTTATTACATTTAGCAGTTTCTTAGTCATTTAGCACAAGGGTTGAAAATAGATAGGCTATTTAATAATAATAATTATTATTATAATAATGGATAAGGAAAATAAAGTCTAGAACCGATTTCCCAAATGTTACTCCGTTACCAAATATGTTTTATTATGATAATGTATATGAACCCTCAATTTAATTATACATATTCTCTTTTACAGAAAGTGAATAGATCAATTGATAGTGACAGAGCCACACATTGTATAAGATCTGCTAAAAACAACTAAAAAATATAAAATTACTTGCCAAGCAAAGTCCAATTTCTTTGACTCCTCGACTTCAGAAGGTCATAGCTTAGCTTCTGAATCTCATAGAGACAAACCAAATATATTAATTCCCATGTGCATCAGAGTCGCGTCTTCCTCTGGCATTTTACCTCTTGTTTCTAGCCTAAAGCCCCCCTCCCCCAGATCCTTTATCATTAAAGAAACAATTGGCTCACATGGATCAGGATTAAAAGAACCAGAGAACTCAATGAAAAGCAGCTGGTGTTGGTTAATTGAGTCTGATCATATCTATAATGAGAGAATATGGACGCAACATACATAAAGGTACTTCAGGACCATCAAAGAGTGCTAGAATGGCATTTGGTAATGAATGTATAGAAACGAACAACTCTCATAATAAAACATGGATTTCCTGAATCAAAATCCATTGATGAAATCAAATCAAATCAAATCAAATTGTATTGGCCACATGCGCCGAATACAACAGGTGCAGACATTACAGTGAAATGCTTACTTACAGCCCTTAACCAACAGTGCATTTATTTTTAACAAAAAAGTGAAAATAAAACAACAACAAAAAAAGTGTTGAGAAAAAAAAGAGCAGAAGTAAAATAAAATAACAGTAGGGAGGCTATATATACAGGGGGGTACCGGTGCGGAGTCAATGTGTGGGGGCACCGGCTAGTTGAGGTAGTTGAAGTAATATCTACATGTGGGTAGAGTTAAAGTGACTATGCATAAATAATTAACAGAGTAGCAGCAGCGTAAAAGGATGGGGTGGGGGGGGCAGTGCAAATAGTCTGGGTAGCCATGATTAGCTGTTCAGGAGTCTTATGGCTTGGGGGTAGAAGCTGTTGAGAAGTCTTTTGGACCTAGACTTGGCACTCCGGTACTGCTTGCCGTGCGGTAGCAGAGAGAACAGTCTATGACTAGGGTGGCTGGAGTCTTTGACAATTTTGAGGGCCTTCCTCTGACACTGCCTGGTATAGAGGTCCTGGATGGCAGGAAGCTTGGCCCCCAGTGATGTACTGGGCCGTACGCAGTTGCCATACCAGGCGGTGATGCAACCAGTCAGGATGCTCTCGATGGTGCAGCTGTATAATTTTTTGAGGATCTGAGGACCCATGCCAAATCTTTTCAGTCTCCTGAGGGGGAATAGGCTTTGTCGTGCCCTCTTCACGACTGTCTTGGTGTGTTTGGACCATGATAGTTCGTTGGTGATGTGGACACCAAGGAACTTGAAGCTCTCAACCTGTTCCACTACAGCCCCGTCGATGAGAATGGGGGCGTGCTCAGTCCTCTTTTTTTTCCTGTAGTCCACAATCATCTCCTTTGTCTTGGTCACGTTGAGGGAGAGGTTGTTGTCCTGGCACCACACAGCCAGGTCTCTGACCTCCTCCCTATAGGCTGTCTCATCGTTGTCGATGATCAGGCCTACCACTGTTGTGTCGTTGGCAAACTTAATGATGGTGTTGGAGTTGTGCCTGGCCATGCAGTCATGGGTGAACAGGGAGTACAGGAGGGGACTGAGCACGCACCCCTGAGGGGCCCCCGTGTTGAGGATCAGTGTGGCAGATGTGTTGTTACCTACCCTTACCACCTGGGGGCGGCCCGTCAGGAAGTCCAGGATCCAGTTGCAGAGGGAGGTGTTTAGTCCCAGGATCCTTAGCTTAGTGATGAGCTTTGAGGGCACTATGGTGTTGAATGCTGAGCTATAGTCAATGAATAGCATTCTCACGTAGGTGTTCCTCTTGTCCAGGTGGGAAAGGGCAGTGTGGAGTGCAATAGAGATTGCATCATCTGTGGATCTGTTGGGGCGGTATGCAAATTGGAGTGGGTCTAGGGTTTCTGGGATAATGCTGTTGATGTGAGCCATGACCAGCCTTTGTGGTCCTCTGTAGCTCAGCTGGTAGAGCACGGCGCTTGTAACGCCAAGGTAGTGGGTTCGATCCCCGGGACCACCTATACACAAATAAATGTATGCATGCATGACTGTAAGTCGCTTTGGATAAAAGCGTCTGCTAAATGGCATATTATATTATTATAAAGCACTTCATGGCTACAGACGTCAGTGCTACGGGTCGGTAGTCATTTAGGCAGGTTATCTTAGAGTCCTTGGGCACGGGGACTATGGTGGTCTGCTTGAAACATGTTGGTATTACAGACTCAGTCAGGGACATGTTGAAAATGTCAGTGAAGACACTTGCCAGTTGGTCAGCACATGCTCGGAGTACACGTCCTGGTAATCCGTCTGGCCCTGCGGCCTTGTGAATGTTGACCTGCTTAAAAGTCTTACTCACATCGGCTACGGAGAGCGTGATCACATAGTCATCCGGAACAGCTGGTGCTCTCATGCATGCTTCAGTGTTGCTTGCCTCAAAGCGAGCATAGAAGTGGTTTAGCTCGTCTGGTAGGCTTGTGTCACTGGGCAGCTCGCGGCTGTGCTTCCCTTTGTAGTCTGTAATAGTTTTCAAGCCCTGCCACATCCGACGAGCGTCAGAGCCAGTGTAGTACGACTCAATCTTAGTCCTGTATTGACTCTTTGCCTGTTTGATTGTTCGTCGGAGGGCATAGCGGGATTTCTTATAAGCGTCCGGGTTAGAGTCCCGCTCCTTGAAAGCGGCAGCTCTATCCTTTAGCTCAGTGCGGATGTTTCCTGTAATCCATGGCTTCTGGTTGGGGTATGTACGTACGGTCACTGAGGGGACGACATCATCGATGCACTTATTGATGAAGCCAGTGACTGATGTGGTGTACTCCTCAATGCTATCTGAAGAATCCCGGAACATGTTCCAGTCTGTGCTAGCAAAACAGTCCTGTAACTTAGCATCTGCGTCATCTGACCACTTTTTATTAACCGAGTCACTGGTGCTTCCTGCTTTAGTTTTTGCTTATAAGCAGGAATCAGGAGGATAGAGTTATGGTCAGATTTGCCAAATGGAGGGCGAGGGAGAGCTTTGTATGCGTCTCTGTGTGTGGAGTAAAGGTGGTCTAGAGTTTTTTTTTCCTCTGGTTGATTATTGATTATATGGCATCAAAGTTCTGCAAATAATTAAAATAACTTTTGTTAATACAACAATATATATACATATATATATATATATATATATATATATATATATATATATATATTCAACTGTAATAACGGGTGACGGGTGAGGAATGTAAAAGTAATAGCTATTTATTTGCCTAGATTGGGTACATTATTGATATTTCCCTTACAGTCTGGTGTTTTTAAAAGCATGGGCAGGGCAGGGAACTGCAGTGACAGATAGGGTGTTAATGGGTCAGTTTTAATGTGTAGGGTATTGAGTAGGTCGTCTGGGCCTATAAGAAATGAAGACAGTGATTGGACAGCTCTATGGTTGCTAATTAACCTAGATAGGCCAGTCTGCCTGTCTTCACCTCCCTAAAGGAACATTCACTCTCTCTTTCAGCTCTGACTAATTGCCTTCTTAGAACCTTTTGAATTCCAGGTTCAAATGATGAAAGAACTTTGATGGAGAAAGAACTATGCAGGGCAAGAACAGAGATGAGAACATAGTGGAATAGAACAGAACAGAGTACAGTTCAGGAGGCTGCTGAGCAGTCAAACACATGTAGGGGCCGATTCATAATAATAATATGCCATTTAGCAGACGCTTTTATCCAAAGCGACTTACAGTCATGCGTGCAAACATTTTTGTGTATGGGTGGTCCCAGGGATCGAACCCACTACCCTGGCGTTACAAGCGCCGTGCTCTTCCAGCTGAGCTACAGAGGACCACAGACTTAGGAATTTATGCCATTCTTATGCACGCCTTTCCTACGCACTTTTCAGTATTTGGTATTCAGACTTACCTTATTCAGTCGTGTAAAGCGCTCTGCAGGTGTAGCTACCGGAATAAATATAATTCAACCACTGAAAACCCTTCCACTTGCTGGCTAACATATTTTCTCGTGGACTTTTCATTCAATAGGGTTGTTAGTATATGTAGGCCTACAGTATCTTAAGCCTTCCCTTTAAATACGGTGTACCTTTTAGTTAGAATTTTGTCGACAGACTACAATATATCGAGAGAACGGGTTCCGAATATTAAGGATCAATGAAAGAAAGACATGTAAATATACGCATATTCATCTTCATTTCAGCACCAATTGGTAGATTTAAAAATACTCTGATCTTGTAGATTATTTAGGTTTAGAAAAGTGTATATTTAAAAAACAGGTTTGGAGAGCTTTTACACAAGAAAGAAAGAAAACGGTGGTTTGATTCATTCTGAAAATTGCCACATTCTTCAACCCATGGTAATATTGGAAGATTAGTGTACATAGAATTATAATAGGGAGAATATTGTACAATACTATACCCTCGTGGATTGCCTGCACTGACCATGGAATTGTTTGATTACATGGCCAAGTTTTGTTCCATGCGTCAGATTCAAACCGTTACTGCTTGGTCTGGGCTCCATAACGATTTAATTAGCCTACATGTCTTTTTTAAATATGATCAACTGTTACTAATAATCCTCAGCAACAACCACACAGACTTGATGGCGTTTACAGAGGAAGCAAATTAAGGTAAATGAAACAATGTAATTAAATGGAATGATAATGTAGGCTATACCAACTGAAGGGAACTAACAGTAAATTGGCAGTGTAATATGTGTGGTTATTAGGCCTACTGAAGGTGGATACTGATAGTGGATCATATTTAACATGATAGAAATAGGAAACAGAGAAAGTTGGGGTAGCCTATATTTTAGACATTCGAGAGTGCCCATCCCTGGAAATTACAGTGCATGGAGAATGGTGTGATTTCTACCGGACAAAATAAAGTAGATGCTTTTTCAAACCAGCAACCATTCGGTTACTGGCCCAACGCTCTTAACCGCTCCGCTACCTGCCTCTACCTGCCACCCCATGCTTAAGTTAAAGGTCGGAATAAGCATAGAGAGAAAAGTGCATAAAAAAGGAATTAAGTTCCATTTATGCACGCCTAACTCGGGTCGGAATCGGCCCGTTGGTCTACTGTTAAAGGCAACAGTTTTCTTTGCATCATGAGGGCAATTCTAAAGCCATTATCAACACGTGTCTCTGTGTGTCCTGACAAGGTCTCTGTGTGTCCTGACAAGTGATTGAAGGCCCATGGGCCAAAAGTGGCCATTTAAGGAGAATTTATGCCGTTATTTCTTGAGTGGCGCCACAAATGCCACAAGGGGTGCCACATCTATTTATTTCTGTTGACTTTAAATGTTAGGATAACAGAGTTTTGAGGAGTGAATTGATGAATAGAACAACATAAACGATTGGACTTGAATTACATTAGGCCTACACAGAATGAACATGTCATGCATAAACAAGATCCCTCTTTATAGTATGTGAGCTAAACCCCAACAGTTCACTCTCTATTCTGTGAGTTTATCTGCAGTGAACAACATCTGCAACCAGGCTGAAAGTGTAGGCTAGTGTAATAATGTGTTGCCTAATTACACGACTTGCCTGTTCGTGCTACCATGCCTGCCTGTTCATACTACAATGTAGTATTATTATTACAATGTCAAAGAATGGTTTGAAAACTTGAATGTAGGCTGTTCTTTTTATTTTTACTTGAAAAGGTTAATTTAACTTCCCGTCAGAGTGATTGAGAAAACAACACATTCGATGATAAAACCCTTACCTATCTGCAGAGAGGGCAGTGAGTGTGAAAACGGAGACCCCGACGGAGGTGAGTTGGATGAACGGGATGAGTTTGCATCCCACCCGACCGAAGAGCCATTTGTCCGCGAGGTACCGGCTGGCGTCCACCGGAGCGCACGTGACTAGCAGCAGCAGGTCGCCGAGCGCGAGGCTGGACATGAACAGGTTAGGCACCGTCCGCATGGATTTAACAGTGATAAATGTCCTCATTAGCGTGACGTTACCAATAAGTCCAACAATGATTAGAAATCCGTAGACGGTGGCGATAGCAATACCGGGCAGCCAAATGTAGTGCTCCTGGACCTCTCTGTTGACACTGGACACCTGCGATACGTTAAACATAATGTTCTCAGGGTTTAAAACGAATGAGTCATCCAAAGACATAGTTGGTGTCTTTTTTCTAGAAAGTTTGTAAAAAATATATTTTTAAAGTTGCCTTTGGGATGGCTTGCTATTAAATGAAATGTTGTGACTCATAATTGTATTGTGTTCCCAAAACCAATTAAACATAGCCTAATAGCCATCATAAAAAGCTGCCAATCTGAAACTAAATCTTTAAATATCAGGGTTCATCTGTAAAAGAGACCTTGGTCTCAGTATGATTCCTTGATAAAATAAAGGTTGAATAAAAAAACTATATTTTGAATGATGCAAAGGGTTCTCTCATCCCTGAATCAACATCTGTGTGGGGTTATAAACTCACTGACTGCGTACGTCACTCGCGCCCTGCCCTATTCGGTGGAAGAGTTGCGACAAGTGGATGGAGAGACTTAACTCGGGAAATCCGGTCCATCACGCAACCAATGTGCACTACTGGGATGTTTGTTTGGTGCATAGACGTAGGTTTGGTGCGCCTTATTCACCTTCATACTCCCTTTGCATTAACTCAGTCCCAACCCATACCTTAGCCTATACTCTGTCTATGCATTACATTAGCAAACTTACATGACATGCCAGCAACACTACATATCCAAGTATATCTGACCAAATTATGAAAGACAAGCATTGTAATTTTGTGAATTCCGTAAAGTAAGTGTGGAAGAGGTGAAACAATTATTATTGTCTATTAACAATGACAAACCACCGGGGTCTGACAACTTGGATGGAACATTACTGATGATAATAGCGGACGATAGAAGCCACTGCTATTTGCCATATGTTCAATTTACATTTACATTTACATTTTAGTCATTTAGCAGACGCTCTTATCCAGAGCGACTTACAGGAGCAATTAGGGTTAAGTGCCTTGCTCAAGGGCACATTTACGTCATTTAGCAGACGCTCTAGTCCAGAGCGACTCACAAATTGATGCATTCACCCTATAGCCAGTGGGATAACCACTTTACAAATTTTTTTTTGGGGGGGGGGGGGGGGGGGGGTAGAAGGATTACTTTATCCTATCCCAGGTATTCCTTAAAGAGGTGGGGTTTCAAATGTCTCCGGAAGGTGGTGAGCGACTCCGCTGTGGGGTGGGGGGGGTGGGGGGGGGGGGGGGGGGGGGGTAGAAGGATTACTTTATCCTATCCCAGGTATTCCTTAAAGAGGTGGGGTTTCAAATGTCTCCGGAAGGTGGTGAGCGACTCCGCTGTGTGTGTGTGGGGGGGGGGGGGTAGAAGGATTGCTTTATCCTATCCCAGGTATTCCTTAAAGAGGTGGGGTTTCAAATGTCTCCGGAAGGTGGTGAGTGACTCCGCTGTCCTGGCGTCGTGAGGGAGCTTGTTCCACCATTGGGGTGCCAGAGCAGCGAACAGTTTTGACTGGGCTGAGCGGGAACTATGCTTCCGCAGAGGAAGGGGAGCCAGCAGGCCAGAGGTGGATGAACGCAATGCCCTCGTTTGGGTGTAGGGACTGATCAGAGCCCGAAGGTACAGAGGTGCCGTTCCCCTCGCTGCTCCAGGCCTGAGTGGAGGCCGACTAGCTGCTCCAGACTAGAAAGTGTGTGCCCTCAGGCCTGGAGGGAAGCAAAAGTTATTCCCCTACCTAAGAATAGTAAAGATTGGCTGAGAGAAATTGATGATAAAAAAGATTGTCGGAGCTGTTTTGTTTTACTTCAGTGCAGCTTTTGACATTATCGATCATAGTCTGTTGCTGGAAAAACGTATGTGTTATGGCTTTACACCCCCTGCTATATTGTGGATAAAGAGTTACCTGTCTAACAGAATACAGAGGGTGTTCTTTAATGGAAGCCTCTCCAACAAAATCCAGGTAGAATCAGGAATTCCCCAGGGCAGCTGTCTAGGCCCCTTACTTGTTTCAATCTTTACTAACGACATGCCACTGGCTTTGAGTAAAGCCAGTGTGTCTATGTATGTGGATGACTCAACACTATACACGTCAGCTACCACAGCGACTGAAATGACAGCAACACTTAACAAAGAGCTGCGGTTAGTTTCAGAATGGGTGGCAAGGAATGTTAGTCCTAAATATTTCAAAAACTATAAGCATCAACTAAATCTTGTAATGAATAATGTGGAAATTGAGCAAGTTGAGGAGACCAAATTGCTTGGAGTAACCCTGGATTGTAAACTGTCATCGTCAAAACATATTGATGCAATAGTAGCAAGGGTGGGGAGAAGTCTGTCTATAATAATGCACTGCTCTGCATTCTTAACAGCACTATCAACAAGGCAGGTCCTACAGGCCCTAGTTTTGTCGCACCTGGACTACTGTTCAGTCGTGTGGTCAGGTGCCACAAAGAGGGATTTAGGAAAATTGCAATTGGCTCAGAACAGGGCAGCACGGCTGGCCCTTGGATGTACGCAGAGAGCTAACATTAATAATATGCATGTCAATCTCTCCTGGCTCAAAGTGGAGGAGAGATTGACTTCATCACTACTCAATTTGTAAGTCGCTCTGGATAAGAGCGTCTGCTAAATGACGTAAATGTAAATGTAAATATTTGTGAGAGGTATTGACATGCTGAAGCACCGAGCTGTCTGTTTGAACTACTGGCACACAGCTCGGACACCCATGCATACCCCACAAGACATGCCACCAGAGGTCTCTTCACAGTCCCCAAGTCAAGAACAGACTATGGGAGGCGCACAGTACTACATAGAGCCATGACTACATGGAACTCTATTCCACATCAAGTAACTCACGCCAGCAGTAAAATTAGATTTAAAAAACAGATAAAAATACACCTTATGGAACAGCGGGGACTGTGAAGCAACACAACCATAGACACATACAAACACACAATAACATACGCACTATACACACACGTACACATTTATTTTGTGTTATAGATATGTGGTAGTAGAGTAGAGGCCTGAGGGCACATACTTAATATGTTGTGAAATCTGTTATGAATGTAATGTTTTTAAAATGTATAACTGCCTTAATTTTGCTGGACCACAGGAAGAGTAGCTGCTGCCTTGACAGCAGCTAATTGGGATCCATAATAATTACAAATACAAATCTGACCATCAGAAACACCTTTGTCATGTATAAATGTAATTTGTTTGGGTAAAAAATACCCCAAATAAGTGTGGTTAAAAGAAACACATACATTCTATCTACTGTCTCAATAATTCACATTGTCCTCGTTTATTTTATATAATATAATAATAATAATATAATATAATATAATATAATAATAATAATATAATATAATAATATATAATAATTAATTATTTTGAGCATGTAGTAAGTGTTAATGCTCTGATAATAACCCAGTCCACTGTAAATTGGTTTTGTCATTACCCTCACCAGGAGGCCAATAATTGAGCTGGAATAATGGTGGAATTGACTGAATATTCATCACACATACAATGACTAAGACGCTTTCGTGATGGACACACACTCATTTCCCCATTTCATGTTTCTCATTAAATGATAAACACTAAACGTCCAGTGTCCAGTCTCTAATGTGTATACACAACAGTGGAATTAGCTATTTTCTATGATTCACTGACTGAAATTACAGCCCAAAAAATATGTTTTATTGTCAAATACACCAGATAGGTGCAGTAAAATGTGTTGTTTTACAAGGTCAGCCATAGTAGTACGGCACCCCATAGAACATTTGGGTTACGTGCCTTGCTCAACGACACAACAACAGATTTCTAACCTTTTCGGCTCTGATATTCAAACCAGCGACCTTTTGATTGCTGCCCCAAGGCGCTAACTGCTAAGCTACCTGCCGTGACTGATCTTTTGAAATACACTGCACTCTATGCTATGAAGACAAGGGACCGTTGAATTATAGACACACAGGATCTGAATGATAATTCACCTATGGAAATGAGCAGTAGACAACAATGTGCAAATCAAATATGCTGATTTCTCAAGAGGAATTAAGCTTTTAATGGCCAGCTACTTACTTCAACCCTTACATCATCATTCCATAATGAGTATATTAGATCTATGTGTGGCTGCATACCTGAAGGCTGCCCTAACCCATATCAGTGGAGTGTCACGGTTTCGGCCGAGACGGCCCCTTCTCCTTGTTCGGGCAGGCTTCGGCGGTCGTCGTCTCCGGAGTACTAGCTGCCACCTTACAATGTTTCATGTTTGATTGGTTTTGTCTGTTTGTCACACCTGTTTAGTGTTTAGTCTCATTAGGCACCCTATTTAGTTCCCTTGTGTTAGGTCAGATGTTGTGTGTAATTGTTTTACTGTCATTTGGTTGTTTGGTCCTCTGGATTTTGTTCTCTCTTATTTCGTGTTGTAATAGAGAGTCCTGCACGTTGTGCACACTTACTTTGTACAGTTTAGTGTGCGTTTGTTTTCGCCTGTGGCCTGTTGCCGTGTTTGGCGTGTACTACGGACTTCACTAAAAGACCTTTAGATTTATATCTCTGTGTCCTGCGTGTGATTCCACATCCCACTACACTCCACTCCTGACAGAATTACACACCATCTCATGGAATCAGCAGGAGCACCCGCACCCACCGAGATCATGGAGGAGCGCCTTCGTGGTCAAGAAGATCGGACCAACCAAATCGGGCACGCCCTGGACCGGGTTATGAACACTCTCCATCGATGGGAGACCAGCGGGGTACCCACACCCCCACCTACCGCACCATCACCATCGGTCAGCCCACCCGTCCAACTACCGGAACCCAGTGGGATTCGGCTCTCGCTCCCGAGGGCGTACGACGGCACCGCTGCCGGGTGTCAGGGGTTCCTGTTACAAGTGGAACTCTACCTTGCCACCGTACACCCGGCGCCCTCGGGACACGAGAGCGTTTCCGCCCTCATCTCCTGTCTCACCGGCAAGGCGTTGGAGTGGGCCAACGCCGAATGGAGGAGAATAGACGCCGCCACTATCACCTATGCGGAGTTCTCCCGCCGCTTCCGTGCGGTCTTCGACCATCCACCAGAGGGGAAGGCGGCGGGGGAGTGTCTATTCTACCTCCGGCAGGGGATGAGGAGCGCTCAAGAGTTTGCGCTGGAGTTCCGGACTCTAGCGGCAGATGCAGGGTGGAATGAGCGGGCCCTCATAAACCACTTTCGTTGCAGCCTCCGGGAGGACGTCCGCAGAGAGTTGGCGTGCAGGGATACTACACTCTCATTTGACCAGTTGGTGGACATGGCCATTAGGCTGGACACCCTGCTCGCTACCCGCGGACGTCCCAGATGGGGGTCGCCCATTCCACCCTCCAGCGCCTCCGAGCCGAGCCCGATGGAGCTCGGAGGTGCTGGCGCTAGAGGAGGGAGAAGAAGGAGCCCGAGGGGGGCCGTCCCCTGCACCAACTGTGGCCGTGGAGGGCACACCGCGGCTAGGTGCTGGGGAGGGTCCCCTGGTGGAGGAGACGGCAGGCCACACATTGGGGAGTCCTCCCAGGTGAGTAGGCGCCCCACTTACCCAGAGCTTTCTGTCGTACACATAACTATACCTGTTTGTTTTCCACAGGTTGCACCTCGTTCCCAGCATAAGGCGCTAGTAGATTCAGGCGCAGCTGGGAATTTTGTAGATCGTACATTCTGTGTTGAGTTAGGGATTCCCCTCCTTCCGGTTGATAATCCTTTCCCTGTACATGCCCTAGATAGTCGTCCGTTAGGATCTGGGTTGATTAGGGAGGTCACAGCGCCACTTAGGATGAAGACGCAGGGGGGTCATGAGGAGACGATTCAACTCTATCTGATCGACTCTCCTGCGTATCCGGTGGTACTGGGGCTTCCCTGGTTGATTACCCATGATCCTACGATTTCGTGGCGAGAGAAGGCTCTTAAAGGGTGGTCTGCTCAGTGTGAGGGGCTATGTCTGGGTGTTTCCGTAGGGGAGACCTCGGTGGAGAGTCCGAACCAGATGCCCGCACTGCACATTCCACCTGAGTATGAGGATTTGGCACTCGTGTTTAGCAAGACAAGAGCGGCACGGTTGCCGCCTCATAGACAGGGGGATTGTGCGATAGACCTCCAGGCAGGAGCTGCGCTCCCGCGGAGCCATGTGTATCCTTTGTCACAGGAGGAGAATAGGGCAATGGAGACATACATTGCAGAGTCTCTGAGACAGGGATACATACGGCCCTCCACTTCTCCCACGTCCTCGAGCTTCTTTTTTGTGAAGAAAAAGGATGGAGGTTTGCGTCCGTGTATTGATTACCGCGGTCTCAATCAGGTGACTGTGAAATATAGTTATCCACTCCCGCTGATTGCGACCATGACGGAGTCCTTACACGGGGCACGGTTCTTCACAAAATTGGACCTCAGGAGCGCATATAACTTGGTGCGCATTAGAGAGGGCGATGAGTGGAAGACAGCATTTAGTACTACCTCCGGTCATTACGAGTATCTCGTCATGCCATACGGGTTAATGAATGCTCCATCAGTCTTCCAATCTTTTGTAGATGAGATTTTCCGGGACATGCAGGCGCAGGGAGTAGTGGTGTACATAGACGATATTCTGGTGTAAAGTTCTACTCGGGCCGAGCATGTAGCCCTGGTACGCAGGGTATTGAGGAGATTGTTGGAGCATGACCTGTATGTCAAAGCCGAGAAATGTCTGTTCTTTCAGGAGTCGGTCTCCTTTTTGGGTTATCAGTTGTCTGCGTCAGGGGTGAGGATGGAGGTTGACCGTGTGTCTGCCGTGCGTAATTGGCAAACCCCAACCACGGTTAAAGAGGTGCAGCAGTTCTTGGGTTTTGCGAATTACTACCGGAGGTTTATCCGGGGTTTTGGACAGGTGGCAGCTCCCATAACGTCCCTTCTGAAGGGGGGTCCTGTGCGCTTGCAGTGGTCAGCTGAGGCGGACAGGGCTTTTGGGAGACTGAAGGACCTGTTTACCTCGGCTCCAATGCTGGCGCACCCGGATCCCACCTTACCATTCCAAGTGGAGGTGGACGCGTCTGAAGCCGGTATCGGGGCTGCACTTTCACAACGGTCCGGCACACCACCTAAACTCCGCCCCTGTGCCTTTTATTCTAAGAAGCTCAGTTCGGCGGAGCGGAATTATGACGTAGGGGACAGGGAGCTGTTAGCCGTAGGACAGGCCCTAAAGGTGTGGAGGCATTGGCTTGAGGGGGCTCAACACCCTTTTCTCATTCTGACTGACCACCGTAACCTGGAATACATTCGGGCAGCTAGGAGACTGAATCCTCGCCAGGCTCGATGGACTATGTTTCTCGCCCGGTTTGTGTTTAAGATCACTTACATCCCTGGGTCCCAGAACGGGAAGGCAGATGCCCTGTCTCGGCGGTATGACACAGAGGAGAGGTGCGTGGAGCCCACTCCCATACTACCTGAGTCTTGTCTGGTTGCACCGGTGGTATGGGAGGTCGATGCGGAGATCGAGCGGATATTACGCACCGACCCTAGCCCTCCACAGTGTCCGGTGGGTCGGACGTACGTCCCGCTCGAGGTCCGGGATCGGCTTATTTATTGGGCTCACACGTCACCCTCCTCTGGACATCCAGGTATTGGCCGGACAGTGCACTGCCTTAGTACAAAGTACTGGTGGCCAATGTTAGCCAGGGATGTGAGGATTTATGTCTCCTCCTGCTCAGTGTGTGCCCAGTGTAAGGCGCCCAGACACTTGCCCAGGGGTAAGTTACAACCCCTGCCCGTTCCACAACGACCCTGGTCTCACCTCTCGGTGGATTTTGTTACCGACCTTCCCTCCTCACAGGGGAATACCACCATCCTGGTCGTTGTGGATCGGTTCTCGAAGGCCTGTCGTCTCCTTCCCATGCCGGGTCTTCCTACTGCCCTACAGACCGCTGAGGCTCTATTTACTCACGTCTTCCGGCATTACGGGGTACCCGAGGATATAGTGTCTGATCGAGGCCCCCAGTTTACCTCCAGAGTCTGGAGAGCGTTTATGGAACAGTTGGGGGTTTCGGTGAGCCTTACCTCGGGTTACCACCCGGAGAGTAATGGGCAGGTCGAACGTGTCAACCAGGATGTGGGTAGGTTTCTGAGGTCATATTGTCAGGGCCGGCCGGAGGAGTGGGCGAGATATGTGCCCTGAGCCGAGATCGCACAGAACTCTCTCCGCCACTCCTCCACTAAACTAACCCCTTTCCAGTGTGTGTTAGGGTACCAGCCGGTTCTGGCATCTTGGCATGAGAGCCAGATCGAGGCCCCTGCTGTGGATGAGTGGGTGCGGCGCTCGGAGGAGACGTGGAACGCTGCACACGTCCATCTGCAGCGAGCCATCCGTCGACAGAAGACGAGCGCCGACCTCCACCGCAGTGAGGGGCCAGTGTACGCACCTGGAGATCGAGTCTGGCTCTCAAGCAGAAACCTGCCCCTCCGCCTGCCCTGCCGGAAGCTGGGTCGGCGGTTTGTGGGGCCTTTTAAAGTCCTGAGGAGATTGAACGAGGTGTGTTACAGGTTACAACTGCCCATTGATTACAAAAATATTAACCCCTCGTTCCATGTGTCTCTCCTCAGGCCGGTGGTAGCTGGTCCACTCCAGGACTTTGAGATAGAAGAGACTCCTCCGCCCCCGTTGGACATCGAGGGGGCTCCGGCGTATACTGTTCGGGCCATCCTAGATTTGAGACGCCGGATGGGGGGTCTCCAATATCTCGTGGAGTGGGAGGGGTACGGCCCGGAGGAGCGGTGCTGGGTGCCGAGGAGGGACATCCTGGACCCGTCCCTTCTGACCGAATTCCATCGTGGTCATCCTACGCGCCCTGCTCCGCGTCCTCCTGGTCGTCCCCGAGGCCGGGGGTGGCGCACGGCTGGAGCGGCGCGTCAAGGGGGGGGGTACTGTCACGGTTTCGGCCGAGGCGGCCCCTTCTCCTTGTTCGGGCAGGCTTCGGCGGTCGTCGTCTCCGGAGTACTAGCTGCCACCGTTCGATGTTTCATGTTTGATTGGTTTTGTCTGTTTGTCACACCTGTTTAGTGTTTAGTCTCATTAGGCACCCTATTTAGTTCCCTTGTGTTAGGTTAGCCATCCCCTGCACCAACTGTGGCCGTGGAGGGCACACCGCGGCTAGGTGCTGGGGAGGGTCCCCTGGTGGAGGAGACGGCAGGCCACACATTGGGGAGTCCTCCCAGGTGAGTAGGCGCCCCACTTACCCAGAGCTTTCTGTCGTACACATAACTATACCTGTTGTTTTCCACAGGTTGCACCTCGTTCCCAGCATAAGGCGCTAGTAGATTCAGGCGCAGCTGGGAATTTTGTAGATCGTAAATTCTGTGTTGAGTTAGGGATTCCCCTCCTTCCGGTTGATAATCCTTTCCCTGTACATGCCCTAGATAGTCGTCCGTTAGGATCTGGGTTGATTAGGGAGGTCACAGCGCCACTTAGGATGAAGACGCAGGGGGGTCATGAGGAGACGATTCAACTCTATCTGATCGACTCTCCTGCGTATCCGGTGGTACTGGGGCTTCCCTGGTTGATTACCCATGATCCTACGATTTCGTGGCGAGAGAAGGCTCTTAAAGGGTGGTCTGCTCAGTGTGAGGGGCTATGTCTGGGTGTTTCCGTAGGGGAGACCTCGGTGGAGAGTCCGAACCAGATGCCCGCACTGCACATTCCACCTGAGTATGAGGATTTGGCACTCGTGTTTAGCAAGACAAGAGCGGCACGGTTGCCGCCTCATAGACAGGGGGATTGTGCGATAGACCTCCAGGCAGGAGCTGCGCTCCCGCGGAGCCATGTGTATCCTTTGTCACAGGAGGAGAAGAGGGCAATGGAGACATACATTGCCGAGTCTCTGAGACAGGGATACATACGGCCCTCCACTTCTCCCGCGTCCTCGAGCTTCTTTTTTGTGAAGAAAAAGGATGGAGGTTTGCTTCCGTGTATTGATTACCGCGGTCTCAATCAGGTGACTGTGAAATATAGTTATCCACTCCCGCTGATTGCGACCATGACGGAGTCCTTACACGGGGCACGGTTCTTCACAAAATTGGACCTCAGGAGCGCATATAACTTGGTGCGCATTAGAGAGGGCGATGAGTGGAAGACAGCATTTAGTACTACCTCCGGTCATTACGAGTATCTCGTCATGCCATACGGGTTAATGAATGCTCCATCAGTCTTCCAATCTTTTGTAGATGAGATTTTCCGGGACATGCAGGCGCAGGGAGTAGTGGTGTACATAGACGATATTCTGGTGTACAGTTCTACTCGGGCCGAGCATGTAGCCCTGGTACGCAGGGTATTGAGGAGATTGTTGGAGCATGACCTGTATGTCAAAGCCGAGAAATGTCTGTTCTTTCAGGAGTCGGTCTCCTTTTTGGGTTATCAGTTGTCTGCGTCAGGGGTGAGGATGGAGGTTGACCGCGTGTCTGCCGTGCGTAATTGGCAAACCCCAACCACGGTTAAAGAGGTGCAGCAGTTCTTGGGTTTTGCGAATTACTACCGGAGGTTTATCCGGGGTTTTGGACAGGTGGCAGCTCCCATAACGTCCCTTCTGAAGGGGGGTCCTGTGCGCTTGCAGTGGTCAGCTGAGGCGGACAGGGCTTTTGGGAGACTGAAGGACCTGTTTACCTCGGCTCCAGTGCTGGCGCACCCGGGTCCCACCTTACCATTCCAAGTGGAGGTGGACGCGTCTGAAGCCGGTATCGGGGCTGCACTTTCACAACGGTCCGGCACAACACCTAAACTCCGCCCCTGTGCCTTTTATTCTAAGAAGCTCAGTTCGGCGGAGCGGAATTATGACGTAGGGGACAGGGAGCTGTTAGCCGTAGTACAGGCCCTAAAGGTGTGGATGCATTGGCTTGAGGGGGCTCAACACCCTTTTCTCATTCTGACTGACCACCGTAACCTGGAATACATTCGGGCAGCTAGGAGACTGAATCCTCGCCAGGCTCGATGGACTATGTTTCTCGCCCGGTTTGTGTTTAAGATCACTTACATCCCTGGGTCCCAGAACGGGAAGGCAGATGCCCTGTCTCGGCGGTATGACACAGAGGAGAGGTGCGTGGAGCCCACTCCCATACTACCTGAGTCTTGTCTGGTTGCACCGGTGGTATGGGAGGTCGATGCGGAGATCGAGCGGGCATTACGCACCGACCCTAGCCCTCCACAGTGTCCGGTGGGTCGGACGTACGTCCCGCTCGAGGTCCAGGATCGGCTTATTTATTGGGCTCACACGTCACCCTCCTCTGGACATCCAGGTATTGGCCGGACAGTGCACTGCCTTAGTACAAAGTACTGGTGGCCAACGTTAGCCAGGGATGTGAGGATTTATGTCTCCTCCTGCTCAGTGTGTGCCCAGTGTAAGGCGCCCAGACACTTGCCCAGGGGTAAGTTACAACCCCTGCCCGTTCCACAACGACCCTGGTCTCACCTCTCGGTGGATTTTGTTACCGACCTTCCCTCCTCACAGGGGAATACCACCATCCTGGTCGTTGTGGATCGGTTCTCGAAGGCCTGTCGTCTCCTTCCCATGCCGGGTCTTCCTACTGCCCTACAGACCGCTGAGGCTCTATTTACTCACGTCTTCCGGCATTACGGGGTACCCGAGGATATAGTGTCTGATCGAGGCCCCCAGTTTACCTCCAGAGTCTGGAGAGCGTTTATGGAACAGTTGGGGGTTTCGGTGAGCCTTACCTCGGGTTACCACCCGGAGAGTAATGGGCAGGTCGAACGTGTCAACCAGGATGTGGGTAGGTTTCTGAGGTCATATTGTCAGGGCCGGCCGGAGGAGTGGGCGAGATATGTGCCCTGGGCCGAGATGGCACAGAACTCTCTCCGCCACTCCTCCACTAAACTAACCCCTTTCCAGTGTGTGTTAGGGTACCAGCCGGTTCTGGCATCTTGGCATGAGAGCCAGATCGAGGCCCCTGCTGTGGATGAGTGGGTGCAGCGCTCGGAGGAGACGTGGAACGCTGCACACGTCCATCTGCAGCGAGCCATCCGTCGACAGAAGACGAGCGCCGACCTCCACCGCAGTGAGGGGCCAGTGTACGCACCTGGAGATCGAGTCTGGCTCTCAAGCAGAAACCTGCCCCTCCGCCTGCCCTGCCGGAAGCTGGGTCGGCGGTTTGTGGGGCCTTTTAAAGTCCTGAGGAGATTGAACGAGGTGTGTTACAGGTTACAACTGCCCATTGATTACAAAAATATTAACCCCTCGTTCCATGTGTCTCTCCTCAGGCCGGTGGTAGCTGGTCCACTCCAGGACTTTGAGATAGAAGAGACTCCTCCGCCCCCGTTGGACATCGAGGGGGCTCCGGCGTACACTGTTCGGGCCATCCTAGATTCGAGACGCCGGATGGGGGGTCTCCAATATCTCGTGGAGTGGGAGGGGTACGGCCCGGAGGAGCGGTGCTGGGTGCCGAGGAGGGACATCCTGGACCCGTCCCTTCTGACCGAATTCCATCGTGGTCATCCTACGCGCCCTGCTCCGCGTCCTCCTGGTCGTCCCCGAGGCCGGGGGCGGCGCACGGCTGGAGCCGCGCGTCAAGGGCGGGGGGTACTGTCACGGTTTCGGCCGAGGCGGCCCCTTCTCCTTGTTCGGGCAGGCTTCGGCGGTCGTCGTCTCCGGAGTACTAGCTGCCACCGTTCGATGTTTCATGTTTGATTGGTTTTGTCTGTTTGTCACACCTGTTTAGTGTTTAGTCTCATTAGGCACCCTATTTAGTTCCCTTGTGTTAGGTCAGGTGTTGTGTGTAATTGTTTTACTGTCGTGTGGTTGTTTGGTCCTCTGGATTTTGTTCTCTCTTATTTCGTGTTGTAATAGAGAGTCCTGCACGTTGTGCACACTTACTTTGTACAGTTTAGTGTGCGTTTGTTTTCCCCTGTGGCCTGTTGCCGTGTTTGGCGTGTACTACGGACTTCACTAAAAGACCTTTGGATTTATATCTCTGTGTCCTGCGTGTGATTCCACATCCCACTACACTCCACTCCTGACATGGAGATACTGCATGTCAACCTCGGTATTCCCCAGTGGTCCTCCCCAGGATTGGAATATCTCTATTGCTTCTGTCTGGTTGTTTGATATTTATTGAGCACCACAATCAACTCATAGCCACAGACGGGCGGGTCCGTAATAATGAATTACATCATGAATTATCCAACACCCTCAAGAGTCCACCTGCAACTTTGCATGAATATTTGGGCAGAATTCACAGGATTCAAGGATAAAGTTGACATCAGCAGTTGATGTTAACATTCCAAGGGTACAACAGGAAATTAAGTTGCTAGTTTATATATATATGTTTGTATATGTACATGTAAAATTGAATATATGTACATAGTTTTATATTTCTACCTCATCAGTAGTAGCAGCAGTAGTATGATTATTACAGAACTGGATTAAATGGATAGACTCCCGATATGTATCTCCTGTCCCCCTATTTGAGGATGGTATAAATGCTACCATCTGGCTCTTCACATGCATTGTAGTCCACAGGCAGCTCCTGTGGCTTATACTTGCCTGACGACTCACCCTAAATTTAATTCCGCTGCTCTATCGATCGCTACATACATTTAGTCTGAATTTGCCATCCTAGAAGTTGTTTGTGTGACTTCAAAATGGGGGGAGTTGTACAAAACAAATTAATCAGCGATTGGATCATCTCTAACAAATGTGACCAATCAGAGTATCAAAGTTGATAACGTCATCATGTAGGCTGGCTCTGGCCCAACCCATCGGTTTCTGGGACCAATCAGAACGGTCAGAATGTGTTCCTATTCTAGAAATCATAGGAGAGGGAGGCAAATCTAGACTCATGGTGGAGAAGAAAGCTCAGTTTGGCTGGAGCGATGTGGATGGGTAGTCAGCCTTATGCAGCTTATCATAGAGACTGATGAAGAGAGTCTTCCCAGACGCTGGTAAATGTCACACTGCAGATGATAACCATTTTTACATACTGTAATTGTGTTTCATGTAAGCAATGTATTGTATTGCTTACAAATTCAAAGGGTAGTAGTGTGACAGTGAGTCCTGTTTTGTTGCTGGTGATTGTAGGGTAGGGGCGAAGAGGTCCATTGAACAGTAGGGGGTGACCAGTTTAGCCACTTCATTTCTCTCAGTCACGACTCCTTAGAAACTCAAATAAAAACACATGAACCGAATGACATTCATCCACTCCATTACAGCACACTAATGGTTTCCCCACTGAGAATGTTATCCACTGATTGAAGGATGTACAATAGCCCCTCATACTTGATTAAGAGCTCTCCAAAGGTCCTCAGAACTGTGCTCGGTACCCCGGACTAAAAGCAGCAGATGATGTCTCATGCCCTGCACCTCTTCAGAGAGAGCACACTAGTATCTCACTAAAATAGGTGCAATTTTCACAACTAGGCTGTGTTGGAACATCCGGTACAGTCATGTGTACCAGTCTATTTTGTAGTATAGTTTGGTGTGAAATAGTCTAACATGCTGCAAAGTGCATATTGCAGACCTTAACTGATGGATCAGAAGAATATTCTAAAAACGTTAGGTCACAATCTCAAAACATTTAGGATCCAGTGTCCCAGAACATCCTCCTATGCCCAGCAGGGTAGAAACATATTATAGGAGTAGACATTGCACTAGGCAGCTGCGCCTGACCATGGTTCTACATTGGCTCTCCTGCAAGCCACAAAATTGTGTTAGCCAGCTGAAATAACTCCTAGATATTAGAATTTGAATAATCAACCACATGGGGTCTAACATTTAGTAGTTTGATATTACATGAGTAAAATCCATTGTCTGAGTGCTCTAGGATATCTGATTACCACTGAGGTCTTGTTCAAGCATTGCAAGGGCTGGAAGTTATTATTATTAATTTAAGATAAGGAGAGGGCACTGGTTTCAGAGCATTGATGACATTTAATGTTTCTAACTCAATCACAAATGACATTCAGGATCTCTCCCTGTCTTCACCAATGAAAGGGGACAGAATTTACATCAAAGTTCAGATATGGATTTCCCAGGCAAACAATGCTCCCCTCTATCGCATAGAGAACTGATTATTCGTGTCTAAAATGAACTCATCTCATCTCTATTGTTCAGTTCATTTGTTTGGAATAGACTGTGGATATCCCAGAGAGAAATCAGAATTAAAAACTATTTTTTTTGTAAGTTATTTCTAAAAGCCATCGTTTGAACGAGTCATTCAAGACTCCTTATACAATGACCACCTCCCATAGTGTTAGAACCGCAGCAGGAGACAAATAGGAATAAAAGTAATCTAAGAAATATAATAAAAAAATAATCCATTAAAAGCACTTTCCTGAACTTCGTGAACTCTCTGAACTATATTAATATTATTGATATAATGTTGTCTTTGTGCCGCTCATGGTGCCGCTCATGGTGCCGCAATGAGTTTCAGCACCACGAACAGCGACTGGTCCGACGGTCTAGCAGTAGAGGGAACCGCGAGTACATCTGTGCATTCCACCCTCATCCTCTCCTGTTTGAAGACGATTTCTCAACAGGGGGCTCCGGCCAGTTAAGGCACCCTTGCTTTGATCTGTAACACAAAAAAAACGTAACTACCGTCTGTTTATGGACATCGCGCATCACATCTAGCTGAGTCCTGTCTCCTCGCATTGCATTCAGTGATCAAAGGGGAATAGAACGTTCCCATAGGCCCATTAGGCCTATAGGCCTACTAACTATGTCCAACTTTGTTTGGTTTCAAACTAGATTTTAAAAAGTATACTTTAAAATGTGCATACAGTAGGCTATACCTACTAGGCCTATGTATAGGACCAACTCCAGAGTCATTTGAGGTTCACTGCATGATAAACACGCCCTGCGTATACTTGTGCATATACCACCATCTACTGGTAACATGTCTGTACTTGGAAGGCATGTATGGCTGTCAGATAAGACTTTGACTGATTGCCTAGCTGGTCTGTGATTTTTCGGATCAAAAGTGGTTGGCATATTTTGCTTTAATCGATTGATTAACAAAAATAATTGTCTTCAATTGGAATATAAATAACAAATCGGAATTGATTGAGGGGGATAGAGAATGCGGTGTTGAGAATACAAGTCCCATAAATCTTAGGTAGGTTATGGTTGGTAGAATAAGACATTTCCTGGTTCCATGAAGACGCCAGATCATCACCAATATTAGGCTACTAGACATTTTATCCAAGGCCGTTTAACAGTCAGTGGTAGGATATAGGCCATTGCATTGCTTCTTTCCATCGGTGATGGAAAACCCCCGTTGCTTTGCACACCGTTTTGTCGAATACAAAGGTGTGTTTCTTGTAGGTCAAGGCGTCGAATCGGTGGTACAGAAACTGGGGATAGAGGTGAGAGCCTGAGGGAAAAGGGAAAAGGGAAAAGACCAATGACTAAAATCAAAAATGATTAGCCCTACTGACCAGGAGAAATATGACCTGAAAAATAATGTACTGGCTCTCTTGGCTCCATATTACCTGGTCTCAAACGTTACTTAAATGAAATAACACTTTTCAAATCTAATTTCACAGATTCATAGCAAGGATCAGATCCAGGCCATTTGCCAGGCTATCATAGAGTCTGGTAAACAGTATGCCAAGAGGAAGAGTATCTGGGTAAGTAGGCCTACATGTCTAGCCTACTTGGTTGATTGGCAGGAGGGGGGATGCTAATGAGTTTATATTGTCCCGAGGGCCTTAAATGACCTCTTTGTCATTTGTGTGATGCCTTAGCTCTTATCTGAAAGGACTAGATAGGTGAAAGCCTGGTAGCAGCCACAATACCCAGCCCAGGTCTTCACACATATCTTTCACTTATCCTGTCCTCTCTCTGTGATCTTGGGTCAGAAATGTGATAAGGAAACAAGGAGACACAAAAAGAAACCACTGGTGACTATGTTTGAAACTAACTTTGCTCATCCTTGATATTACCAGACGAAGGAGGCCATCAGAGTTGAAGACCATCAGTAGCACTCACAAAACCCATAGTAAGCAGCATAGGCTACATGGCTGCATGGATGCAAAATGAAGTGAAACTTTGAGGAAGTGAAAGCAAAATAAACATTCCCTAAGAACACACACACTGCACACAATTAGGTGGACTTTGCATGCCTCTCCAACAGTTAGCTTTAAGATTTGTCTGGTTCTCCATGGTTTAGAAGAACACAGTACCCAGACCTGGGTGCTGTGTTCTGTTGAGGCAGTGGGTCTGGGTACTGTGTTCTATTGAGGCGGTGGGTTCAGGTATGGGTACTGTGTTCTGCTGAGGCAGTGGGTCTGGTTACCCACCACCTCAACAGAACACAGTACCCAGACCTACTGCCTCAACAGAACATAGTACCCAGACCTACCGCCTCAACAGAACACAGTACCCAGACCTACCGCCTCAACAGAACACAGTACCCATACCTGAACCCACCGCCTCAATAGAACACAGTACCCATACCCACCACCTCAACAGACCACAGTACCCAGACCCAGACCCAGACCTACTGCCTCAACAGAACACAGTACCCAGACCCACTGCCTCAACAGAACACAGTACCCAGACCTGAATCCACCGCCTCAATAGAACACAGGTGTTCCATGTGTCCAGCATTTGACCACAAGAGTCACAGAGAGCATTCTCTGATGGAATCAGAGAGGCTGTCTTTTTGAATGAATGCTGGCTATTGAATCGTGCCGTTTGTTTGTATGTGCTGCTTGCGTGTGTGTGTGTGTGTGTGTGTGTGTGTGTGTGCACCTGTGTTTCTCTCCCCAGGTGCGGCCCATGGCCTGTCGTCGGTGCTGCAGATGCTGCTGTGTTACCAGGAGGTGCTGAGTGGAGCGGACAGGGATCTAGTCTGGCAGAGTGTGGACTTCCTCATGAACCAGGAGCAGAACTGTAACTGTTCGGCCAAGCTGGGAGCCATGACAGAGAGAGAGAATGAGCTGGTGCACTGGTGCCATGGAGGCCCAGGTACACTTTCAATCCGGCTCTTAATTGATTGATGTACTGATTTAGATAATATAGATAAAATAAAAGGTAAGTGGTTTCCCAGGTCTCCAATGTAATTGATGCTCATGCCTCTTCCCAGGTGTAGCCTACCTCTTTGCCAAAGCCTACCTGATCAATAGGAAGCCCCAGTACCTGGACACATGCATCCGCAGTGGGGAGCTGGTGTGGCAGAAGGGCCTGCTGAAGAAAGGTCCAGGGATCTGCCATGGGGTGGCAGGCAGCGCCTACTTCTTCATGTTACTGTACCGCCTCACAGGGAACTCCAAATACATCTACCGTGCTCAGAGGCATGGAGGCTCAGTTGGACAAATCATTGAGATGCAAACCTCTATCCTGCCTCACCCTCACCAAAGATACTGTATATAATGACGAGATGGTCTTGTCTCCGCCCTAACAATGGGAGTCGTTGTCCCAAAGGTGGGTCTGCTTAGTAAGCCCAATGAGCCCATAGAAACACATTGAATAACGCTGCGTGGACAGATTTTGATGGTAGTGGACCCACTCCCTTCGCCTCTTCCTCTTCCTCTCTGCCCTGACACAGGTCTCCTCTTTTCTCCCAACAGGTTTGCAGAGTTCCTGTTCACGGAGTAGTTCAAGGCGGGCTCCTGCTCAGTCACCAGTGTTTACAGTCTGTTCAAGGGCCTGTCTGGAACCGTTTGCTTCCTGGTTGACCTCCTTCAGCCTGACCAGTCAGAGTTCCCACTCTTCAGTGTGTTTGTGTGATTAAGGCTACAATTGAACACTTCAGAAATGCATCCTTCCTCCCTCCTTACTTTACAAGGAAGGCTCACCACAGAATCAAAGCTTAAACTGGTTATGTGATCACTGATTGTTCTTTATTATTGTGAGTGAGTGTCAAATTTAGTCAAGATAAAAATGAATTGCTATTTTGATATGTGAGGCTTATTTGATCTAATAGAAGTTTCGTAGTGCTTAGGTTGTTATGAGTGTACTGATATAAGTGTGATGCACGTGACATCCCGACAACCTTTAGAAAAAAACACTTTATATATTGAGTTGTCCCTGTTAAAATTTTAGATGGTCTATGCATATTCTATGCATAGCGCTCTCACTCTCCATTGAATACAAGCGGTTGACTTCAACACCCCTAATCTAATATTTAAAAAAGTATTAAAATAAAGAGATGTATTCACCAATCCAAAGAGAGGAATAGGCGGGAGCTTGACAGCCCGCCGTTGCGCCCTGTGGACAACGAATCCCATTGTTAGGGCGGAGACACAAGCATCTTGAAATTATATCCAGTATCTCTGTTGACTGTGCTAATGCATATACAAATAAGAGTAATGGCGAGCCTGTATAATACGGCATACTGATAAGTATTAGGCCTACACAGATCAACACATGGTTCACTTGAGGGTGCTGTTAAAATGACGTTAAAATAGGTCCAAATATGGTCAATAGTAATCTCCATCAACTCAAACCATTGTTTACCGCCCTGGGAACTCCTGCAACTTTATTGAAACTTTCTTAAGACACATTAAACGAAGGTTTTCACATGAGCCATATTCTTCATTGTATGGCAACAGCCGTACATTAATTTGTCCCCTGATATTTGGTGAGCTACTCTCCAACTGAAAAATTCCCAATTTCTTATGGACGCTATCTGTGATGTTACTCTCTGAACTGGCCTTACCTTACTTGAGAACACTAGATTAGACTGTATCTGTGATGCAATTTTTTGGGGGGAAATCTGTTGAGGGCATTGTCAATATGTAGATAGCCTATAGGCCTCCTGTTTTTTTTCAGATAACCTCTTGAATGTATACTGTATAATGTGGGCCTATTGATATTTTAATGTAAAGCCTCCTGCAATATTGTGGCCCTTTCTTCCTTAAATGTGTAATTTATTGATTTGCAAGATCATTAAAGCCTTCTAAATTTAGCATCATTACTGTTATTTTTGTTGTTGTTGAACCGGGTAAAGCGATGAGTGGGCCTCTGAATGTGTTTTTATCGTTCGTTCTCGCCACACGAGCGCACTGCGAGCTCACTGCGCCACCTACCGGCCCTTTCCGGGACAACACCACTAGACGAGAAAACAGCCTGTCAAATAGATGAGCCCGAGCCACAGCAAGCGCCCGCCAGGAGAGCATCTCCCTCTCGGAGTCGGCTCTCGGTTAGTGCACGATGGTAGGGAGGAGCGGCCCGCCTTCCCCGATGGCTGAGTGAGTGAGAATGCGACTCCCCAGCTCCATATTTGTGTCGGTGTCTCTGTTCACAGCCGAGACCACGGCAGCCCTCTACCTCAGCTCCACATACCGCTCCGACGGCGACCAGATCTGGCAGGGGCTCACCCTCCTCTTCACCCTGGTAACGTCGGTGCTCGTGCAGCTGACGCTCACCTTCATTCACCGGGACCTTAGCAGGGACCGACCGCTGGTTCTGCTGCTTCACATCCTGCAGCTCGGACCCATCGTGAGGTAAGTGGCCGGTGGAAGAGGGGGGAGAGCGGTGCTCTCCTACTGTCTCCCGTTATTTATGTGCGCTTTACCATCACCACACCGAGCCACCTCCAGATTCGCAGTTGTAAGTAGGCTAGTCCACCACTGCTGATCTCTAAAGTTGCCTGGCAAAGATTGTACAATATCTCGCCTTGAATTAAAAGGTTTGGTAGACAGTGACCAAACCGCGGTCGTGTGTGATTCAATGTTGTTTCAATACAATGGATATTTAAATTCCCCCACCTGTCGGGGGAATGCTCAATGTGTGGCCTCATTATAAACAAGATTATAGACTGACGATGGAGCATCGAAGCGCAACATGTCAGTCTTGCTGTATTTGTTGTTGTGGCCTTTTTGTCTCTTGCTACAGGCCACAACGTACACTGCGCCGTGCAGTAGGGCCTGCAGAGCCAGGGGCGGATTTAGTCATTTGGATGCCCCAGGCAGAGCCCATGTTTTACAACCTGGACTCAGGGGTAGACATAACACAGTAAACGTAAATCTGGGACATCCGAAATAGTATGATATGTTAAGTTTCGTATGGCATGTATTAAGTTGTGGATGTCCATCATCCATTTTGTATGACATGTTATGAATTACAGTACAATATGTTACAAATTGTAATTCGTACAATATGTTACGAATTTGCTAAATGTATGATAACTTACGAATTCCAATTTGTTGTGGCTAACGTTAGCATAGCTAGGTGGCTAATGTTAGCTAGGCTAGGGGTTAAAGTTAGGGTTAATGTCAGCAGAGGCTCCTCAGAGGAGGAGGGGAGGACCATCCTACTCAGCGAATTTAATAAAAATAAAAATAGTGAAACATTTAAAAAAATGTTTCCTTTTTAGATAAAACTATACTAAATATATTAATGTCACCAAATAACTGATTAAAACACACTGTTTTGCAATGAAGGTCTACTGTAGCCCCAACAGCACTCTCTGGGGTTGCACCATGGTGTAGCCGGAGGACAGCTATTTTCTATCCTCCTCTGGGTACATTGACTTCAATACAAAACCTATTGACCCCCATCCATAGACTTACACAGTAATTATGATGACTTACGGAGGATGTCCTCCAACCTATCAGAGGTCTTGCAGCATGAACTGACATGTTCTCCACCCAATCAAAGGATCAGAGAATGAATCTAGTACTGAAAGCATAAGCTACAGCTACCTATCACTGCAGAGCATAAAATGTGGTGAGTAGTTGACTCAAAGAGAGAGAAAGACAATAGTTGAATAATAATAATATGCCATTTAGCAGACGCTTTTATCCAAAGCGACTTACAGTCATGCGTGCATACATTTTTGTGTATGGGTGGTCCCGGGGATCGAACCCACTACCTTGGCGTTACAAGCGCCGTGCTCTACCAGTTGAGCTACAGAGGACCACAGTTGAACAGTTTTGAACAAATTCATTTATTCAAAAATTAAGGAGAAGCAGCAGAGAGAGAGAGAGATTTTTTATCTTAATTTTTTACTTTCACTTTCACTTACATAGCTAGCTAATGCAGCTAGCTAATTTAGCCTACTCAAACACCCGGCTCAAACAGAGAGAAATGCTATTTAAATTAGCTGGCTATCCAACACTACAACTCTTCCAAGTCAAGGTAAGCTTTCGGTTTTATTAATTTATTGCCACTGGGGCCCGCCGGTGTAACTGCTAAACTTCTTGCTGTACACTGTACTGCGTGACTGTAGCAGGTTTACTAACGCGTTAGTTCTAGTAGCTATGTTGACTATGACGTTAGCTAATATGGTGACATTGACAACGATGTAGGCTGTGTGTAGTGGTTAGCAGTTATGGTATGAAGGTTTGGCTTGAAAATGTTTTTTGGCCTGGTCACAGACAGCTGTTATGTTGTGCACTGAAGTCTGCAAGCAAAGGGAAAAGGTGAGAGAAGGAGAGCACGTACACTACCGGTCAGAAGTTTTAGAATACCTACTCATTCAAGGGTTTTTCTTTATTTGTACTATTTTCTACATTGTAGAATAATAGTCAAGACATCAAAACTATGAAATAACACATATAGAATCATGTAGTAACCAAAAAGTGTTAAACAAATCAAAATATATTTTATATTTGAGATTCTTCAAATAGCCACCCATTGCCTCAACCAGCTTCACCTGGAATGCTTTTCCAACAGTCTTGAAGGAGTTCCCACATATGCTGAGCACTTGTTAGCTGCTTTTCCTTCACTCTGCGGTCCGACTCATCCCAAACCATCTCAATTTGGTTTGGAGGCCAGGTTATCTGGTGCAGCACTCCATCACTCTCCTTCTTGGTAAAATAGCCCTTACACAGCCTGGAGGTGTGTTTGGTCATTGTCCTGTTGAAAAACAAATGATAGTCCCACTAAGCCCAAACCAGATGGGATGGCGTATCGCTGCAGAATGCTATGGTAGCCATGCTGGTTAAATCACAGACAGTGTCGCCAGCAAAGCACCCCCACACCATAACACCTCCTCCTTCATGCTTTACGGTGGGAAATACACATGCGGAGATCATCCGTTCACCCACACCGCATCTCACAAAGACACAGTGGTTGGAACCATAAATCAAGCGGAGAAATTATAAAAAATAAATGATTCCTAGTATTATTTGTTTTTAAATTATGCCCAGCTCACGAGACCCCTTGATGATGTGAGGCCTGAGGCAATTGCCTCTTCTGCCTAATGGTAAGTCCGCCACTGTGCAGAGCTGATCAATAGGCCTAGTCCCATGATCAATATTGCACACCGCAAACTACTGCAGCACTGCATGAACAACACACCAACCGTTTTAGCTGCATAGGGAGCCTTGATTTAAACACCCTGGAAAGCGACCGACCATTGCCCACTCATTACTCTAATTGAATGCCCTAAATAACACATAGGCCTATCAACAGACAGTAAATTAACTCTGTAGGCCCTAACTGAAAATATATCAAATTTGTCCTTGCTGTAGCTGTCTGAGCAATAATCCACAGTGCAGGCCTATTGTGAGATATGAACTTGTGTTTTGTTTACATGGCTATTGTCCATGACAGCAGCTCAGTATTCCCATGACTGGTTTTGATTTAGAGGTAATATAACACCCAGAACCATTATCTTATGCTGGTGAGTCTCTGCTGCTTAATGATTTTCTTCACCTCCCATGGCTCTGCTGTCTTTGTGTGGGAGAGCAAACCTCCAAGAACGCCTCGACAGTTCTGTCCTACTGGAAAAAAGGTATACCCAAACGCGCTTCAGACCAGCTGAAACGAAAAACAGGGGATCAGGTGCTTGACTGAGGGACTTGAAAACCCAAAGAACATTCCTTCAACTGGTGAATTTATTGACAGGGCAAACAGTTCTGTCATACTGGCATGGTCCCTGACCAATAAATAACTAAGGTGGTATAGCAGTGAATATGCAGTATGTATCCCTGAATAACCCAAATACATATATAGCCCATAAATACCCCATAATAGGCTAGGCCCTACCCTGTCCCAGACACTTAGTTATCAGTTATCAGTAAGCCCAGTGCTGGCCTGGCCATCTGCCCTTCATGTATTCTGTAGGAATTTATACTAATCCCATCTCTAGAGAGTCACACTGACCACAGTTCCTCCTACTGGATGGATGTACCAAATAATCACAGACACGCACAGTTTTGGAATATGCAAAACCCAGAGGACTACAGAAAACACCCACACAACAGCTACAGAATACATCCACAATGGAACCCACCAGAGCCCTCTGACAGAAGGCTTTGCAACCCTCTGCAAATATGCAAATAGTAGAATCCTTGGGTATTTATTATGCAAGGCAGAAACCCTTGGACTCAAGGTGCTCAGTTGATTTGAGTTTCACTGACCAGGGCCATAACTATATATAACATAACTCCGGACCTCAGTAATCTTTTCAAATTTGATTATACACAATAAAGAAAATAATTTACGAGTCAACATCTAAATATTGCTCCCAGCGTCGATCAAAGCTCAGAACGTTTCTTTTCTTGATCTGACTGAGTTCTAATCGCACAGGTCTGCCTCTGTGCGAACAAGTGGAATCATGAACAGTGGTTTGTTTTTTATGTTTATATTTAGAAAGAGACAAACACATAGAAACGTACAACTAAAAGTCACACTTCTCGACGTCACACACACACACACCACTCACCTCTGCCGATGGACACCCCCTGCTGCAGGACACAGATGTAGAGCTGCAGGGTGAGCTGGGGGGCAGAGCCCAGGAAGGCCTGGATGACAGAGGTGCGGGCGAAGGCGGCATGGTGGGTGAACAGCTTGCCCTCTGCCTGCCCAACCTGTCTCTCCACCTCCTCAGACTGGCCCCCCCTGGGCATCTGACGCTTCCGCGTGATGCTGACATACGGCTCCTCTACCCGGCCCACACTGCCGTAGATACAGAACGCCTCCAGACACCTACAGAAGCAGAGGAACACACACACATAAAGCATGATTAATGCAGTGGTGTACCCAAGGCCTTCACACACACCCGGCTGTGGAGAATACCGAACAAATGCCTCCATACACCTACAGCAGCACAAAAATACTACAATAATGAGGGGGAAGATGTGGAAGACATTATGAACACTGCTGTGCATACCAAACCCATGGAGTGTCTCAAACTCTGGAAGCATCTTAACAGTGTGCAAGGATATTGCTCCCAGCGTCGATCAAAGCTCAGAACGCTTATTTTCTTGATCTGACTGAGTTCTAATCGCACAGGTCTGCCTCTGTGCGAACAAGTGGAATCATGAACAATGGTTTATTCTTTATGTTCGCTTGCGTCCGCCGGATTTGCCTTTTTAGCAGCACATTCACCACTCTCTCAAACGGCTAACTCAGCTCTCTCACGGCACAGGCCGTGGGCCTGAAAAGTGAAACAAACTACCCCATCTCGGAGTCGACTCAAGTAGGCAAATAGAGACCCTGCTGACATTGTGTTTGCGAGATGCCGGACAAAGGCCACTTTAAAACCGTCCCGCGACTCCTGCCGTGTTTACAGACATCCCCCCAAACAAACAAAATCTGACTCTATGAGAATGCACAACTGGTAAATAGTCGCTTTTAGATATGTTAGTCAGTCAGGTGGCAAGCTGCCAGCAGAGACTTCTATTGCAATAACGTTGAAGGGCTCTGGCTAGTATTACTTAGCCAGCTAAGCCACTACATCACTGATATTAATACAGAATCGTAATATTCTAATAATTCATGTGAATGTGATAATACCACAGAGTTTCTAAACCCAGAGGCGCAACATCGCTGGACTTCCGGAAACGCTTGCGAAACACCTAGCAGACCAGGCCGGGGTTTGGGGTTTGAGAATTCAATGAGAGAAGTGACAAATTATTCCTTAATTGTTCATTTTCTTGAAATCTAAAGGCACAACCTAGATTTGAGCCATTGTCTTAAGTAGTTAAACATGTTATTACTCCAACCTCGTTTACATTTTCGTCAAAAACAACTTTAAATGGAAGGAGTGCCTTTTATTTGACGGCCTGCACATCCGCAGTTCAGCGCGAGACGACCGTTAGACCCAATGACCTGTTTCTACGCATGAGTTTAGCTAGCCAACACATTGCTAGCCAACACATCGCTAGCCAACACATCGCCAACACATCACTAGCCAACACATCGCCAACACATCGCTAGCCAACACATCGCCAACACATCGCTAGCCAACACATCGCCAACACATCACTAGCCAACACATCGCCAACACATCGCTAGCCAACACATCGCCAACACATCGCTAGCCAACACATCGCCAACACATCGCTAGCCAACACATCGCCAACACATCGCTAGCCAACACATCGCCAACACATCTCTAGCATCAGGAGGAGCAGTTTCTGCCTAGCATCATGCTGTACTGTCTTTGATAATACGATCATCTGTGTGCTCAATTAATGTCTGTTTGTGCAGAGCTTGATTAGTAATGGCTAGGAACACAAATGTGAGCGCTATGCAATTTGAGAAAAGAGATACAGTATCTATGTAAAGAGTTGATGATTTTTATGCAATTCATCATTACAACTGACTGAACAGTCGCTGATGCTATGTGTCAGTGTGAATAATTTCTCATATTTGACCCCTTTTAGGGGTAAAACCTTACAATTGTATAACTAATAGGCTATGTGTTTGTAGATTGACTGAGGTGAATGAACCAAGGTGATAATGGCTGGGGTCATTTTTTCTTGTTTTTGCTGTTCTCCAAATAGCATTGTAAAGTGTTTTAATTGTATAGAAATGCAGTAAATGAGCTTCAACTCAAAATGTCCCCCCTTCCGGACCTCACTTAAACTAAAACCCTGGTTACGGCCCTGTCACTGACATGTAGTCCCAGAGTTGATTTATTTGGTCATTTCTATGTCAAAGGACCCATGAGAACCAACATGTGAAGTTCATAGGAGCATGTCAAATTGGGTGTCAAATGAACGCTAAGAGTCTATATTTTTAAGAAATTAAGTAATGTATACATTTTCCAACCATTTTCCATCCTACAAATTAGGAATAAGCAAAAGCTTTGATTTCTGGTCAAACAGATGGAAAATGGGTCTTAGAAAACATCTACCAGAAAAATTCTTAAAATTCTTATAAATACCAAAACTGTCAGGGGTGGAGTGTAGTGGGATGTGGAATCACACGCAGGACACAGAGATATAAATCCAAAGCTCTTTAGTGAAGTCCGTAGTGCACGCCAAAACCGGCAACAGGCGAAAACAAACGCACACTAGACAGTCCAAAGTAAGTATGCACAACGTGCAGGACTCTCTATTACAACCCGAAAATAAGAGAGAACAAAATACAGAGGACCAAACAACCACACGACAGCAGAACAATTACACACAACCCCTGACCTAACACAAGGGAACTAAATAGGGTGCCTAATGAAACTAAACAACGAACAGGTGTGACAAACAGACAAAACCAATCAAACAAGAAACATCGAACGGTGGCAGCTAGTACTCCAGAGACGACGACCGCCGAAGCCTGCCCGAACAAGGAGAAGGGGCCGCCTCGGCCGAAACCGTGACAGTACCCCCCCCTTGACGCGCGGCTCCAGCCGTGCGCCGCCCCCGGCCTCGGGGACGACCAGGAGGACGCGGAGCAGGGCGCGTAGGATGACCACGATGGAATTCGGTCAGAAGAGACGGGTCCAGGATGTCCCTCCTCGGCACCCAGCACCGCTCCTCCGGGCCGTACCCCTCCCACTCCACGAGATATTGGAGACCCCCCATCCGGCGTCTCGAATCTAAGATGGCCTGAACAGTGTACGCCGGATCCCCCTCGATGTCCAACGGGGGCGGAGGAGTCTCTTCTATCTCAAAGTCCTGGAGTGGACCAGCTACCACCGGCCTGAGGAGAGACACATGGAACGAGGGGTTAATATTTTTGTAATCAATGGGCAGTTGTAACCTGTAACACACCTCGTTCAATCTCCTCAGGACTTTAAAAGGCCCCACAAACCGCCGACCCAGCTTCCGGCAGGGCAGGCGGAGGGGCAGGTTTCTGGTTGAGAGCCAGACTCGATCTCCAGGTGCGTACACTGGCCCCTCACTGCGGTGGAGGTCGGCGCTCGTCTTCTGTCGACGGATGGCTCGCTGCAGATGGACGTGTGCAGCGTTCCACGTCTCCTCCGAGCGCCGCACCCACTCATCCACAGCAGGGGCCTCGATCTGGCTCTCATGCCAAGGTGCCAGAACCGGCTGGTACCCTAACACACACTGGAAAGGGGTTAGTTTAGTGGAGGAGTGGCGGAGAGAGTTCTGTGCCATCTCGGCCCAGGGCACATATCTCGCCCACTCCTCCGGCCGGCCCTGACAATATGACCTCAGAAACCTACCCACATCCTGGTTGACACGTTCGACCTGCCCATTACTCTCCGGGTGGTAACCCGAGGTAAGGCTCACCGAAACCCCCAACCGTTCCATAAACGCTCTCCAGACTCTGGAGGTAAACTGGGGGCCTCGATCAGACACTATATCCTCGGGTACCCCGTAATGCCGGAAGACGTGAGTAAATAGAGCCTCAGCGGTCTGTAGGGCAGTAGGAAGACCCGGCATGGGAAGGAGACGACAGGCCTTCGAGAACCGATCCACAACGACCAGGATGGTGGTATTCCCCTGTGAGGAGGGAAGGTCGGTAACAAAATCCACCGAGAGGTGAGACCAGGGTCATTGTGGAACAGGCAGGGGTTGTAATTTACCCCTGGGCAAGTGTCTGGGCGCCTTACACTGGGCACACACTGAGCAGGAGGAGACATAAATCCTCACATCCCTGGCTAACGTTGGCCACCAGTACTTTGTACTAAGGCAGTGCACTGTCCGGCCAATACCTGGATGTCCAGAGGAGGGTGACGTGTGAGCCCAATAAATAAGCCGATCCCGGACCTCGAGCGGGACGTACGTCCGACCCACCGGACACTGTGGAGGGCTAGGGTCGGTGCGTAGTGCCCGCTCGATCTCCGCATCGACCTCCCATACCACCGGTGCAACCAGACAAGACTCAGGTAGTATGGGAGTGGGCTCCACGCACCTCTCCTCTGTGTCATACCGCTGAGACAGGGCATCTGCCTTCCCGTTCTGGGACCCAGGGATGTAAGTGATCTTAAACACAAACCGGGCGAGAAACATAGTCCATCGAGCCTGGCGAGGATTCAGTCTCCTAGCGGCCCAAATGTACTCCAGGTTACGGTGGTCAGTCAGAATGAGAAAAGGGTGTTGAGCCCCCTCAAGCCAATGCCTCCACACCTTTAGGGCCTGTACCACGGCTAACAGCTCCCTGTCCCCTACGTCATAATTCCGCTCCGCCGGACTGAGCTTCTTAGAATAAAAAGCACAGGGGCGGAGTTTAGGTGGTGTGCCGGACCGTTGTGAAAGAACAGCCCCGATACCGGCTTCCGACGCGTCCACCTCCACTTGGAATGGTAAAGTGGGATCCGGGTGCGCCAGCACTGGAGCCGAGGTAAACAGGTCCTTCAGTCTCCCAAAAGCCCTGTCCGCCTCAGCTGACCACCGCAAGCGCACTGGACCCCCCTTCAGAAGGGACGTTATGGGAGCTGCCACCCCGGATAAACCTCCGGTAGTAATTCGCAAAACCCAAGAACTGCTGCACCTCTTTAACCGTGGTTGGGGTTTGCCAATTACGCACGGCTGACACACGGTCAACCTCCATCCTCACCCCTGACGCAGACAACTGATAACCCAAAAAGGAGACCGACTCCTGGAAGAACAGACATTTCTCGGCTTTGACATACAGGTCATGCTCCAACAATCTCCTCAATACCCTGTGCACCAGGGCTACATGCTCGGCACGAGTAGAACTGTACACCAGAATATCGTCTATGTACACCACTACTCCCTGCGCCTGCATGTCCCGGAAAATCTCATCTACAAAAGATTGGAAGACTGATGGAGCATTCATTAACCCGTATGGCATGACGAGATACTCGTAATGACCGGAGGTAGTACTAAATGCTGTCTTCCACTCATCGCCCTCTCTAATGCGCACCAAGTTATATGCGCTCCTGAGGTCCAATTTTGTGAAGAACCATGCCCCGTGTAATGACTCCGTCATAGTCGCAATCAGCGGGAGTGGATAACTATATTTCACAGTCACCTGATTGAGACCGCGGTAATCAATACACGGACGCAAACCTCCATCCTTTTTCTTCACAAAAAGGAAGCTCGAGGACGCAGGAGAAGTGGAGGGCCGTATGTATCCCTGTCTCAGAGACTCGGCAATTGTATGTCTCCATTGCCCTCTTCTCCTCCTGTGACAAAGGATACACATGGCTCCGCGGGAGCGCAGCTCCTGCCTGGAGGTCTATCGCACAATCCCCCTGTCTATGAGGCGGCAACCGTGCCGCTCTTGTCTTGCTAAACACGAGTGCCAAATCCTCATACTCAGGTGGAATGTGCAGTGCGGCCATCTGGTTCGGACTCTCCACCGAGGTCGCCCCTACGGAAACACCCAGACATAGCCCCTCACATTGAGCAGACCACCCTTTAAGAGCCTTCTCTCGCCACGAAATCGTAGGATCATGGGTAATCAACCAGGGAAGCCCCAGTACCACCGGATACGCAGGAGAGTCGATCAGATAGAGTTGAATCGTCTCCTCATGACCCCCCTGCGTCTTCATCCTAAGTGGCGCTGTGACCTCCCCAATCAACCCAGATCCTAACGGACGACTATCTAGGGCATGTACAGGGAAAGGATGATCAACCGGAAGGAGGGGAATCCCTAACTCAACACAGAATTTACGATCTACAAAATTCCCAGCTGCGCCTGAATCTACTAGCGCCTTATGCTGGGAACGAGGCTGCAACGAAAGTGGTCTATGAGGGCCCGCTCATTCCACCCTGCATCTGCCGCTAGAGTCCGGAACTCCAGCGCAAACTCTTGAGCGCTCCTCATCCCCTGCCGGAGGTAGAATAGACGCTCCCCCGCCGCCTTCCCCTCTGGTGGATGGTCGAAGACCGCACGGAAGCGGCGGGAGAACTCCGCATAGGTGATAGTGGCGGCGTCTATTCTCCTCCATTCGGCGTTGGCCCACTCCAATGCCTTGCCGGTGAGACAGGAGATGAGGGCGGAAACGCTCTCGTGTCCCGAGGGCGCCGGGTGTACGGTGGCAAGGTAGAGTTCCACTTGTAACAGGAACCCCTGACACCCGGCAGCGGTGCCGTCGTACGCCCTCGGGAGCGAGAGCCGAATCCCACTGGGTTCCGGTAGTTGGACGGGCGGGCTGACCGATGGTGATGGTGCGGTAGGTGGGGGTGTGGGTACCCCGCTGGTCTCCCATCGATGGAGGGTGTTCATCACTCAGTCCAGGGCGTGCCCGATTTGGTTGATCCGATCTTCTTGACCACGAAGGCGCTCCTCCATGATCTCGGTGGGTGCGGGTGCTCCTGCTGATTCCATCAGATGGTGTGTAATTCTGTCAGGGGTGGAGTGTAGTGGGATGTGGAATCACACGCAGGACACAGAGATATAAATCCAAAGCTCTTTAGTGAAGTCCGTAGTGCACGCCAAAACCGGCAACAGGCCACAGGCGAAAACAAACGCACACTAGACAGTCCAAAGTAAGTATGCACAACGTGCAGGACTCTCTATTACAACCCGAAAATAAGAGAGAACAAAATACAGAGGACCAAACAACCACACGACAGCAGAACAATTACACACAACCCCTGACCTAACACAAGGGAACTAAATAGGGTGCCTAATGAAACTAAACAACGAACAGGTGTGACAAACAGACAAAACCAATCAAACAAGAAACATCGAACGGTGGCAGCTAGTACTCCGGAGACGACGACCGCCGAAGCCTGCCCGAACAAGGAGAAGGGGCCGCCTCGGCCGAAACCGTGACAAAAACACAATAATGTTGAAGTAAAGACCCCTGCCAACTAATATCAACACTTATATTTAGTTTGTGCCTTGAAATTCTGTTACCAAAAACCCACATACAGTATCTGTAACTATGAGGAAGGAGGATAATGAAAGTTCACAGCAGTAACAAGGTAGACCTATCAATTAGTTATAGTGTTTTTACTGATATACATTTTGTTTATGAATTATTACGTGATTAAAACTCTAAATTCCGTTACCAAATCGGTAACGGAATTTACAAAGAATTGTTAACGGAATGTCTGCAATTGAATTGGCTACAATGGGAAATCATAGTAGTCACAAACTACAATTGGGTTCACAAGTTTTGACACCACAGTACAGTACAGCACAGTAGAGTAGAGTACAGAAAATAAAAGTAGAGTATTTTTTATTTTACCTTTATTTAACTAGGCAAGTCAGTTAAGAACAAATTCTTATTTACAATGACGGCCTACACCGGCCAAACCCGGACGATGCTGGGCCAATTGTGTATAGTTCAGTGCAGTACAGTAAAGCACAGTAGTCTACAGTACAGTAAAGAAAAATATAGTACAGCACAGTTGAGTTCAGTACAGTACACAGTACAGCACACTAGAGTTGAGTACATTATAATGTACTGTATTGTACTGTACTGAACTATACTCTACTTTACTGTACTCTACTGTAGTTGACTACTCTACTCTATTGTACTGAATTCTACTGTACTGAACTCTACACTACTGTTCTGTGCTGTGCTGTACTCTACTGTACTCTATTGAGCTCTACTGTGCTGTACATTGATGTCCAAACTTGTGAAACATGGACATCTATGACTGTTTCAGATTTGGTCCGGTCCGTACCGTACCAATCAAATGTGGTCTTGTTTGGGGGTAGAGCTCATTAAAATAATAGGCAGTGTGTAGAATAAAACCCAAATATTCAAAGTAGGATATTGTATATTTATACTTTTGTGTACCTATTTAGGATACATCATCATGAAGAGAATTACATTCATATTCATAATTATACATTTCTGTGTATTACAGATCAAAGACCCATGATGAAATTCCGTTACCGCAATGCAATTCCATTATCGGGTGTAAATCCACTTCACTTACTGTAGTTCAAAAACCAAAATATTTTTTCAAAGTCAATGTGTCATGTCATAGCTGACACCCCATTCTTTCTGCAGACATTGTTGAATCTAAATTCGGAGCAGATATTTAACAGATCTTTTGGAAAACATGGACACAAAAAACTGAGGGAGATTTTACCGAAATTCTGTTACAAAACTTTGCATCCAATAAATTAGCTTTTGTAAAATGTTAGTTGTAAATTGTATAAAGTAGTTATTGTGCATAGAGCTGTATGGTTTTCTCAGCGCAATTCCGTTACCGTGGAATTGCCCCTATCTATAACAGTGAACACTCACTGACACTATGGCTAGCCAGGGGGTATGTGAGATGTTGTGTTTCCTAGTTGAACAGATGGATGTATATGTGATGTCATACATCACTCAAAGCTGATGGTGTGTTGTTAAATGATGCTTGGCAGTAACGGCCTCTGGATATATGGCCTGCATCTCTTGAGTCTAAAATGTAATGATGGGTCTAAAAGCATGTCTCTCTGACTCGCGCCCTTGCTTCTCCACTGCACAGGCAGTTCTAAGAATAGCACGTGTTGTTGCTGCCTGGTTGTTATCTGGGATAACACAAGTGGAGGGAGGGTATCAGTCTGCACAGAAGCAGAAAGCCACATCCTGAAAACATCCAGCATACACTAGCCTGAAGATGCACCGATGTGAAGTGTGGCCAAATTACCATAGTGGAAATGTCTGCTTCTGGAATGTTTGCAAATGTTTAATTGAATCTACTTGAAATGTCTTTATTATATTTATTTGAAAGGGGCAGTGCACAGTAAACAAGTGCCACCATGTGCCAGATTTAGCCAAGAGGACAATTCCCATCGACTCCCTGGGCAGGTGGTTAAAAGCAGCTTCATCTAAATTGCTTTGTTGATGTCTTTCTCCATTAACATGATTGAGTTACCCATTTTGACTATATTTTATAGCTGCTCCAGCTAGCAAGTCTGTGATCACTTTCCTACTGTTCTAATTATGTTCTAGTGTCAGCCCCCTGCCTGCAGTCTCTAGTTACCACACATACACACACACACATACACGCACGCACACACACACACACACACACACACACACACACACACACACACACACACACACACACACACACACACACACACACACACACACACACACACACACACACACACTCACACACACTAATTAATCATACAGGTGTAATTGAACATGCTATGCGACGCTGGGACCCCAATCCCTTAATTGCAATTTCAATAGCGCTTCATCATCTAGGTACCTAGATGACGGACTGTATGTAGTATGTAGGGCCCGAAGATTTTCCTTCCTAAGTGACCTGAACTACTCTGATTATCTATAGCCTCAGGCCCAGTGTCCTTGTCAGGGCATATGGTCAAGTAAAACACCTGGGCCTAGACGACTACGAGACGACGACGAGACGACGACTACTACTGCTACTACTGCTACTACTACTGCTACTACTGCTACTACTACTACTACTACCACTACTACTACTACTACTACTACTACTACTACTACTACTACTACTACTACTACTACTACTACTACTACTACTACTACTACTACTACTGTATAGCATACTGATATGTGTGGCCTCTGATATTTAGCAAGTGTGCTGCTAAAGCTGTTAGGATAGGGTAAGCAGTACAGTTAGCAGTTAGCAGCGCAGCCTTTTAGCTGATGTATACTATTACCACTTTGCGTGTCACTGGGATGCTGTTTAGCCTTATAAACAGCCTGTCCCTCACTGGCCCTGTGAGCGTAAATCTCCCTGCCTAGTATTTTATTGGCACTGTGGACCAGAGCTGCTTTACCCAGCAGAGTGAATGAGTTATACTGCCCTGGCCCACAGCCCAGTTCCCACACCCGCCCGCCCGGGCCTTTAGTCTTTTTAGTGCCGCATTGGAAGATGACTGCCTGGAGTCTACTGCTCTACTGAGGAGCGTGGGTAGGTCATGTTTACTAATGAGTGGAGATGCAAGATGCTGTGGTCACTAACTGGTCAACTCACTGATAGAGTTTGGGGTGTTACTATGGGATGTAGTAGATCCAGCTGGCTGTTGATAGTGTTGCAGGTGGTGTTTATGTTAATAGTGATGATAGAGATTTTTATAGTAGTGCCATATGTGTGATGATGCTGTTGCTAAGGGAGCTCCGTATCTATGGCTGTTCATTGATGTTTGTTGTTGTTTCTATTATTGTATGTTGTCATCATAGGATTCTAGAACAATTCTTGCACACTGTTAAGATGCTTCCAGAGTTTGAGACACTCCATGGGTTTGGTATCCACAGCAGTGTTCATAATGTCTTCCACATCTTCCCCCTCATTATTGTAGTATTTTTGTGCTGCTGTAGGTGTATGGAGGCATTTGTTCGGTATTCTCCACAGCCGGGTGTGTGTGAAGGCCTTGGGTACACCACTGCATTAATCATGCTTTATGTGTGTGTGTTCCTCTGCTTCTGTAGGTGTCTGGAGGCGTTCTGTATCTACGGCAGTGTGGGCCGGGTAGAGGAGCCGTATGTCAGCATCACGCGGAAGCGTCAGATGCCCAGGGGGGGCCAGTCTGAGGAGGTGGAGAGACAGGTTGGGCAGGCAGAGGGCAAGCTGTTCACCCACCGTGCCGCCTTCGCCCGCACCTCTGTCATCCAGGCCTTCCTGGGCTCCGCCCCCCAGCTCACCCTGCAGCTCTACATCTGTGTCCTGCAGCAGGGGGTGTCCATCGGCAGAGGTGAGTGGTGTGTGTATGTGTGTGTGTGACGTCGAGATGTGTGACTTTTAGTTGTACGTTTCTATGTGTTTGTCTCTTTCTATACGTGTGTTTGTGTGTGTGTGTGTGTGTGTGTGTGTACATTTTCTCTCTGTTTGATCACACTTGAGTCATCTTGAGTTCCATGCATTGAGGGATAGAGGAGGCCCCCAGCTTTCTCAGTATATAGGAACCTCTTTGAGCCTGAACATTAACATAGTTGAGTTATCTCTGCTGGTTACCCCCTATAGAGGCTCACTACAGAGACACAGTCCTTCCCCCAAATCCATCCATCCCTCCCCAGAGGGAGCAGGCCGGTCCACAGCCCTCAGAGCACAGCTCCACTGTGGCGTGGGCTGATTAGCTAAGTGCCATGTTGGAATAAGCGGATGGTGTTTTCATGACTCAAAGTGGTATTACGCAACACTCTCTAGCACTCTGCTATCAAGGTATTTTATTTAGATCTTCAAACTAGCTGTTTGAAATAACTGATTTCATCCATCATCTGAGTCATGATTATGGATAATATAGCAAATAGTATCACAGACACATTTGAGTTACGTCACACAGTCTGCTAATACTTCCCTGTTTTATTTGCTGTTATTAAGAAATGTCATTTCAGACTGAGGAAATGCTTTGCTGTGTGAGAGTGAGTGTGACCAGAGGAAAAGCGTCAAGCTGTTTTGGGGGTAAGGCAGAATCTGACAGTTCTATGCTATCAAAGCAAAAGTGTAATGTGTTGACGACGTGAACTATGGCACTTGATATTGCAAATGATCATCTGTAAATTGATCCAGTGGATCTTGTTGCTATTGTAATGTGTGTACACATTCGAATGTCTCTCAGCCTATCACACAATGTTATGCAAATTAGTTGCTGTATGTGATGATGCTGGGGGCATGCTGAGTCGCAGTGGGTTTGGAGAGGCACTTGTGTACATCAGGTTAGTGCTGGGGTGTACTGTGTTCATCCAAATAAACGACAACTTGATTATTGAATGGAAAATCATCGTCCTAGACTGTTTATGCTAGTTAATAAACTACATGTGCGTTTCGGTGGCTTTACAGGCTCGTTACAAATTGGTGGCAGCGGATTTTGGGATTAACAAGTAAATTAGCTAACAGCAACTCGCTAGCTTGGCTAACATTAGCTTGCTAGCTGCGTGGGAAAATGGAGGGAGAAGTCAAACAACCCGGGAACAGCAATCAACAACCGACAGCTGGTGGTAGATCAGCCTGGTGCCATGGACAGGCGGATTGACCGGCCGGTGTTCATGCCAGAATCTTTTGAGGGGAAAGATGTCGAATGGACTGCTTGGATTGATCAGTATGAGTTAGATCGTTTGAACTTTCTCATGCTTTCACTGAGGGGAAATGTGCAGAGATTTTGCAGAACTTTACCTCAGGATACCAAGAACGATTACAACAGCGTGAAAATGGCTTTGCAGCAGCATTTTGAGCCACCGGAGCATGCTGACTGGAATCGTGAATTTTTTTCAGGACAGAAAACGTAAAGTGGGTGAGTGCATTCGTGACTTTGGGCATGATTTAAGCAGGCTAGCTTCAAAGGTTTACCCAGATTATAGCACGTGCGCACGTGATTCGCTTCCACAAGACTATTTTATTACATACAATGGTTGCAGTGATCTTCGTGTGCACCTGCGCAAGGCAGTACCAAAAACGTTGGAAGAGGAAATTAGCATTGCTACAGAGCTTGATCAGATAAGGCAGCTAGAATTGCTGGAAAGCCAAGACACTGCACAATACAAAGTGAACATGTGTGGGACAAGCGAGGTTACTCTGCCTCCAGTTAGAGACATTGTCAGCGTTCCAAAATAGTTGTTTGAGTCATTGTGTGAGAGCGTTGCACAGTTGCGGACCGAGGTGCAGCATCTGGCAGAGAGGGAGCCACATCAGAGGGAGCCATACTAGAGCAGAATATAGTTTCCAGGGTCTTCTACAGCAGCAACAGGAGATCTAGGATCCCCAGGAGCGACAGAGGACGACCTACTGGTAACCATTAGCAGGGCATGCTGGCACTGTGGGTGCACAATGCACATGAAAAAAGATTGCCCTGACGTGGAAAAGGACAGCGCAGCATCGGTTTAAACTACACGCACAGCTGACCAGTCCGCAGCAAGTGTTGTGGGGAGTGGGGTTTACCTTAAGTGCAAAATGGCTGACTTCGAGTGTGAGGTCATGGTGGACTCGGGGGCCCAGGTTTCCATGTTATACGAACAGGTATGGAGAAATGCTACTGGAGGTAAGCGTGGTACACTGCAACCATACCACAGCACAGTTAATGCAAATGGACAGTTTCTCTCAGTCCTGGGGAGCTGGTCCACAGTCATGAACATTGACGGTCTGAATCTGACCGGGGACTTTGTCGTCGCTAGCGACGCAGACCAGTGTGCACTGATAGCAACAGACTTCCTGGTAAAATACGGGGCAGTACTTGATTGCAAAAGAAAACATGCTGTGTTTTGGGGAAGCAGATTACACTGATTTTCAGGGGAGAGGCATGGAGTGTGTAAAGTGGTGGTGATGAATAACACGATTATCCCCTCCAGAAGTTAAATGTATATAAGGTGAGGGTACAGTAAAAAATGACAAAACTGAGGGTCTTCTTGAGCCATGTGCTGAAGTCACTGATACAAGTAACCTGTTGGGGGCATGTAGCATTGGCAGCTCAGTGAAGGGTACACTGCCAGAGCGTGTGATGAATGTAACCCCTTAATCAAAGTTACTGAGGGAGGGCACTGAACTGGGGGGTTTCTCTATCTGGGAGAAGGGTAGTGAAGACACTATCGTTGCTAGCCTACAGGATTCTAACCAGCCGCCATACTCTCCCACCACAGCATTGTGGGACGTAGAACAGTTAATGCAAGAGTCGACATAGATTGCAGCCAGCTGAGGTGCAGCTGAGAGCTGTAAAGGAAAAGGTGGGTAGATACACTAAATATACAAAAGTATGTGAACACCCCTTCAAATTAGTGGATTCGGCTATGTTAGCCACACCCGTTGCTGACAGGTGTATAAAATCGAGCACCCAGCCATGCAGTCTCCATAGACAAACATTGGCAGTAGAATGGCCTTACTGAAGAGCTCAGTGACTTTCAACGTGACACCGTCATAGGATGCCAACTTTCCAACAAGTCAGTTTGTCAAATTTCTGCCCTGCTGAATCTGCCCCAGTTAACTGTAATCGCTGTAATTATGAAGTGGAAACGTCTAGGAGCAACAACAGCTCAGCCGCGAAGTGGTAGGCCACACAATCTCACAGAACCGGACCGCCGAGTGCTGAAGCGCGTAAAAATCGTCTGTCCTCACTACCGAGTTCCAAACTGCCTCTGGAAGCAACGTCAGCACAATAACTGTTGGTCGGGAGCTTCATGAAATGGGTTACCATGGGGCTGTTTTTCATGGTTCAGGCTAGGCCCCTTAGTTCCAGTGAAGGGAAATCTTAACGCTACAGTATACAGTCGTGGTCAAAAGTTTTGAGAATGACACAAATATAAATGTTCACAAAGTCTGCTGCCTCAGTTTTGATGATGACAATTTGCATATACTCCAGAATGTCATGAAGAGTGATCAGATGAATTGCAATTAATTGGTAAGTCCCTCTTTGCCATGAAAATGAACTTAATCCCAAAAAAACATTTCCACTGCATTTCAGCCCTGCCACAAAAGGACCAGCTGACATCATGTCAGTGATTCTCTCGTTAACACAGGTGAGAGTGTTGACGAGGACAAGGCTGAAGATAACTCTGTCATGCTGATTGAGTTAGAATAACAGACTGGAAGCTTTAAAAGGAGGGTGGCGCTTGAAATCATTGTTCTTCCTCTGTTAACCATGGTTACCTGCAAGGAAACACGTGCCGTCATCATTGCTTTGCACAAAAAGGGCTTCACAGGCAAGGATATTGCTGCTAGTAAGATTGCACCTAAATCAACCATTTATCGGATCATCAAGAACTTCAAGAAGGGAGGTTCAATTGTTCTGAAGAAGGCTTCAGGGCGCCCAAGAAAGTCCAGCAAGCGCCGTCTTCTAAAGTTGATTTAGCTGCGGGGCACCACCAGTGCAGAGCTTGCTCAGGAATGGCAGCAAGCAGGTGTGAGTGCATCTGCACGCACAGTGAGGCGAAGACTTTTGGAGGATGGCCTGTTGTCAAGAAGGGCAGCGAGTAAGCCACTTCTCTCCAGGAAAAACATCAGGGACAGACTGATATTCTGCAAAAGGTACAGGGATTGGACTGCTGAGGACTGGGGTAAAGTCATTTTCTCTGATTAATCCCATTTCCGATTGTTTGGGGCATCCTGAAAAAAGCTTGTCCGGAGAAGACAAGATGAGCGTTACCATCAGTCCTGTGTCATGCCAACAGTAAAGCATCCTGAGACCATTCATGTGTGGGGTTGCTTCTCAGCCAAGGGAGTGGGCTCACTCACAATTTTGCCTAAGAACACAGCCATGAATAAAGAATGGTACCAACACATCCTCCGAGAGCAACTTCTCCCAATCATCCAAGAACAGTTTGGTGACGAACAATGCCTTTTCCAGCATGATGGAGCACCTTGCCATAAGGCAAAAGTGATAACTAAGTGGCTCGGGGAACAAAACATAGACATTTTGGGTCCATGGCCAGGAAACTCCCCAGACCTTAATCCCATTGAGAACTTGTGGTCAATCCTCAAGAGGCGGGTGGACAAACAAAAACCCACAAATTCTGACAAACTCCAAGCATTGATTATGCAAGAATGGGCTGCCATCAGTCAGGATGTGGCCCAGAAGTTAATTGACAGCATGCCAGGGCGGATTGCAGAGGTCTTGAAAAAGAAGGGTCAACACAGCAAATATTGACTCTTTGCATAAACTTAATGTAATTGTCAATAAAAGCCTTTGACACTTATGGAATGCTTGTAATTATACTTCAGTATACCATAGTAACATCTGACAAAAATGTCTAAAAACACTGAAGCAGCAAACTTTGTGAAGACCAATACTTGTGTCATTCTCAAAACTTTTGACTACGACTGTACAATGACATTCTAAATTTACATTTACATCATTTAGCAGACGCTCTTATCCAGAGCGACTTACAAATTGGTGCATTCAACTTATGATAGCCAGTGGGACAACCACTTTTATTTATTTTTATTTTTTATTTTTTTTGGGTGGGGGAAGAAGGATTACTTTATACTATTCCAGGTATTCCTTAAAGAGGTAGGGTTTCAAGTGTCTCCGGAAGGTGGTCAGTGCATTCAACTTATGATAGCCACAGCTAGATGATTCTGTGCTCCCAACTTTGTGGAAACAGTTTGGGGAAGGACCTTTCCTGTTTAGCATGACAATGCCATCGTGCACAAAGCCAGGTCCATACAGACATGGTTTGTCTAGATCGGTGTAGAAGAACTTGACTGGCCTGCACAAGAGCCCTGACCTCAACCCCATCGAACACCTTTGAGATGAATTGGAACGCCGACTGCGAGCCAGGCCTAATCGCCCAACATCAGTGCCCAACCTCACTAATGCTCTTGTGGCTGAATGGAAGCAAATCCCCGCAGCAATGTTCCAACGTCTAGTGGAAAGCCTTCCCAGAAGAGTAGAGGCTGTTAACGCAGCAAAGGGGGGAACAACTCCATATTAATGCCCATGATTTTAGAATGAGATGTTCGACGAGCAGGTGTCCACATACTTTTGGTCATGTAGTGTATGTGGGAGAGTTTAGCACTATTGACTTTGACTTGGGCTACACAAAACTAGTCCAGCATAAGATTAACATGGGACACCAGGCCTATCAAACAAGCATTGAGGCGGGTGCCTGTTCATCTGCAAGCAGAGTTTGACAAGCATTTGCAGGACATGTTAGAAAGGGGAATAGTTAACCCATCCAGCAGTCCATGGGCAGCACCAGTGATGTTAGTAAGAAACAAGGACGGCTTAATCAGGTTCTGTGTGAATTACAGAAGGTTAAACGAGAACACTGTAAAAGATGCATATCCACTTCCTAGGACAGATGAGACCTTGGACTTGCTTGCCGGTGCTCAGTAGTTTTCCACTTTAGACTTAGATGCACCCTGTGGGTCGTAACAAAACTGCTTTTGTGACCAAGAGAGGGCTTTTTCGAATTCCAGGTTTGGGTTGACAGCTTCCAGCGTCTCATGGACCTGGGGTTGGCTGACTTACAGTGGACAACATGTCTTAGACGACATCATAGTGTTTGGTTGTACATTCCAAGAGCGTGTGAAGCGCTTAGACAAGATTTTCAGCAGATTGGAACAGGCAGGATTTAAGGTGAAACCATCTAAGTGCCATTTGTTCAGGTCACAGGTGAGCTACCTGGGACACATCATCTCGGCTGAGGGAGTGTCCACTGACCCCATGAAAACAGTCAGGTCATGGCCTAGCCCCAAAAACAGTCAGGTCATGGCCTAGCCCCAAAAACAGTCAGGTCATGGCCTTGGCCTAGCCCCAAAAACAGTCAGGTCATGGCCTAGCCCCAAAAACAGTCAGGTCATGGCCTTGGCCTAGCCCCAAAAACAGTCAGGTCATGGCCTAGCCCCAAAAACAGTCAGGTCATGGCCTAGCCCCAAAAACAGTCAGGTCATGGCCTAGCCCCAAAAACAGTCAGGTCATGGCCTAGCCCCAAGTCACTGACAAATAGGCTGGCATCATACTACAGGAGGTTGATAACATATTTTGCAGCTAAAGAGGAGCCTTTGTACAGATTGACAGATAAGGGGAAAACGTTTGAGTGGAATGCAGTGTGTGAAGTGGCCTTTAATGAACTAAAGTCCAAGCTTACCACATCCCCCATACTTGCTTTCCCTGACCCAAATCTAGATTTCATAATGGATACTGACACATGTGACACAGGGATAAGTGCAGTCCTCTCCCAGAAACACAAGGGTAGGGAGAGAGTAGTAGCATATGCCAGTGTAACCGGTGTGAAATGGCTAGCTAGTTAGCGGTGCGCACTAGTAGCATTTCAATCGGTGACATCACTCGCTCTGAGACCTTGAAGTAGTTGTTTCCCTTGCTCTGCAAGGGCCGCGGCTTTTGTGGAGCGACGGGTAACGGTGCTTCGAGGGTTACTGTTGTCGATGTGTGCAGAGGGTTCCTGGTTCAAGCCCAGGTAGGGGCGAGGAGAGGGACGGAAGCAACACTGTTACACCAGTCGGGCACTGTCAAAACAGGAGAGGAAGTACTCAACTACCAAGAAGAAGCTTCTTGCTGTGGTAGTTTCTTGAACATTTCAGACACTTTTTGCTGGGGAGGAAATGTCTACTGAGAACTGATCACAGCTCACTGAGGTGCCTGAGTAACTTCAAACAACCTGAGGGACAGTTAGCCAGATGGCTACAGAAACTGGATCAGTATGACTATGATATTGTCCACAGGCCAGGGAGACTGCACAGTAATGCAGATGGTGTGTCATGCCGACACACAGACAGAGAGTGTAGACACAGCCGAATCACAGGAGGCCACTGTCAATCTGAGAGCCTCAGGATGTCACTATTGAGCCTGCATTCAGAGCTCAAACAAGCCAGTCAGTCCCCACAAATGCAGCTTTCCTTTTGGAAGCACAGGATAGAGACCCAATGGTCTCCCAGTTAAAGAAATTGAAAAAAAGAGGGTAGAAAAGAGCTGCAATCTGAGCCAACGTTCAAGCGCTTCAAACAAGTGTGGGGGGCATTACATGTGAAGAATGGGGTGTTATGCCTTGAGAGTCAAAACTATGAGACAGATGACGCCATCTGGAGAGGGGTTGTACCAGATGAGCTCGTACATAACATACTTTCCTTTATCCACAATGATAGAACAGCAGGCCATTTAGGAGTTGTAAACTCACCAGTAAAATCAGAGCAAGATGTTATTGGCCAGGCTGGCAGAGAGCCATAAAGCAGTGGTGTAAGGGCTGTGTGGCGTGTGCTGCATACAAATTACAGGGTCCAGCCCCCAGAGCACCCATGACAAGTTCTGTCACAGGCCGCTCTTTCCAGAGGATAGTTGTAGACTTAATGGGTCCATTTACAGAGACTGGACGAGGTAACAAGCACATTATGGTAGTGTCAGATTACTTTACTAGGTGGTCAGGGGCCATACCCAATCAGGAAGCAGTAACAGAGGACAAGAAACTGGTAGAGGAATTTGTGTTGAAGCTAGGCGTTCCTCGCTCAATCTATAGCGATCAAGGGCGAAATGTTTTATCTACTCTTTGTAGAGAGATGTGCAATCTTTTACAAATGAACAAAACAACAACTACTCTGTACAGCCCACAATCTGATGGTTTAGTGGAAAGAATGAACAGAACTCTGCTCAACATGCTGTCACTTTTTGTTGATGACAATCAAAGAAATCGGTATGAGATTCTCCCATATGTGATGATGTCATACAGGAGTAGTGTTCAATCTTCCACGGGGTTCACACCGTACAAGGTGCTGTTCGGTACTGAAATGACTACCTGTTGATGTGGTTATAGGAACACAACAAAATGAAGGGAAACAGTATGTTTCTCAGTATGTGCAAAAGGTACAAGGGTATTTAAGCACTGTAAGGGCCACAGGTAAACAAAATCAATACTTTGGTCTAAAGGTGACACCCCAGAGGAATGAGAAAAATGAACATGTGTGGCTTAGGGACTACCAGAGGAAAATGGAGTTGTCACCCAAACTAAGAAAGAAATTCAAGGGTCCCTTCAACATTGCAAAGAAACTGTCAGATGTGCCATATGAAGTAGTACAGTGTAATGGACCTTATCATGCCGTGGTACACTACAACAGGCTCAAATCTTACTTTGGGGTTGTTTCAGAGCATGAGGTCACTGGCACGGGACGAGCACTGACTGATTTGTGCTTAGTCAGATATACTACCCCTCAAGGAAACAGGGTGCTCCGAGGAAAAAGCAACCAATGTTGCCCTTCAGGAGAAGGGGGGGGGGGTATCTAGTCAGTTGCACAACTGAATGCATTCAACTGACATGTGTCTTCTGTATTTCACCCAACCCCTCTGAATCAGAGAGGTGCTGCTAGTTAACAAACTACGTGTGAGCTTCGGTGGCCTTACAGGCTCGTTACACTATGTACAGTTAGTGAATGAATGAACAGTCATATTAATTAAGAGCTCAGCCTCAAATGACAACAATATTGAATGGAATATTCTGAATGGTCTCTCTCTCTCTCTCTCTCTCTCACTCACTTCTAGGCACCCTCATGGTGATCTCCCTGCTGTCCATCGTATATGGTGCCCTGCGCTGCAACATCCTGGCCATCAAGATCAAGTATGACGACTACGAGGTGGACGTGCGTCCCGCCGCCTACCTCTGCATCTTCCTGTGGCGCAGCTTCGAGATCGCCACGCGCGTCACCGTCCTGGTGCTCTTCAGCTCGGTACTGCAGCTCTGGATCCTCCCCGTGGTGCTGCTCAACTTCTTCCTCTTCTTCCTCTACCCCTGGGTGCTGTTCTGGCAGAGCCACTCGCCCTTCCCGGAGAACATCGAGAAAACCCTAACCCGGGTGGGCACCACCATCGTCCTCTGTCTCCTCACGTTCCTCTACGCAGGCATCAACATGTTCTGCTGGTCGGCGGTGCAGCTGAAGCTCAACGACCCAGACCTGATCAACAAGTCTCAGAACTGGTACCGCATGGCCGTGTACTACATGCTGAGGTTCGTGGAGAACGCCTCTCTGCTGCTGCTGTGGTACGTCTACAAGACAGACTTCTATAGGTTCATATGTGCTCCGTTATTAGTGCTGCAGCTGCTGGTGGCCTACACCATGGCCATCTTCTTCATGCTGGTCTTCTATCAGTTCTGCCACCCCTGTAGGAAGCTCTTCTCCTCCAATATGTCCCAGGGCCTGTGGGACTGCTCCGCCCTGCTCTGTCTAGTCTGCTACGCCCCTGACGGGGACGCCGTACGGCCAATAGAGAAGTCTGTTCTGGACCCTCTGGCCCCCGACCCCACCCCCCACAAGGAGTCAGCCAATGACACGTCATATGATGTGGCCAATGACACAGCATACACCATGCCCAATGACACAATGACCTATGACATGCCCAATGACACGACTCATGAAGTGTTGAGCGAGATGAACGGCGACGTGAGCCACAGTCTGTCCAGCAACGCTTAAAGAGCCGTGATTGGTTGTGTGTAGGGTAGGGCGGCTCTAATTGCGATTTTTGGACCAAATATTGCGATTGTGATTTGACTTGCGATATAGATACAAAGCCCTTGGCTGAACTGTTGGAATCATTGAAATAGAATGACTTATATTAAGAAGCAAAGTGGAAAGTATCATTGGCCTTGTTCGGAACTATCTGTTGACTGCATTTGACCTAACAGAACAGCATGCAAATGTATAGTGAATCTAACAGCGAGGAGGAGGAACTGCGCTGCTTGATTGACCAAGGCCGGGGCTTGGTGTGTGTTTGAAGCAGCCCCAAGAGAAGAGGGAGAGAGACGACAAACAGAGTCAACTATAAAAACAGACGATACACACAGCTTAGTGCCGTTTCAAAATAATGCTTGAGATATGGCTTTTACACATGTCAATATTGTGATTTCGATGTGAATTCAATTAATTATGCAGCTCTAGTATAGGGTCAGGAGTTTTCCTAAACTTGTGACTGTACCAGGAAGAGGTTTTCCTGTTCAGGTCATGTGGTCTGGAAATACTCCTGGTCCTAGTTATGTGCCATTCAGAGGAAGGTGGACGCAGAGAGCAACATTTGCTGTACTGTCGCCTTCTGTAATCCTTTAAGTGCCATATGAACCCCTCTGCTCTTTCAGTTAAATTTACACTGAACTAGGGTTGCAAAATTCCGGTAACTTTCCCAAAATTCCCTGTTTTTCCAGAAATCCTGGTTGGAGGAATACCCTATTTCCTGCTTATTCCCTTAGAATTCCAGGAATCTTCCAACCAGGACTTCTGGAAAAACAGGGAATTCTGGGAAAGTTACCAGAATTTTGCAACCCTACTCTGAACCATAATCTGAACCGTAATCTGAACCATACACTGAACCATACTCTGAACCGTAATCTGAACCATACACTGAACCATACTCTGAACCGTAATCTGAACCATACACTGAACCATACTCTGAACCATACACTGAACCATACACTGAACCATACACTGAACCATACTCTGAACCATACACTGAACCATACTCTGAACCATAATCTGAACCATACACTGAACCATACACTGAACCATACTCTGAACCATACACTGAACCATAACCTGAACCATAATCTGGACCATACACTGAACCCTATGATCTTAACCCCATACCCATAACCTTATTCTACTGTATGTCCCTAACCAAATAACTTGAATGCTATCATTCTGTTGCACCCTTAACCCCCAGTTCTGTTACCAAACCCCCTAACTGTAACCCCTTACTCCCCTGACCAATGCTGCAAAGGCAGTGTCCTCTTGCCATGGAGAGAGACTACAGTTGAACATTGCTGTGTTGACAGCTTCACCGTTAGTGGAAGAACAGGCAATGTATGATATGGTCCACCAGCTGGCTCTCTCTGAATTTAGCCAGGGGATGAGGTTAGTGATGCTGAGGAAGTAGTTATTGTGAGAATGTCCTTATGCAGTCCGTGAAGTTTATTCTCCCCAGCCAGTATTACAGACCAACTACAGACAAATCATTGGATGTGGTGATTCTTCAGCAACGGACTTAACTACTGACATAGTATCAATGTTTCAGTGTTGAACAGACTTTCCAACAACCAGAATGTGACTGTCTGCAGCCTTTTCTATGGAGGTCAAGTCCTGGCGGTATGGACAGATCACTCCACTCAGACAGATTCAATCGGTCCGAAGTGAGCCTGCCACAATAGCTTTTCAAATGAGGTTTCCTAATTTGGTTACGCATTTCATAGAACTAAATACTCGTCCATACAGTCATTCACTCACTCACACACACACTCACTCACATCAATCAATCAATCAATCAATCAAATTTATTTATAAAGCCCTTTTTACATCAGCAGATGTCACAAAGTGCTTATACAGCTTAAAACCCCAAACAGCAAGCAATGCAGATGTAGAAGCACGGTGGCTAGGGAAAAACTCCCTAGAAAGGCAAGAACCTAGGAAGAAACCTAGAGAAGAACTAGGCTCTGAGGGGTGGCCAGTCCTCTTCCAATGGACTTATACGTTGCATTACTACATTACTCATCAAAACTTACCAAGTATTGGGGGAATTTGTGTATTTACAGTGTTTCACATTGGCATGGGGGTGTGCATGTACTGAACTGGACCCATCACCCACCACATACTCATTTTAGAGCTTTGTGTTTTATAATGTAAATATTGGGTTGGGTTTACTGGTTTGTTCCTTAGAACTCTCTACTCTTATGGCTGCGACCAACGCTGCTTTTATACTTCCTTGAAAAAGAGCTTTATCAATGATGTGAGTGCTGCTTCTGTGGTGTGTTTTTATGCGCTTGTGTCAAGAGCAACAGTGATTTCTAAGCCAGCACTAGTGTTCATGTAAAGAGACCCATCTCTCATCAAACAGACAAACACATAACTGTATTTCAGACAGGAAACGCCACGTGTTTGTTTAACCATTTATTAGAAAATATTACAATTCATGCAATACGTTAGTCTTGGCGTTAGAGGCCCTGCTCCTTTGGGGTAGCTCACTGCCAGAGCATGCATACTGTTAAGATCATAATAATTACAGGCAGAGAGCAAGGTATGCTGTACCAATCCCCCTGCAGGAAGGAAACAGAACCAAACAGGTGGACACGGGTGGGAAAGCAGAAAACAGACATGCATGGCGAGTAACGCATGTTACAGCAATAGCATGTCACCAAGAACACCAGTGCATAGCTTGCGTGCGGCAGCCATCAGAGAAAGTGTGTGTAGAGCCTGGTGGGCTAAATAGACCGCCATATTAATGTAGAGTGATGAATCTAATTGGTGCAATATCAGCTGCTGACGCAACACTCAGGTTTCCTGTCTGATCCGGCTGCGCTTGATGTACTGAACCCACCATATAACCAAGGCCACCAACGGACTATCTGGGCGCGTTCCAGCGGATCACTTTTGTCAAGTCGGTGACCATCTTCACCACTTTTCAAAGTGTGTTGCATTTTAGGGATAAGAATTGTCCGACTTGCATGAACTTTACAACAACCATGTGATCAAAGGTCATGAAGTTTCGACTGCAGTCGACTTCAATTTTCTGCAGTTGCTCCTTACCAGCTGCAACTTGCAGCCATCGCCTGCATTGTTGGAGGCACTATTTGTCAACCAATCATGAGTCTTTTTGTTTGACCCACGCGAACGGGACCACAGACGTGACTAAACAGGAAGCAACTTTGCCACGATTCATATGTATACAGTGGATATGTACAAATTAATGTGATATTTGAGGCTCTCGCACCAATTGATAGTACATACATATATTTACAGTTTGTGAGTGTGTGATATGGTGGTTGGAGACATGTTTATTTTGATATTACAAAGAAAAACTTTTATAAACAATGGCAATACTGCCATGTTGTACTGAGCCTCGCTGTTGGAAAACCACATCAGTGTCCGACTTTCAGCTGTAGCAGATGCACCTCCCCCGACTTCACTCCTCGACTTTCGTCTGCAGTCGGTTGCTTCAGCCTTACCACTCACTGTCTCACGCTTTTGCACGTTTCCAGCATGTTTCAAGCACGCTTTGAAAGGGCAATAGTCAGCAGCAGCTGTTGTATATCTCTGAGTCTGTCTGGTGTTTCATTATGTATGGTAATATACACACAGACTTGCACAATATCTATTTGAAAAGTGTTTAATATTTGTAATGGTAAAAAGTGTCTTTGCTTAGCTTGAATCTTACATGTATTAATGTGTGTGTTGTATATTTGATATGCATCTTTATTTGCACTAGCTCTTCTTTTGCAATGCAGTTGCACAGGGCTTGACAACATTTAGTATCACATGAATGCTCCATATAGTTTGTATTAAAAAGACAATATTTGAAGCCAAACAGAAATTGTGAATCAATTTCACAGAGAATAGGATTATTAAAAGTGGTATTTTAAAGTTGAAATTCAAACATTATGTGAAGTACATTTATATTTATACGTGACTTATTGAGTGATTGTTGTGTCATCGTCGGACTCCATATACTGTACTGACTTATACTGACCCCTAGTGGCACAATACACAAAGCCGACTCACTGTGTAAATCTCATCCATCAAGACCAGAAAGGATGACAGAAAGATGTTGTGGTGGAAAAAGTACCCAATTATCATACTTGAGTAAAAGTAAAGATACCTTCATAGAAAATGACTCAAGTGAAAGTCACCCAGTAAAATACTACTTGAGTAAAAGTCAAAGTATTTGGTTTTAAATATACTTAAGTATCAAAAGTAAATGCAATTGCAAAAATATACTTAAGTATCAAAAGTAAAAGTATAAATCATTTAAAATTGCTTATATTAAGCAAACGTCACAATGTTCTTATTTAAACAAAAAAAAATTGGATAGCCAGGGGCACACTCCAACACTCAATCATTTACAAAGGAAGCATTTGTGTTTAGTGAGTGCGCCAGATCAGAGGCAGTAGGGATGACCAGGGGTGTTCTCTTGACAAGTGTGAATTTGACAATTTTCCTGTCCTGCTCTTAATATGTAACGAGTACTTTTGGGTGTCAGGGAAAATGTATGGAGTAAAAAGTACATTATTTTCTTTAGGAATATAGTGAAGTAAAAGTAAAACTTGCAAAAAAGTATATATATAGTAAAGTACAGATACCCAAAAAAACAACTTAAGTAGTACTTTAAAGTATTTTTTACTTAAGTACTTTACACCACTGGTTGTGGCCTTGGCTGTGACCCTGATGTAAGCAGACGTGTGAACAGTGACAGGGACTGTATCATTTCCCACAACAAATCCTTAAGGAGAGCATTCTGACGGCTTGTAGGAATCAGTCTTTTCTTCACCCCTTCATTTCCAACTCCCTTACAAACTCCTTTCCCTTTGAAATGTTCATCATTTCACTTTCACTTATCAAGTATTTTCAGATCAGGGCAGATTAGAGGTAGCAAGTTTTCTGAATGGAATCTAGCCAAGGATATTCCTCTAGTTTGTTAGGCCGGGATCAAATTCTTTACAAATCCATTTCTCCTTCTCTCCATCCTTGAAATAATTGATCTGCCAAGTTTTGCTTGGTGAACAGAATAGAATAGAAACAGCTTTCACTTTTACAATCAATGATTACCTCAAGTGAGGTACAAAACAATGCTTAAAACAGGGCCACAATCATCCAACTGAGGCAATAATTTTCAGATGATTTCTGAGGTAAACTTTTAGTTTCACCAGCCATAACCTCACTCATCATCAGGCTCAGAATAGCTTTCTTCATCAGACCTATACAGACAGATTCTCAGGTGTCGGCCTCTTTTCATGCTCAACATTTGCCTTAACGTAAAATTAATAAACTCTTTGAGACAAGCTTGTTATGTGAGTTTTAATAGATGAGGTGTGTCTGTGTATGTTTAGACATTAAAGGCTTAAAGAAGAGTTGCTCATTTTAAACATCTGTGATTAGTAAGCATCCTAATTCCTCTTGATCTTATTTTAAAATCCCATCTGGTACATAGAATTGATTAGAAGAACAAACAATGCAGCAAATACAGTACCAGTCAAAAGTTTGGACACACCTACTCATTCAAGGTTTCTTCTTTCTTTTTACGTTCTAGAATAATAGTGAATACATCAAAACTATGAAATAACACATGGAATCATGTAGTAACCAAAAAAGTGTTAAACAAATAAAAATATATTTTATATTTGAGATTCTTCAAATAGCTACCGTTTGCCTTGATAACAGCTTTGCACACTCTTGGCATTCTCTCAACCAGCTTCAATATATTTCAATTACCAGGTGTGCCTTCTTAAAAAGTTAATTTGTGGAATTTCTTTCCTTCTTAATGTGTTTGAGCCAATCAGTTGTGTTGTGACGAGGTGGGGGGGGGGGGTATACAGAAGATACAGTGGGGGAAAAAAGTATTTAGTCAGCCACCAATTGTGCAAAAAATCCAGAAAATCACATTGTAGGATTTTTAATGAATTTATTTGCAAATTATGGTGGAAAATAAGTATTTGGTCAATAACAAAGGTTTCTCAATACTTTGTTATATACCCTTTGTTGGCAATGACACTGGTCAAACGTTTTCCGTAAGTCTTCACAAGGTTTTCACACACTGTTGCTGGTATTTTGGCCCATTCCTCCATGCAGATCTCCTCTAGAGCAGTGATGTTTTGGGGCTGTCGCTGGGCAACACGGACTTTCAACTCCCTCCAAAGATTTTCTATGGGGTTGAGATCTGGAGACTGGCTAGGCCACTCCAGGACCTTGAAATGCTTCTTACGAAGCCACTCCTTCGTTGCCCGGGCGGTGTGTTTGGGATCATTGTCATGCTGAAAGACCCAGCCACGTTTCATCTTCAATGCCCTTGCTGACGGAAGGAGGTTTTCACTCAAAATCTCACGATACATGGCCCCATTCATTCTTTCCTTTACACGGATCAGTCGTCCTGGTCCCTTTGCAGAAAAACAGCCCCAAAGCATGATGTTTCCACCCCCATGCTTCACAGTAGGTATGGTGTTCTTTGGATGCAACTCAGCATTCTTTGTCCTCCCAAACACGAAGAGTTGAGTTTTTACCAAAAAGTTCTATTTTGGTTTCATCTGACCATATGACATTCTCCCAATCCTCTTCTGGATCATCCAAATGCACTCTAGCAAACTTCAGACGGGCCTGGACATGTACTGGCTTAAGCAGGGGGACACGTCTGGCACTGCAGGATTTGAGTCCCTGGCGGTGTAGTGTGTTACTGATGGTAGGCTTTGTTACTTTGGTCCCAGCTCTCTGCAGGTCATTCACTAGGTCCCCCCGTGTGGTTCTGGGATTTTTGCTTGTGATCATTTTGACCCCACGGGGTGAGATTTTGCGTGGAGCCCCAGATCGAGGGAGATTATCAGTGGTCTTGTATGTCTTCCATTTCCTAATAATTGCTCCCACAGTTGATTTCTTCAAACCAAGCTGCTTACCTATTGCAGATTCAGTCTTCCCAGCCTGGTGCAGGTCTACAATTTTGTTTCTGGTGTCCTTTGACAGCTCTTTGGTCTTGGCCATAGTGGAGTTTGGAGTGTGACTGTTTGAGGTTGTGGACAGGTGTCTTTTATACTGATAACAAGTTCAAACAGGTGCCATTAATACAGGTAACAAGTGGAAGACAGAGGAGCCTCTTAAAGAAGAAGTTACAGGTCTGTGAGAGCCAGAAATCTTGCTTGTTTGTAGGTGACCAAATACTTATTTTCCACCATAATTTGCAAACAAATTCATAAAAAATCCTACAATGTGATTTTCTGGTAAAAAATTCTCAATTTGTCTGTCATAGTTGACGTGTACCTATGATGAAAATTACAGGCCTCTCTCATCTTTTTAAGTGGGAGAACTTGCACAATTGGTGGCTGACTAAATACTTTTTTTCCCCACTGTAGCCCTATTTGGTAAAATACCAAGTCCATATTATGGCAGCTCAAATAAGCAAAGAGAAACGACAGTCCATCATTACTTTAAAACATGAAGGTCAGTCAATATGGAACATTTCAAGAACTTTGAACGTTTCTTCAAGTTCAGTCGCAGAAACCATCAAGCGCTATGATAAAACAGGCTCTCGTGAGGACCGCCACAGGAATGGAAGACCCAGAGTTACCTCTGCTGCAGAGGATAAGTTCATTAGAGTTACCAGCCTCAGAAATTGCAGCCCAAATAAATGCTTAACAGAGTTCAAGTCACAGACACATCTCAACATCAACTGTTCAGAGGGGAATGTGTGAATCAGGCCTTCATGGTTGAATCGCTGCAAAGAAACCACTACTAAAGGACACCAATAATAAGAAGAGACCTGCTTGGGCCAAGAAACAAAAGCAATGGACATTAGACTGGTGAAGTAAAAGTAAAAGTTGGTTCCAACCGCTGTGACTTTGTGAGACGCGGTGTGGGTGAACGGAAGATCTCTGCATGTGTAGTTCCCAATGTAAAGCATGGAGCATGGAGGAGGAGGTGTTATGGTGTGGAGGTGCTTTGCTGGTGACACTGATTTATTTAGAATTCAAGGCACACTTAACCAGCATGGCTACCACAGCATTCTGCAGCGATATGCCATCCCATCTGGTTTGGACTTAGTGGGACTATCATTTGTTTTTCAACAGGACAATGACCCAACACACCTCCAGGCTGGTTAAGGGCTATTTTACCAAGAAGGAGAGTGATGGAGTGCTGCACCAGATAACCTGGCCTCCAAAATCCCCCGACCTCAACCAAATTGAGATGGTTTGGGATGAGTCGGACCGCAGAGTGAAGGAAAAGCAGCTAACAAGTGCTCAGCATATATGGGAACTCCTTCAAGACTGTTGGAAAAGCATTCCAGGTGAAGTTGGTTGAGAGAATGCCAAGTGTGCAAATCTGTCATCAAGGCAAAGGGTGGCTATTTGAAGAATCTCAAATATAAAATATATTTTGATTTGTTTAACACTTTTTTAGTTACTACATGATTCCATATGTTATTTCATCGTTTTGATGTCTTCACTTATATTCTACAATGTAGAAAATTGTAAAAATAAAGAAAAACCCTTGAATGAGTTGGTGTGTCCAAACTTTTGACTTGTATTGTAGAATTACCTTTTGTTGTTACAAATTGTCTAACGTAACTACTACCTCAACTACCACAACCCCCAGGAATGTGTGCAAGGTAAGAAACCAGCAGCTTGTTTCACCCCATCATAAACCTCACTAGCTATTCTGTCAACCTGCTTTACTGGTGAGACATCTCAAATAAACACCAGGAAATCATGTGACGTTAGTTAAATAATACATTTAATGAATGAAAGGTCAATGGACAAACACATCAGTCACAAGTCATACTTATAGTGTCGTGAGTAGTTGAAACAAAAAGCATTTTCAGTCAGTTTAATATCACAAATGATATAAGGGTTAGTGAGGTAAATGTGATACAACATGCAGGACAGCTACAACTTCAACAATCTAGAGGGAATGTGATACAACATGCAGGACAGCTACAACTTCAACAATCTAGAGGGAATGTGATACAACATGCAGGACAGCTACAACTTCAACAATCTAGAGGGAATGTGATACAACATGCAGGACAGCTACAACTTCAACAATCTAGAGGGAATGTGATACAACATGCAGGACAGCTACAACTTCAACAATCTAGAGGGAATGTGATACAACATGCAGGACAGCTACAACTTCAACAATCTAGAGGGAATGTGATACAACATGCAGGACAGCTACAACTTCAACAATCTAGAGGGAATGTGATACAACATGCAGGACAGCTACAAATTCAACAATCTAGAGGGAATGTGATACAACATGCAGGACAGCTACAACTTCAACAATCTAGAGGGAATGTGATACAATATGCAGGACAGCTACAAATTCAACAATCTAGAGGGAATGTGATACAACATGCAGGACAGCTACAACTTCAACAATCTAGAGGGAATGGTCTTCGAATAAATACAAATGGTCTTACACATATTCTTAAATAAAAGGTACACTGTCATAAACCTACAATGCTCCAATGGAAACTCCAATATGTCTCTCTCTGCACTCTGTTAGGAATGTATTGAACCTGATCTCTCTGCTATGAGACTCCGATTTTATTTTTGTGATAGTGGTACGACACACTATTGAAACTGTAATTGGGATGTATTTATTTAGTTAATACTATTATTCCATGAAGATGTTCTGTAATTATTATTATTATTTATTTTTTAGTCATTTAGTAGACGCTCTTATCCAGAGCGACTTACAGGAGCCATTAGGGTTAAGTGCCTTGCTCAAGGCACATCGACAGATGTTTCACCTAGTCGGCTCGGGGATTAGAACCAGCGACCTTTCGGTTACTGGCACAATGCTCTTAACCACTAAGCTACCTGCCGCCCAGAATCTTTACCAGTGTGGGTAGTTCCATTTCCTAAGTCCATGCTGAGCATATCTCTATAACTACTGGTCTATATTTACATTTGCACACAGACAACACTATGCATCCACCACATATTGCAACATCACTGAATTCCCATCCTATGGTTCCCATTGGGAGTGGTCAAAGTTTGTGGGTGTTGTTGTACAACAGACATTTATTTTTATGGGTAATCAGCATAGGATCTTCAAGGTTTGGTGGTGCTGGTGCATGCCAGGTTGTGTTCAGCTCAGTGCGAGAAAGGGGGATTGTGGGAAGGGGAACAGAGGGCCCCACGTTAACAGGTCACGGCCACGGCGAAAACACTCACCACACAGTACATGGTGCGGTTCTCCCACCTGACCGTGCAGCTTCCTGTGGGAGGACACCACAAAGACCAATCAGGTCAACCCACTAGATCTCAACCAATCAGAGGGAACACAACATCAGAACCAATTTGGACACACAAAATAAAGTCCAACACATGTGGCTTCTTCAGTGGAGAGCAACGTTTCAAAACATATACAGATAGAAACAGAGCATGACCAGATTCCTGTTCTCAGAAAATCACAGGGAATCATGTAAGTCCAATACAATACCTCTCTATTAGAGCCCGACCTATATGTTTTTTTTGGGTCCAATACCAATTCCGATTTTGGGGGGGAGAAAACGTACCAATATATCTGCCGACATACTATTTTACAGTGGGAAAATGACACAATAATGAAACTACGGCTGAACCCATTTAGTCGACTGGTCGATTGTTTGGTCGATAGGCTGTTGGTCGACTGAGATTTCTTTAGTCGAGCAGTAGCAATAAAAAATAAAAATAATAATCATGGTGTACAAAACTGATTGGCTCCTGTCTGAGTGGACTGATCCACTGTGGAGGCCGTTGGGATGGCACAGTCCATCGGTCTAAGACGTGCTACTGAAAATGTAATATGGTAATATTATGTAACAACAACGGTACAACACAAATAACAATTATAATATTTTATAACAAGTGCGCTTTCTGCTGCGTTGGATAGTGGTCGCTGTCTGTGGTTCTGAAACACATCAGTGCGCTGTTAAATTGGCGCATTTTCCTAGACCATGTTGCTATGTGCATAAGCATACATGTGTCATGTAAAGAGAGCAAGGGTTGAGGGAATAGGGAATGTTTTTCCTAAACAAATTAGGGATTTTGGCAACATCACCTTTCAGTCAGAAATGGCTGTAATTATGTTGCAGCTTCAGCAACACAGACAGCGCTGTGCACACTGATGTTCTGTGGTGGACATCAAACAGTTCGCTTAAAGCATCAGACAAGCTCAGTGCATATAGTTGATTTGATTAAAACACATATTGATTTGATTGAAACTCTATATGGAAAAATACACGTTTTAAAATGTTGACCAATCGATTGGTCAAAAGAACAGACGACTCTTGGTCGACCAAGATTTTTTTCAGTCGGGGCCAGCCCTAAATGAAACATCATGAGAATGGACTCAAGTGTTCAGATAAGAATGAGATTCCCTTTTTTCATCCTATTTATTAAATATCGGTTATCGGTGGAATTATCGCCGATACAGATATAGCGCTAATAAGCCAATATCGGTCGGGCTCTACTTTGTTGCACCCTTCTGAATAAGCCAAAATATAATACCCTGTTCATCAGCACAACAAAAGCAAATGCCTGTTCAAAGGTTAGTACAGTATGCGTGGGGTTTTCCTCTCTCTCACCATCAGTAGCAGTGTCCCAGTAGCAGGAGTTAGCCGTGTGGAGACCAGCACCACTCTTCTGCATGATGGCACAGTTCACTGGAACACAAGACAATGTTGAAGATACATTTCCTGCTGTAAGCATTCTGTCATGCACAGGGCCTTGCTCCTGGTCACAAAAGGCTATCATACAGCTGTCATACAGATATTATCCTCTATCATTCAGCTTTCATACCACTGTCATACAGCTATCATACTGCTATTATAAAGCTTTTATACAGCCCTTTGCGACCGGGAGCACGCACAGGGCCCATCATCCAGCTTGTTAAGGGTGGAGTAGAGAAGCCTTCTTCTAATGGATAACAACAACTTCAACTTTTAGTGCATCTATGTTCTCTCACCACTTCGATGTGACTAATTTTTGACTGACTCTTGTAATACCATAGCTTCCTTGTGTTATATCATCATTATATAATTTACATTTAAGTCATTTAGCATCATACCTATGAACTTGAATGGTCTCCCTTGCTTGACCAGCTGGGTGAGAGAGTGCTCCACGATGCTGGCAGTCCACTGGTTCACTTTGTTCTGGTTGTAGTCTATTCCTCCAATGATACCTTCGATACACTGAGACAACGACACCAGACAGTCAGCAAGGGAAACAACACAGTCAAGCAGCTATGAAGGGATAATCACAGTGGTTTTGATCATCTTTACCTACCAAGAAATAAGACTGTTGAGAAACATGTTTCAAAGATCCCCTTACCTCTTTAACAGAGACACTGGCCTCATCTGCGTTGAAGGACACCTGTGATTCCAAACGATATCAAAAATATATAAAAATAGCAATTATGAAAAACATTTAACATGAAAACAAGAGGGGATTACTTTGTTATGATATAACTCAAAACAAAAGCTTGTGCTGTTGGGCATTCATTCACACAAAAGGAGCTGGAGCTGACCTAGTTTCTCCTGGCTACTTGCACAACAAATCAGGGTACACAGACAGACAGCCAGTCCACTCTGTGAGATCTTAGTCAACACTATAGCTGTCAAGACTGGATATCAAAGGCTTTCAGGCAAGCCCCGGGAGGAAGGGCTGCTACAATAAACTCATAGCTAACTGTTGATAGGATCTTCAGAATAACTTGCACTGAGATTATGGGTATTGCAGCCTGCTGCTGTATAAACAGGGTAGTGATTTCTGGAAGATTTCTAGCTAAGTAGATTCAACGATACATATATACACTCTTAGAAAAAAAGGTGCTATCTAGAACCTAAACGGTTATTCGGCTGTCCCTATAGGTTACACATGGAACCCAAAAGAGTTCAACCTGGAACCAAAAATAGTTATCCTATGGGGACAGCCGAATAACCCTTTTTTCTATGACTGTACACACCGGGTTACTTCAGCTGCATTATACTGTAGATATGCCTATGCTGAATGTTGACAGATGCTCGCGCGCTACTAATCAAGTCCTGCCCAGCCCAGTCTCAATGATTGGACCACACCCAGCTAGATGGTCCTCTGTAGCTCAATTGGTAGAGCATGGCGCTTGTAACGCCAGGGTAGTGGGTTCGATCCCCGGGATCACCCATACGTCAAAATGTATGCGCACATGACTGTAAGTCACTTTGGATAAAAGCGTCTGCTAAATGGCTTATTATTATTATAGCTAGCTGCTAAACTTATCAATTTCCCACATGCAATAATATGACATAATTTGCATGACAAATGTTTACAAGGTGTATATTATCGTTAGTTTCATTTGACTACTTAAATACTCATGTCCTCGCTAGTGACGTTTTCTAAGCCAGCACCCTCAATGCAGTGCATGCTAACGTTAGCTAGCTAGCTAGCTGACCATTCATCTAGCTAACTCGGCCGATTGATATCAGGGTCAAAGTCTGAAATAATACATATATATCTAGCTTAATGCACAATCTACCTCCTCTCCGGAATTGTACTCCTCCATTGCTTTAAAAGCTAAATTCTCCAAGGTTTTTCACCGACTCTGCTGTTGTTTCTGATTAGCTGTCACCGAGATGGAGATAATCAAAGACAGCGACTCAGTGAGCCAAGACACACCCACAACGACTGCAAGTGAGAGCAGTAGATTATATTTACTGCCACCTGGCGGTGAGAGGTGTAATCGGGATTTTCTGGAAGCAAACGGAAGAAGTGGATCATAACTAGGCTGTAAAGAATCAATAATTGTTTTATCCACAGAGATCCTATAATTCATTGGTGGTGATATAGTGGTAAACAATGTTATATGTACTTTTTTATTTTATTGTAATGTTTGTTTATTGTTATTATTTGATTGGTATGTTTTTGTGTGTTTTATATTGTGTTGTTCACCAAGGTTGGGGATTGTGTGGAGCCGCCAGGGGCAGTGTTGCCAACTAACTTTCAGGGGAAGTTGCTAGAGGCAGGTCGATTTGTTGCTAAAAGTTGCTACATGACATTGCGCGATGACGTCATTATGTAATAACGTAAAACTGCGTCATTACGTAGAATACACAATAACGTTACTCAAATTGACTGGACATCTCGGCGAAAAAAAATATTTGACATTTGTTAGTTTAGATTTGTTTGTTTATTATCACATATTTTTATTTGTAAAAGTAGTATAAACACAACACATTTTATATGATCAGATATTTTTATTTTTAAACACAACACATTGAATTGTTGAACAAGTACACATTACACATTATTGAACAATTACATTTTATTTATTTTCTTATTAACTAGTAAACCTACACATCCTGAACAATTATAGCAGTGTATTGGTATTTAGTTAACATGCTACCTAACTGATCAACAATTATAGATACAAGCTAATAACAAGCTCTCCAGCTCTCTCCGGGTTGTTGTGCTGCTTGGCTGGCCTGCTGCTGCCTGTGCATGAGCTGAGCGCCTGCTGCTGACGTCACTCACAATGCACTTTTGCAGCCAGGCACGTGTGTTGTGACTGAGTGTGTGACAGAGAAAATCGTTGTTGTGTCATTTAGAGTGGAACATGTGTGCATTTAAGCGTTTGAGTCACTTTTCAAAAGTTGCTAAAAGTACAAAATACATTTTTTAAAGTAGCTAAATTTGTTGCTAGTTGCGGTTTGAAAAAAAAGTCTGGTAGTCTGAAAAGTTGCTAAATCTAGCAACAAAATTGCAAAGTTGACATCACTGTACTAGTGGTGCGTTTGTGATGGAGGGTGGGGTGGGAGGGGGGGTTGTTTAAAAAATATATAATTTTTATATAGATTTTTTAAATTGATCTAATAAAAACAATTGTTCACAAAAATGAGATCATATAATTCAGTGTTCTATGTAATTCTATAATTTTATCCCCGGAACAGCTAAGGGTAGAACTAGGGTACGCTACCACAATCTGACCCGATCTGGACAACTTCTACCTCAAGCTTTTAACACACACACACGCACAAAGAAATACACATAGGCTACATGCACACACAGAGAGAAAAAAAGGGGGGAAAGAAACAGAGAGAGAGAGAGAGTTAGAGAGAGAGAGAGAGAGAGAGAGAGAGAGAGAGAGAGAGTTAGAGAGAGAGAGAGAGAGAGAGAGAGAGAGAGGGTTATAGAACCCATTGCCTTTATGGTTGTGAGGTCTGGGGTCCGCTCACCAACCAAGAATTCACAAAATGGGACAAACACCAAACTGAGACTGCATGTAGAATTCTGCAAAAATATCCTCCATGTACAACGAAAAACAAAAAATAATGCATGCAGAACAGAATTATGCCAATACCTGCTAATTATCAAAATCCAGAAAAGAGCCGTTAAATTCTACAACCACTTAAGAGGAAGCGATTCTCAAACCTTCCATAACAAAGCCATCACCTACAGAGAGATGAACTTGGAGAAGAGTCTCCTAAGAAAGCTGGTCCTGGGGCTCGGTTCACAAACACAAACAGACCCCACAGAGCCCCAGGACAACAACAGAATTAGACCCAACCAAATCATGAGAAAACAAAAAGAGAATTACTTGACACATTGGAAAGAATTAACAAAAAAACTGAGCAAACTAGAATGCTATTTGGCCCTAAACAGAGAGTACACAGTGGCAGAATACCTGACCACTGTGACTGACCCAAACTTAAGGAAAGCTTTGACTACTCAGTGAGCATAGCCTTGCTATTGAGAAAGGCCGCCGTATGCAGACCTGGCTCTCAAGAGAAGACAGGCTATGTGCACACTGCCCACAAAATGAGGTGGAAACTGAGCTGCACTTCCTAACCTCCTGCCAAATGTATGACCATATTAGAGACACATTTTTCCCTCAGATTACACAGATCCACAAAGAATTCGAAAACAAACCCAATTTTGATAAACTCCCTTATCTACTGGGTGAAATACCACAGTGTGCCATCACAGCAGCAAGATTTGTGACCTGTTGCCACAAGAAAAGGGCAACCAGTGAAGAACAAACACCATTTTAAATACAACCCATATTTATGTTTATTTATTTTCCCATTTATACTTTAACTATTTGCACATTGTTACAACACTGTATATATATATACATAATATGACATTTGAAATGTCTTTATTCTTTTGGAACTTCTAAGTGTAATGTTTATTGTTAATATTTATTGTTTATTTCACTTTTGTTTACTATATACTTCACTTGCTTTGGCAATGTTAACATACGTTTCCCATGCCAATAAAGCCCTTAAATTGAAAATGGAAATTGAGAGAGAGAGAGAGAGAGAGAGAGAGAGAGAGAGAGAGAGAGATAAATCTGAACAAATCATTTGATACTGCAGCATGACTTATTGAGTCAATAGGAAATGATTAGGATATTCAATATCACGGTACATTGCCACTGGAGAAATAAAAGCCTTAATGGGGTTAATCGATAGACAGCAGAGAAGCTGCCCCAGCTGTCTCTCCGAAACCGTGACCACGCCCCCTACACACGGGAGCACCGGGCTGCAGCGCGGAGCAGGGCTGTTGATACCACAGCTGTGGTCAAAAGCCACAGAGGCGCGCCAAGAGACGGACTGACTGCACAGGCTCCTCCACCAGCCACTCTCACGACACCACTTGCTGTAGTGCAATTCTCAGGTAAGAGGTGTTTTCTTTTGCAATCCTTAAAGAAACGTTGTAATTTTCTGATGGTGGTTGTGTGAAACATGCACTGCGGTGTCCCATAATGACTCTGAGAAGGGAATTCCCGACGAAGAGGTAACAAGCGACAGAGACCACAGCCATTCCCAACGCGATAGCATTATCATAGTGGTTAAAACTGATAGGATAGACTACACTACAGGCAGTTTTTGCTACTAATTGCGGTAAGACTATATTCATTGATTTCATATTGTAACTGTTACAAACATTCAAAATAATTTTATGATGGAATATTCATTTAATAATATAGTCATTATAAAATTATACGTTTCAGTTCAAGTGAGGTCTCAACTAACCTACATCCGCATGTAAAGTTAGCAGCGTTTCTTTGGACAGGTGCAATGCAGCAAAATGTTTTTTTTGTGTGCTGTCCACCCACGTGAAAAAGACTATAGTATACTATGGTATAAATACTGTAGTATTACTATATTTATATACTATAGTATTCACTGTAGCCTAGTGTTTTTTAAAAACTTTACTGTAGGATTAACCTAACGTAGCAGGGGTAAAAGAAATGCCTGAAACTAGAACCTGTACATACTGGTCTTGACAAGAACAAAAAATACTGTCGGGAAAGGTTCTCTTCTGCACTGTTCAACCAATCCAGGAAAATGTGAAAGAAGAGTTAAGATGGAGTGTCGCCTTGTTAACGTCCAAAAGCTGAAGTTGCTCCCTTTCTATTTCCCCTGATAACCGGAACATCCGGTTGTTAGGGACTCGGCAGAGGCTACTGTAGTATTTTTGCGCAAGAACACTTAAAAAAAGAAAGAGAAAGATAAATGTTGTTTTGTCACATACACTGGATAGGTGCAGTAAAATGTGTTGTTTTAAAGGGTCAGCCATAAAGTGCCCCTGGAACAAATTAAGGTTAAGCGTCTTGGTCAGAGGCACATCGACACATTTTTCACCTTGCGTATACTGTATGTGGTTTCAATGAAATACAGTAGACTGCCTTTGTGTGGGTGGATATTCACGTGGCAGTTATCTTTCTAAGGAAATTAAATTAAATATGATTAGACTATAGTTTACTACAGTGTCTGTAAATAAATATTCATAATGGAAAGAAGTGGAGGGCGCTCAACCAACGTGAGTCGAGGTGCAATATATATATTTTTTATCATCATCGAAAAGGAAAAAGTGCAACGCGCGCATAGGTCACCATGGTGAGCGAGCCTTTTCATTTTCAATGGTGGAAAAGGACACAGGTGTCGTACTTGAGTAAAAGTAAAGATACCTTAATAGAAAATGACTCAAGTGAAAGTGAAAGTCACCCAGTAAAATACAACTTGACTAAAAGGCTATAAGTATTTGGTTTTTAAAATAATTAAGTATCAAAAGTAAATTGAATTTCTAAAATATACTTAAGTATCAAAAGTAAAAGTATAAATTATTTTAAATTCCTCATATTAAGCAAACCAGACAGCACCATTTTCTTGTTTTTTAAATTTAGGGATAGCCAGGGGCAAACTTCAACACATAATTTACAAAGGAAGCATTTGTGTTTAGTGAGTCAGCCAGATCAGAGGCAGTAGGGATGACCAGGGGTGTTCTTTTGAAAGTGTGTGAATTTGACAATTTTCCTGTCCTGCTAAGCATTCAAAAGTATGCGTAATGAGTACTTTTGGGTGTCAGGGAAATGTATGGAGTAAAAAGTACATTATTTTCTTTAGGAATGTAGTGAAGTAAAAGTAAAAGTAGTCAAAAATATAAATAGTAAAGTACAGATTACTTAAGTATTTTACACCACTGAAATATTGATTACCCATTTATATGTTAGCCATTTATATGTCTCCGCCTGAAAGTCATCCTACTAGTCCCGTGTAGCTCAGTTGGTAGAGCATGGTACTTGCAACGGCAGGGTTGTGGGTTCGATTCCCACGGTGGGCCAGTATATATATATTTTGTTTTTTTATGTATGCACTCACTAACTGTAAGTCGCTCTGGATAAGAGTGTCTGCTAAATGAGTAAAATGTAAATGTACTAAAAGGTAGGCTATATCCTATATGCAAAATGTAGCTCAAGACAAAGTGCAGGTGTCCACTCTCATCATTCTTGCTGCTTCAAGTTCAGTAGCCAGATGTGTTAGATCAGGTGCACGTGTGGTCTCAATTAAAATAGTAGGCTATAGCCTATGTATGGGCGGAGGAAGATGGGGCAGTTATATTTCCAAGTAAATGTACTTCCTAAATAGTACTTCCTAAAAAATTGACGATGGTCAATTTATCAGACATTTTTTTTTGTCTAGACAGAGTTGTAGACTTCTAGGCTAATTATATATATTTTTTAAATGCTTACAAAAAATATGCCCATGACAAATGTATTTTTATCAGCAAATTTTCCTTTCAATGGGCTATTATTGGGCTACTTTGAAACAACAACTCACACATTTTGCCTATATGAACCTTTAGCGTCTTTCTGTGTAGCTCAGTTAGTAGAGCATGGCGCTTGCAATGCTCAAGGTTGTGGGTTCGATCCCCACGGTGGGCCAGTATGAAAAAAAATAAAAAAAATTATACACTACCTGTAAGTCGCTCTGGATAAGAGCGTCTGCTAAATGACGTGAATGTAAAATGTATCTTCCGGCCGGGGGAGTTTTGCTAAGAGCCATCGCTTGCAGTACAGTTTTCGAAACATATGGAATTATCTTTCATACCAGCGAGAAAAAAAAAAAAAAAAAACCTAAAGGTTAAATTGCTATACACCTTTATAGGGTTCCCACACAGCCATATCTCCATGTTACAGCGCTTGTTTACGGAAGACAGAAGGAAAACAGAGACGACCACCTGTGCTAATTAGCTATCTAGCGTGCTCAAACACCTGTGTGGAAGCGTAACTGGGGAGGAAGTGTAGTGGAAGTGTAGTTAGTCGGCTGGAGGGACACATCCATATGGATCTGACCTGCTACAGTAAGTGTATCTTTTTTATTTGAAAGATTATTTCTCGCTGATATGAAAGATAATTCCATATGTTTTGAAAACCGTATTGCAAGCGATGATTATTGAAGTTTCTAAACATTAAAACAGAGCGTTGGGATTGTAGTTCACATGATCCCACTGGTAAGTGGTGCTTATAGATGAGAAACCTTGGGATAAAACAGAATGCCTTCTTAATTACATTTTATGCCTTGGGTTCTCGAGAGCAAGTAGGTCTACTAACCTAGTAATTAGTAGGCTGCAGGGACCATTCTTGCATTTAATGCAATAGCATGAACTGAACCTATCAAAATGTTTCATATTCACTTAGCACGTCTTAAACTTACATTACTTCAAAGTTACATGGCCACAGGCAAGTGTGACAGTCATTTTAATTGAATAGATTCTACTTGATCATTTGTAGCGCCTAGTCTAGTGGATTTTTCAAAACCAACGAGAGCGAATTTGACAGCGCAATGCAAGCTTGTCAAGCGAAAGCTTTGTGCTCATCACGCAGGATGGAGAGGAATGGGAGAGAAATGGAAGTGGCATCCAAGGAGATGATCAATTAACCATCAAAAAGACAAATAGTTTTCCCGTGTTTTCACCATCCTCCATCTATTCTTTGTTCAGATACCCATGTGACATTGGTTAGAATAATCCGGTTTTAGAATTATAGTAGCTCTATTTTCCACTTTATAAAAACATCCAATTAGGAGAGGGGGAGGCAGGAGAGATGGAGAGAGGGAGGCAGGAGAGAAGGAGAGGGGGAGGCAGGAGAGAAGGGGAGGCAGGAGAGAAGGAGAGGGGGAGGCAGGAGAGAAGGGGAGGCAGGAGAGAAGGGGAGATTGAGGCAGGAGAGAAGGAGAGAGGGAGGCAGGAGAGAGGGAGGCAGGAGAGAAGGAGAGAGGGAGGCAGGAGAGAAGGAGAGAGGGAGGCAGGAGAGAAGGAGAGGGGAGGCAGGAGAGAAGGAGAGGGGGAGGCAGGAGAGAAGGAGAGGGAGATGCAGGAGAGGGGGAGGCAGGGGAGGGGGAGGCAGGAGAGGGGGAGGCAGGAGAGGGGCAGACAGAGAGCTCATCCATCAGAGAATCCAGTCACAGGGAATTAGACATCAGCCTTTGCGGAGCTGTCTGGGAGACCAGGGAATGTAGGACTGAACACACAGGGAGGTGTGCGTGTGGCTCTAGGTGTATGTGTGTATGTATGTGTGTGTGTGTCAGTATTTGTTCCGAGACTGCCTCATAAACCTCCTATGATACTATTCCCATGGCTCCTCCAGCCAGCAGCTACTTGGCCAGTGAGCCTGGATTGGGGCCTGTGCTGGGGTCAGGTTTGTGCCATTCAAATGATGTGGTTTTCTGTTTGCAACTGGGAGTAGGGGTGAACTTGTGCCCTGACAAAGACATGAAAGGGTTACGGTAATTAAGTCTTATTAATGCCATGAGGGATTAATAAAGTCTTATTAAATTAAATTCCTTTGAATTGAATTGCTGCCATGTGCTTTGCTAAACCGTGCAGTGCATTGTGTCCAAGCTGTGCTACACGTTTCCAGACTGTTTTAGAATGTTCTGGAGTAATGTTGTGTTGGACTCTGCTGTGTTGTACTGCAATTAATACACCACGCTGGTGGTGAAATGCTGCGTAGAGCTGTGCCTGTGATGTGCTGTGTTGTTGTGCCGTGCTGGGTTTCCCTCCCTCCCACTCGCTGGCTTTGATCCCTGCTACGCCGCTACTCCGCTGCCTTTTGGTATGAAGTGTGGAGCCCTGAGTCGTGGGCTCAGAAGACTGTGGCGGTCTCCGTTCAATCGCAGCCAGCCAGCAAAGGCAATCAGGGAGAACCCCGCTTCAGCAGGACCAACTACTGAACCAAACAGCCTTGAAGAAGCTGCAGCAGCAGGGGGAAGACAATGCAGAGGACAAGTGACTGGACTGGATAATAGATTGCCAATCACGATGCACTGCCCTGCCATGCACCCCTCTCTCAGCTCCCTCCCCATGTGTACACCTCTACCTGTGACCCCCCCCTCTCCCCTCTCCCTACCACCGCCCATCCCGCATAGAAGCACACAGGGGAAGGGATGAGAAGGGAGGGGTGTAGAGAGGAATGGAGGAGGGGAGTCTTCTGTCTAGTAATTACCTGGTGAATGACATGACGCTGAACTCTACAGTTCTTTAATGATATCTCTCACACACACACACGTGCACATGCGCACACACACACACACACACCTCAACGGGATTCCCTGCTCAGGCTCAGCCCTGCTCAGTTATTCAGCAGCCAGCCTCGTCTTTGAGAAGCAGAAGTACATTTAAAAGCAGCAGTGAAACTGAAATGGGTTCTATGAAATATTCAGTCTGGTGCTTTCTGCCGGAGGCGGAGGAGGAGAAGGAGAAGGAGGAGGCTGTTTACGTCTCCAGCCTCTCTCAGTTCTCAGTGAGACAGCAGCACTCCTGAATCGGGGTTAATAGGATGGACTCATCTTTATCCAGCACAGCATCTCTCTGTTCTGTTCTAAGCGCTCCACACACAGCAACACTATAAAGCCATCATTAACCACTGCAGTAAAGAACAAAGGGTTCTTGCATCCTAATCTTAGCAGGGGAGGTGTCATGTCTGATACATCTTGAAGATCAGATATGTAACTTAATCCCTCTTGCTTCGTCACAGTTCTGTCGGATTGAAGAATCCATCTGTGATTCTAGCTCAGGCCAGGGTTCCCAGTTGTATTCTCACTTTTTGTTTTGAACTGCTGAAAGTTTCTAAAGAAGCTTCCCAATGGGCACTCAATTTTGTTTCCACTGTGTTTACAAAAAAGTTCAACGTGATAATGTATAAACATAGGAAAAGTTAGAGATGCCAAAAGTCATCACCAAACACGATTATCATCTTATTTGAACTCAATCTTAAATCAAAATGAAACAATGTGTCTTGGTGTTTCCTGACTTCACAATGAATTCACGTTAGTCGACAATTCGATGACATCTCTCAAAACTGGACGTTGATGTCTGTGCCCAGTGGGTGATTATTAAATAATGATCTGATAAACTGATAAAGTGTTCACCTCTGGACCACAGATGACAGATTCTGGAACCCAGCTTCTCACCACTTCTTGTCATGACTCTGAGGGGAAGGATAGAAACAGCACAGCCATAACTGAGTTCCTTTCAACAGACTGTTTCACTGGCCCCCACTGTATTCATTACATTGATCTGCTGGTGAGGAGTGGTCACTCTCTCTGTGCCTGGGTTTCCCTCCCTCCCACTCGCTGGCAGCCACTGGACAGGAGGTGTGCTGAGGTCCTTAATCTGTGTCTGTCACTTAGCACAGCCATATTAGCCAGGCCCTGATTAGGTTAGTAATTAGATGGATTATCGTCACCCAGAGCTGATAGGTAATTGCTTTGAGAACAGCAGAAGAGTTGGAAAGGTGGAGGAGAGGGCTTCTAAGTACAAGTGTTGATTTCAGTGTTACTTGTGTAGCATTTTGAACAAAGACTCAGTATCTTAGGAGTAGAAGAAAGTCTTCAAAGAAAGCTGTGTTTGGCTGTTTAACAAACTATAATCTCTCTTTGACTGTGACTCAACCAGCATGATGACTCCGTGTAGCAACATGTCATGATAGATATGACGGTGAAAACACAATCATTGTTTGATAATGATATCATCCCGTTGTGTTTTGTTCTCAGCATGGCTTGGCTTATTTCTGTCTCATGCGTTGCCAAGGCTTCTCCTCAAGGACTCCTAACCAATCCCTCCATGGCATTCACAATGTCACAGAATATGACACGTACACTCTTAGAAAAAAGGGTTCTAAAAGGGTTCTTCAGCTGTCCCCATAGGAGAACCCTTTTTGGTTCCAGGTAAAACCCTTTTTGGATCCAGGTAGAACCATTTTGGGTTCCATATAGAACCCTCTGTGGAAAGGTTTTACTTAGAACCAAAAAAGTTATACCTGGAACCAACAAGAGATCTTCAAAGGGTTCTCCTATGGGGACAGTTGAAGAATGGTTTTAGGTTCTAGATAGCACCTTTTTCTAAGAGTGTACAACAATACAATCAATGATAAAGGTCAAAGGTGATTTCTTTCTACCGTTCTCTCCTCTCCCCACCGCTCTTGTAATTCCTTTATTTTCTTCTCTTACCTCTCTCTCTCTCTCTCTCTCTCTCTCTCTCTCTCTCTCTCTCTCTCTCTCTCTCTCTCTCTCTCTCTCTCTCTCTCTCTCTCTCTCTCTCTCTTTCTCTCTATCCCCCCTCTCTCCCTCATCCTCCTGCCTGTTCTCTCTCTGTGGGTGTGTGTTTGATTGAAGGGGACTGTCATCTCTGTGGAGATGCTTAGTGTTTCCATGCTAATCTTGGCCTGTGCATTCTGGCATCTCTCATTTAGAGGACAAAAGACACACGCAGGTCATTAACAGCATTGACGAGGAGATGCATTCCTTCAGGGGCAGTAGGAGAGCAGATAACAAGAGAGGACAGGAGGAGGGAGATGGAGGAAGCCAAGGAGAGTGATGAGAGGGAAAGGGGGAAAGGAGAGGGGGAGATGAAGAATAGAGAGATGAGAGGAGGGGAGTGATGAGGAATGGAGAGGACAAGTTGGAGAGGAAAGGAGGGGAGGAGTGATGAGGAATGGAGAGGACAGGTGCCAGTACAACGGAGGAGGGGGGGGGAGTCTATAGAGACAAAGGCTCAGATGGCTTCATCTATTTTTCCAATTTTCTGCTCCATTGAGCCCCACAGGAAGTTGCAGTGGCCTTGGACATGGTTTGGTACTCAGACTCGGTATGATGGGTTGTAGCAAAATTGCTGCAGGGCAATGACGTTGAATTGTTACTGCTGTATGTATGTCCTTTATTACATACATATAACATATTTGTTGGGCAAGTGAACCTATCCAGACCAGTGTGTGTGTGTGTGTGTTGTAGGACTCTTTATTTGTCCCCCTGTCCCAGCGTGTGTCAAATGAATTGAAGCAGCAGATCACAATAGGGGACCTGCCTATGGGTAGAACCCCGCCGAACACACAGATGTAGAATCGGCGTACTATCCCCCAATCCTAATTGTTAATATAGGGGAGGAAAACTCAAGACTGGTCTAAGATTAGCGTCTAGGGGGAAACTTCATCCTACGCCACTTGCAGTTATTCCATCACAAAATGGCGCCGTATGTGGACTGTGTGTTTTTGGAATGTCAGCGTCGCATGATGACTGAAACATAATTTGAATGTATAACTATACTATATATTTTTCTACAAATAGAATTAGAATGTTGTACCTTTTATCATTGGTTTCCAACATATCCTCTGTCTTAGTATAGCACCATGGTTATTTCTCTCAGACATTTTCCAGTGATTGTCAAGCTTAAATGGGATTGTGATTGGCATTAACTAATTAGCAGTATTTCTCAACAGGTATTGGCATGCGTGTCTAACAGCAGGAGGGAGTGAGATTGATAGGTATGTAATACTATTCTTAGATTTTCTAGACTGATTGGTAGCAAGGAGAATGTGACTGACAGGTCTGAGATGGTCATTAGTTCACTCTGCTAACTCTGCTATCTGCCTCGGGGCAGTGTGTGTGTGTTAAATCGGAGTGTGTGTGAGTGTCTAGTTGTGAATTTGGAGTTTGTGTGTGAGAGTGCCTAGTTGTGAAGTTGGAGTGAGTGAGTGCCTAGTTGCTAAATTGGAGTGTGTGAGTGACTACTTGTGAAGTCGACACAGGCAAGGACCATTCCGCTCGGTCAGACACGTCACATATCATTGGGTCTCGCGGTGCTCCCTCCTCCATACCCAACAAGCATTTAATCCCAGAAACATTCCCAATCTCCCTGCAGCATGCCAGGTCTTATCTCTGGCTGGCTGTAAACAGGCCGGCTGGCCATCGATTGCACCTCGCTGTACAATATCCTACCTCAGGAAGTGGATTATATGCAGTAAGATAGACAGCAGAGATAGAAGAATTTTCGAAGAAATTAGATTTCCCCGTAAGCTCAGAAAAGTTATATTAAGTGCTGGTGTGTCTTTCTAGAGGCCTTTTAGAAGAAGGTTAACATATTAAGTCTAAAGGTTAGGTTTCATTGAGGAGCAATCACATTAAATATAACTAGTTATTCTCAGTAGTGGCCATGCTTGGCACAATAACTGGAAATGTCCCAAGGCTAAAACATCCAGAAATAGTCATTACAGCCAACCTACGTACAAATCAAATCAAATTTTATTGGTCGCATACACATATTTAGCAGATGTTATTGCGGGTGTAGTGAAATGCTTGTGTTCCTAGCTACAACAGTGCAGTAGTATCTAACAATTCACAACAATACTGTCACGATCGTTGACGAACGAGAAGGACCAAGGCGCAGCGTGATAAGCATACATGTTTATTTAAACGAATAAACATACGACAAAACAACAAAGGAAACGTGAAGTCCAAGGTAGCATACAAAACATACCTCACACGGAACAAGATCCCACAACTAACAGGTGCCAAAAGGCTGCCTAAGGATGGTCCCCAATCAGAGACAACGAGCAACAGCTGCCTCTGATTGGGAACCACACAGGCCAACATAGATCTACACATTCTAGATCTTAAACATAGAACATCGACATAGCAAACACAACACAGAAAATACACACCCTGACTCAACAAATACGAGTCCCTAGAGTCAGGGCGTGACAGTACCCCCCCCCCCAAAGGTGCGGACTCCGACTGCGCCACATAAACATAACAGGGTAGGGGCCGGGTGGGCATTCCGCCTCGGAGGCGGATCCATCTCCGGGCGTGACCACCACTTACTCTCCACCTCCCTGTTGTGCCCCTGGTCTGGTCTGGACCTCGGCGCGCTGCTTCCCCTCTCCTTCCTCCCACGACGTACCAAGCCCTGTCTGGACCCTGGTGTGGGAGACCCCGAACCTGGAGAGGGACTGACGTCTGGGTCTGGACTGGAACCGCTGACTGGAGCTGGACCCGACGACGGTGGATCGAACTGCTCTGGCTCCGGAGTGGAGCCGCTGACCGGAGCTGGATCAGGCACCGGTGGAGCGGATTGCTCTGGCTCCGGAGTGGAGCAGCTGACCGGAGCTGGACCAGATCCCGGTGGAGCGGATTGCTCTGGCTCCGGAGTGGAGCCGCTGACCGGAGCTGGACTGGACCCCGGTGGAGCGGATTGATCTGGCTCCGGAGTGGAGCAGCTGACCGGTGCCGGACCAGGCACCGGTGGAACAGGCACGGGCCGTGCCGGACTGGACACACGCACCACTGGCTTGGTGCGGGGAGCAGGAACGGGCCGGACCGGGCTGACGACGCGCACCACTGGCTTGGTGCGGGGAGCGGGAACAGGCCGGACCGGGCTGGCGACGCGCACCACTGGCTTAGTGCGAGGGTCAGGAACAGGCCGGACCGGGCTGGCGACGCGCACCACTGGCTTGGTGCGAGGGGCAGGAACAGGCCGGGCCGGGCTGGCGACGCGCACCACTGACTTGGTGCGAGGGACAGGAACAGGCCGGACCGGGCTGGCGATGCGCACCACTGGCTTGGTGCGAGGGACAGGAACAGGCCGGGCCGGCGACGCGCACCACTGGCTTGGTGCGAGGGACAGGAACAGGCCGGGCCGGCGACGCGCACCACTGGCTTGGTGCGAGGGACAGGAACAGGCCGGACCGGGCTGGCGACGCGCACCACTGGCTTGGTGCGAGGGGCAGGAACAGGCCGGGCCAGGCCAGGCTGGCGACGCGCACCACTGACTTGGTGCGAGGGACAGGAACAGGCCGGACCGGGCTGGCGACGCGCACCACTGGCTTGGTGCGAGGGGCAGGAACAGGCCGGACCGGGCTGGCGACGCGCACCACTGGTTTGGTGCGAGGGGCAGGAACAGGTCGGGCCGGGCTGGCGACGCGCACCACCGGTTTGGTGCGAGGGGCAGGAACAGGCCGGGCCGGGCTGGCGACGCGCACCACCGGTTTGGTGCGAGGGACAGGAACAGGCCGGACCGGGCTGGCGACGCGCACCACTGGCTTAGTGCGGGGAGCAGGAACGGGTCGGGCCGTACTGGGAACACACACCACTGGCTTAGTGCGGGGAGCAGGAACGGGCCGGACTGTACTGGGAACACACACCACTGGCTTAGTGCGGGGAGCAGGAACGGGTCGGGCCGTACTGGGAACACGCACCACTGGCTTAGTGTGGGGAGCAGGAACGGGCCGGACCGTACTGGGAACACACACCACTGGCCTTGTGCAGGAAGCAGGAATGGGTCTGGCCGTACTGGGAACACGCACCACTGGCTTAGTGCGGGAATCAGGAACGGGCCGGACCGGACTGGCGACACGCACCACTTGCTTGGTGCGAGGAGCGGGACTGGGTTCCCTTATAAACCCCTGCTCCTTCTGCTGCTTAACCAGCTCCTCTCGCCGTGCCTCTACACTCTCCTTCTCCCTTATAGCCTCCTGTAGCTCCTCCCTCTGACCAAATAACTCCTGCTCCCTCTGAACCAATAGCCCCCGTAACCTGGTGGCCTCCTCTCCTAACCTGCAGAATCACCCTGTCGCTGCCTCCTGCTGCCTCGTCGTCCACACCGTGTGCCCCCCCACATTTTTTTTCTTGGGGTTGCCTCTCGGGTCTCCGTCGTCGGCACTGTTGGTGCCGTTTCTCCTCTCCTACCTGGGCATCCTCATTCATCGCCCTCCGGTAACGGACGGCCTCTTCCTCCTGACAAAGAAATGATCAGTCTATAATTTTAATGGTAGGTTTATTTGAACAGTGAGAGACAGAATAACAAAAAAAAATAACAAAAAAACGCATGTCAAAAATGTTATTAATTGATTTGCATTTTAATGAGGGAAATAAGTATTTCACCCCTCTGCAAAACATGAATTAGTACTTGGTGGCAAAACCCTTGTTGGCAATCATAGAGGTCAGACATTTCTTGCAGTTGGCCACCAGGTTTGCACACATCTCAGGAGGGATTTTGTCCCACTCCTCTCTGCAGATCTTCTCCAAGTTATTAAGGTTTCGAGGCTGACTTTTGGCAACTCGAACCTTCAGCTCCCTCCACAGATTTTCTATGGGATTAAGGTATGGAGACTGGCTAGGCCACTCCAGGACCTTAATGTGCTTCTTCTTGAGCCACTCCTTTGTTGCCTTGGCCGTGTGTTTTGGGTCATTGTCATGCTGGAATACCCATCCACGACCCATTTTCAATGCCCTGGCTGAGAGAAGGAGGTTCTCACCCAAGATTTGATGGTACATGGCGCCGTCCATCGTCCCTTTGATGCGGTGAAGTTGTCCTGTCCCCTTAGCAGAAAAACACCCCGAAAGCATAATGTTTCCACCTCCATGTTTGACGTGGGGATGGTGTTCTTGGGGTCATAGGCAGCATTCCTCCTCCTCCAAACACGGCGAGTTGAGTTGATGCCAAAGAGCTCAATTTTGGTCTCATCTGACCACAACACTTTCACCCAGTTCTCCTCTGAATCATTCAGATGTTTATTGGCAAACTTCAGACGGGCCTGTATATGTGCTTTCTTGAGCAGGGAAACCTTGCGGGCGCTGCAGGATTTCAGTCCTTCACGGCGTAGTGTGTTACCAATTGTTTTCTTGGTGACTATGGTCCCAGCTGCCTTGATATCATTGACAAGATCCTCCTGTGTAGTTCTGGGCTGATTCCTCACCGTTCTCATGATCATTGCAACTCCACGAGGTGAGATCTTGCATGGAGCCCCAGGCCGAGGGAGATTGACAGTTCTTTTGTGTTTCTTCCATTTGCGAATAATTGCACCAACTGTTGTCACCTTCTCACCAAGCTGCTTGGCGATGGTCTTGTAGCCCATTCCAGCCTTGTGTAGGTCTACAATCTTGTCCCTGACATCCTTGGAGAGCTCTTTGGTCTTGGCCATGGTGCAGAGTTTGGAATCTGATTGATTGATTGCTTCTGTGGACAGGTGTCTTTTATACAGGTAACAAGCTGAGATTAGGAGCACTCCCTTTAAGAGTGTGCTCCTAATCTCAGCTCATTACCTGTATAAAAGACACCTGGGAGCCAGAAATCTTTCTGATTGAGAGGGGGTCAAATACTTATTTCCCTCATTAAAATGCAAATCAATTTATACAATTTTTGACATGCGTTTTTCTGGATTTGTTTGTTGTTATTCTGTCTCTCACTGTTCAAATACACCTACCATTAAAATTATAGACTGATCATTTCTTTGTCAGTGGGCAAACGTACAAAATCAGCAGGGGATCAAATACTTTTTTCCCTCACTGTACATCTTAGCCAAATACATTTAAACTCAGTTTTTCACAATTCCTAACATTTAATCCTAGTAAAAATTCCCTGTCTTAGGTCAGTTAGGATCACCACTTTATTTTAAGAATGTGAAATGTCAGAATAATAGTAGAGAGAATTATTTATTTCAGCTTTATTTCTTTCATCACATTCCCAGTGGGTCAGAAGTTTACATACACTCAATTAGTACTTGGTAGCATTGCCTTTAAATTGTTTAACTTGGGTCAAACGTTTCGGGTAGCCTTCCACAAGCTTCCCACAATAAGTTGGGTGAATTTTGGCCCGTTCCTCCTGACAGAGCTGGTGTAACTGAGTCCGGTTTATAGGCTTCCTTGCTCGCACACGCTTTTTCAGTTCTGCCCACACATTTTATATAGGATGGAGGTCAGGGCTTTGTGATGGCCACTCCAATACCTTGACTTTGTTGTCCTTAAGCCATTTTGCCACAACTTTGGAAGTATGCTTGGGGTCATTGTCCATTTGGAATACCCATTTGCGACCAAGCTTTAACTTCCTGACTGATGTCTTGAGATGTTGCTTCAATATATCCACATAATTTTCCTTCCTCATGATGCCATCTATTTTGTGAAGTGCACCAGTCCCTCCTGCAGCAAAGCACCCCCACAGCATGATGCTGCTACCCCAATGCTTCACGGTTGGGATGGTGTTCTTCGGGCTTGCAAGCTGCCCCATTTTTCCTCCAAACATAACGATGGTCATTATGGCCATACAGTTCTATTTTTGTTTCATCAGACCAGAGGACATTTCTCCAAAAAGTACGATCTTTATCCCCATGTGCAGTTGCAAACCGTAGTCTGGCTTTCTTATGGCGGTTTTGGAGCAGCGGCTTCTTCCTTGCTGAGCGGCCTTTCAGGTTATGTCGATATAGGACTCGTTTTACTGTGGATATAGTTACTTTTGTACCTGTTTCCTCCAGTATCTTCACAAGGTCCTTTGCTGTTGTTCTGGGATTGATTTGCACTTTTCTCACCAAAGTACGTTCATCTCTAGGAGACAGAACGCATCTCCTTCCTGAGCGGTATGACGGCTGCGTGGTCCCATGGTGTTTATACTTGCGTACTATTGTTTGTACAGATCAACATGGTACCTTCATGCGTTTGGAAATTGCTCCCAAGGAGGAACCAGACTTGTGGAGGTCTACAATTTATCTTCTGAGGTCTTGGCTGATTTCTTTTGATTTTCCCATGATGTCAAGCAAAGAGGCACTGAGTTTGAAGGTAGGCCTTGAAATACATCCACAGGTACACCTCCAATTGACTCAAATGATGTCAATTAGCCTATCAGAAGCTTCTAACGCCGTGACATCATTTTGTGGAATTTTCCAAGCTATTTAAAGGCACAGTCAACTTAGTGTATGTAAACATCTGACCCACTGGAATTGTGATACAGTGAATTATAAGTGAAATAATCTGTCTGTAAACAATTGTTAGAAAAATTACTTGTGTCTTGCACAAAATAGATGTCCTAACCGACTTGCCAAAACTATAGTTTGTTAACAAGAAATGTGAGGAGTGTTTGAAAAACAAGTTTTAATGACTCCAACCTAAGTGTATGTAAGCTTCCGACTTCAACTGTACATAGGGCAGCAGCCTCTAAGGTGCAGGGTTGAGTAACCGGGTGGTAGCCGGCTAGTGACAGTGACTAAGTTCAGGGCAGGGTACTGGGTGGAGGCCGGCTATTGATGGCTATTTAATAGTCTGATGGCCTTGAGATAGAAGCAGTTTTTCAGTCTCTCGGTCCCAGTTTTGAACTGTGCTGACCTCGCCTTCTGGATGATAGTGAGATGAACAGGCCGTGGCTCGGGTGGTTGATGTCCTTGATGATCTTTTTGGCCTTCCTGTGACATCGGGTGCTGTAGGTGTCCTGGGCAGGTAGTAAGCCTGTCAATCCTTCTACTCTGCGAAGTAGACTTGTAGATTCAACACTGGCATTTCCCAGTCTTACACATAGTAGAGAGATCCCAGAGGATGACAAATCCCTTCCTACCTCTCCCTTCATTAATAATAGTGTATAGATTTAGACAGTAGGGGTTTGCCAGCTCTGCCAGCTCAGACCTCTAGCCCCTAGGTACAAGATACCCAAACCCTGAGAACTAGCTGGATATACTAGCCTAGATATATTCATATCACTGTACCAGATAGGGATCTACTCAGTGGCGTACTGCAGTTTTTTGCCATGGGGCAGAGATAGAAAGATGTCCAGTTTTATAGCTAATCTCATGCTATTCTACAAATGTTTCAATGAGGCTGACAGTATTTTGAATTTTTAAAGCTAATTTCCTGATATTCTACACATTTTGCCATTATGACGTGTTCATATGCTATCTGGGGAGAGGGGGGTACCTCCTTTTTTGGGGTTGGGGGCCCTCAGAGCCTGTGGGCCCCCCGCCTTATGGGGGTAGCGGGGGTGTGTGGTACGCCAGTGGATCTATTTTATTCTGTTTGCAGGTGTTTGTGTGTGCCTAATTGTGCAGTGACTGTACGTACCTGTTTGTCTGTAATGTACAGCAGCTCCCAACACAGCCACATCAGCATTAACTAAACCACAGCATCCGATGTCCGTCAGTTTGACATATAGCAGCCTTTGGCGTGGTGGTAACACATTCATAAAACACACTGACTGGCTGACTCGCGCATAGACACCATTCCAGTCATGTTGACACAGTGTCACAGCCTTCCATCTCAAATAACTCTCTGAGCTTTATGTGTTCTGTTCCAATAACTCAAGCCATCTCCTGTGTTCTGTACTCGGAGTCACCTTGGTTAGAGAGGGGAGATATGTGGTGTTGTACTCTTTCAAGGTCTCTTCCAATCTCAGTGTCAGTTTGCAACGACCCAATGATTTATGGGTTTCTTTTCACCTGCAAGTCAAGTCTACACTACCGGTCAAACGTTTTAGAACACCTACTCATTCAAGGGTTTTTCTTTATTTGTAAAAAAATTTACATTGTAGAATAATAGTGAAGACATCAACACTATGAAATGACACATATGGAATCATGTAGTAACCAAAAAAGTGTTAAACAAATGAAAATATATTTTATATTTGAGATTCTTAAAATAGCCACCCTTTGACTTGATGACAGCTTTGCACACTCTTGGCATTCTCTCAACCAGCTTCACCTGGAATGCTTTTCCAACAGTCTTGAAGGAGTTCCCACATATGCTGAGCACTTTTTGGCTGCTTTTCCTTCTCTCTACGGTCCGACTCATCCCAAACCATCTCAATTTGAGGTCGGGGGATTGTGGAGGCCAGGTAATCTGATGCAGCACTCCATCACTCTCCTTCTTGGTAAAATATCCCTTACACAGCCTGGAGGTGTGTTGGGTCATTGTCCTGTTGAAAAACAAATGATAGTCCCACTAAGCCCAAACCAGATGGGATGGCGTATCGCTGCAGAATGCTGTGGTAGCCATGCTGGTTAAGTGTGCCTTGAATTCTAAATACATCACAGACAGTGTCACCAGCAAAGCACCCCCACACCATAACACCTAATCCTCCATGCTTTACAGTGGGAACTACACATGTGGAGATCATCCGTTCACCCACACTGCGTCTCACAAAGACACAGCGGTTGGAACCAAAAATCTCAGATTTGAACTCCTGACCAAAGGACAAATTTCCACCGGTCTAATGTCCATTGCTTGTGTTTCTTGGCCCAAGCAAGTATTTTCTTCTTATTGGTGTCCTTTAGTAGTGTTTTTTTTCTTTAGCAATTCGACCATGAAGATAAAGCCATAACACTTATGTGTTATGGCTTTACTCCACCTGCTATATTGTGGATACAGATTTACCTGTCTAACAGAATGCAGAGGATGTTCTTTAATGGAAGCCTCTCCAACATAATCCAGTTAGAATCAGGAATTCCCCAGGGCAGCTGTCTAGGCCCATTACTTTTTTCAATCTTTACTAATGACATGCCACTGGCTTTGAGTAAAGCTACTACAGCGACTGAAATGACTGCAACACTTAAGTTAGTTTCAGAGTGGGTGGCAAGGAATCAGTTAGTCCTAAATATTTCTAAAAATACAAATACAAAATTCCCACATTCTCCTCTGAACAGTTGATGTTGAGATGTGTCTGTTACTTGAACTCTGTGAAGCATTTATTTGGGCTGCAATTTCTGAGGCTGGTAACTCTAATTAACTTATCCTCTGTAGCAGAGGTAACTCTGGGTCTTCCATTCCTGTGGCAGTCCTCATGAGAGCCAGTTTCATCATAGCGCTTGATGGTTTTTGCGACTGCACTTTAAGAAACTTTCACAACACAACTGATTGGCTCAAACGCATTAAGAAGGAAAGAAATTCCACAAATTAACTTTTAAGAAGGCACACCTGTTAATTAAAATTCATTCCAGGTGACTACCTCATGAAGCTGGTTGAGAGAATGCCAAGAGTGTGCAAAGCTGACATCAAGGCAAAGGGTGGCTATTTGAAGAACCTCAAATATAAAATATATTTTGATTTGTTTAACACTTTTTTGGTTACTACATGATTCCATATGTGTTATTTCATAGTTTTGATGTCTTCACTATTATTCTACAATGTAGAAAATAGTAAAAATAAAGAAAAACCCTTGAATGAGTAGGTGTTCTAAAACTTTTGACCGGTAGTGTATAGTCACAACTGTATACAAATGTTTAGCTTTTCAGGCTTTATACATTTTTTTACATAATGTGATTTCTGTCACTACTCTGAGCTGAGGTTGTGTGCTTCTCTGGCTCTTTTCAACAGGATTAGAATATCTGACATAGAACTCTATGGATCTATCCTTAGACCAGAAATAATTCAGTAGGAAATTGTTATGCTGCACAATTAAATTATACCCTAACCATTGTTGCGCATGATTCCAAATCTCTCTGTGTGTAATAGTCTGTGGTACCATCCACTGTTGCAGGAGATTCTATCCGTACAGAATGCTGTTTTCTCTGCAGTGTAATGTAGTGTTGGTTAAGTGGTGGCCCCCTGCTGTTTATTGCTCTCCTGGGGTGTCGCTGGGTTGAGATCTCTGACATTCACCATTCACCTGTGTCCATGTCAGAGCTGCATTAAACATTTAGAGACACAGCCTGGACATTCCCACCACACACACAGAGGATGTATTGCATTTTAACAGCACAGAATGCAACGGAGCGGAGCAGTAGATTATTGTAACACTACACATCACAGTAGGACTGGGCGATATATCGTATTTTAAGGTATACCGGCATAGATCCACATACCGGGTGGATTTTTACAATACTGTCGATATTATAAAAATATTTTTATGCAGTGCTAAATAAATCAAAACTTCTACAAATTAGACTTCTTAACTGTCAGTTTTGTCCTAGTTTGGGTGAGTATAAAACCATCAGAATGGAGTAAGCCCATTAAAACCACTTAGAATTCATCTATTGCAATCCTAGGGTCATGCACTACTTGTTAAACATGCAGTATTTACATTTGTTATTATTAATTAACATAAAATACTGTCAAATACCACCATACCGGGAAAATTGAGAAAATATTGTGATATGATGTTTTGGCCTTCAGTTAAGTGTTAATTCCCAAGAAGCCGGTGTTTGGAGGATATATTGACTTCGTCTCAGGCCTAACAACACCCGTGCCAATATATCCTCCAAACACCGGCTTCGAGGGCATTATCACTTTTATACAACGGGTTACCAACACATTCAAATAATGATTGACATATTTTCATTAAAAACGTTATTTTGATGATTTTATTCATACTATTTCAACCTTCCACAAGATATAGATAGTCCCGACACTAGCCAACAACACATCTAACACGATCACTTCAAACTGAAGCTGGAAAGACTGTAAACTAAATGCACGTTGTTTCGTTTGACCTTTTTTCAATTGACATTTCTTTGTATATATCCATAAAAAGTATGCCAGCTGATTCATAATTTCGACTGGCTGAGAAACGCTGCCTGCCTGTATGTCTCGTCCAGAATCTTAACACGTTCATTACTATGGGACAGCTGGAGATCGAATTTGAATACTGAAACAATGTTGCAAATCTCGGAAAGACAGACAGCAAGGTTTATACAAATCTCTGCTGTTGAAAACTAAGTGTTAGTCTAAAAGAAATGTGAGATAATGTCTAGATGCTTTTATAGTTGTCATGCTCGTTCAATGACGGGACGGACCAAGGCGCAGCGTGATATACGTACATGTTTATTTACACTGAATAAACACAACGACAAAACAACAAACTAAACGAAACGTGAAGTCCAAGGTAGCGCGCACACACAACATACCTTACACAGAACAAGATCCCACAACCCACTAGTGCCAATAGGCTGCCTAAGTATGATCCCCAATCAGAGACAACGAGCGACAGCTGCCTCTGATTGGGAACCACACCGGCCAACATAGAAATACACATAATAGATCGAAACATAGAAAACATACAACAAAGAATATACACACCCTGACTCAACATTTAAGCGTCCCCTGAGTCAGGGCGTGACAATAGTGGAGATCAAGTTTATAAATTGCCTGGCAGTGCTGAAGAGACAGTTGATTGCGCAGTCAGATGGAATAGAGTAAATAGGCATTTTAACGTCATAGATTTAGCCGGTGGTAACTTGTGGAATTGACACACCGGCTGGAATGCAGTTTTAACTAATCAGCATTCAGGATTAGAACCACCCGTTGTATAATACAGTACAGCCATACAGTCAGACAATGATTGTCTTACACGTTAAATAGAGTTATGACAGTTATACATTTAGAACAAAAGCTAATAACAAAAGAACAACAGTAGAATCCACCTATAAGAACATAATCCAGTCATATGTTAGGTATAAAATAGACCTACTACATTAAGAACTGATGACAGTTGTTGTATACATTAACCACAGTCCATCGACGTCAATAGATTCCAGCTTTGCATTATTAGCAGAATCCATCTTTACATTAACAGCAGGAAAGAGCAGAGTTCTGCATTAAGAAGAGAAGAATGAGACAGACAGGCATGGCCCCCAAACTGCTCTTCATAAACCCTTAGGCATAGACCGTACCCCGAGAATTACATGTTACATCTCAGTATGTTCACAGGGAAATTATCTGGTAAGGTACTGTATATCTGCTTCTCTAGAGATGAATGGAGAAAGATCTGTGAGCTGAAATATATTTTATTTATGATGAAAGCCCCACTAATTTAAGGCCAAAGAAAGTCTCCAAAGTATGAGAAATATGTGCTGATCTTAGCTGAAATAATGAGGCTGAGACACTGAGGCCTCTGGGGGATCTGCTGTGTTTTCCATGGGATTCATGGGAAGGCGATACAGGGTGGCCTACATATACTGTAGAGGGGCATTTCCATTGAAAAGGACCCACCAACATGTGAAGTTCATAGGAACATATCAAATTGGGTGTCAAATGAAAGCTAATTTTGATGAGGTGATTTCGAAGGAGTCAGGCGTAGGAGGGTAAATCACAGAATAACAGGATTTATTCTGAAACACCAAGTTACGCAGTAATGCGATACAAAATACACGGAGCTCCACCGAGCTTCTCTATCCTCCACAATAAACAATCACACACAAAGACAAGGGGGCAGAGGGAACACTTATACAGGTACTGATGAGGGCATATGAACCAGGTGTGTGTAATAAACAAGACAAAACAAATGGAATGATGAGATGAGGAGCGGCAGTGGCTAGAAGGCCGGTGACGACGAACACCGAAGCCTGCCCGAACAAGGAGAGGTGGCAGCTTCGGAGGAAGTCGTGACACTAATAGTTTATATTTTTGTGGAATTAAGGCATATATACATTTTTCAACCATTTTCCCTCTTAAAAGTTAGGCATAAGTAAAAGCTTTGATTTCTGGTCAACCAGATGGAAAACGGGTCTTAGAAAACATCTACCAGAAGAAATCTTTAAAGGTATCAGAAATACATCAAATAATAACAATAATGTTGACGTAAAGACCTATGCCAACTAATAGCAACACATATTTATTTTTGGAGAAATTGTTTACCTCTTGTAAGTTTAAGAAATATTGCCTTGTGCCATGTAATTCCATTACCAAAAACTCACCTATTATATAGGGTGTCCAATCAAAAACTCGTCTTTTGACCATTGGGTAAAATGTTAATTGTGTACATAATCCTCTAAAAAAGACAATGGGCCAAACCTCATGTCTCTCTCACAATCCGTTCATGTCTCTCTCACAATACCCTTGTAGGATGGTCAGAATTAGGGTGACTAAATCAATGGAGGCCAGAGAAAAAACATGGTAAAATAAATCTGAGTGGGTAGACACCCTATATCTATAAGATATTTTCTAATTTCTCTCCCTCATGGGGAAGGAGGATAATGAAAGTTCACAGAAGTAACAAGTAATCACCAATTAGTTATAGTGATTTTACTGATATCAATTTTGTTTATGAATTATTAAGTGATTAAAACTCAGAATTCCATTAACAAATTGGTAACGGAATTACCAAAATGTGTGATTCATAATAGTCACAAACCACAGTTATGTTCAGCTCAATACTGTTTTATTTGTCTTTCTGTCATCTGGTGGTCAAACCAAGAGTGTTAAAACAGTCTGAGTCTGGACAAAACCTCACTCTCTCTCTTCCTCTCTCTCTCTCGCTGCCTTTCTCAATATCCAGTTAATGTCACCTCTCCCAGCTCTTACTGACTCTACCCATGAGCCCACTCTCTTTCAATTCACTTTAACCAGCATCCTCACCCACTGAGCACCGATCAACACCGGACGTCTATGGACGTTGAAAAGTAGTTGAAATTTGGTCAGTCCACCCTGGCCTTGATGTTAATGTCCACAGACAAACCGCATTGGACCAAATCTGAACCTATCATAGATGTATGTTTCACAAGTTTGGATAGCACAGTACAGCACAGTGAGTACAGCATAGTAGAGTGTAGACCAATAAGTAAAAGACAGTACAGTACTGAGTACAGTACAGTAAAGAAAAGTATAATATAGTAGAGTACAGTATATTGTACTATATCGTATGCTTCACAAGTGTGGATAGTACAGTACAGTACTGTGTACAGTACAGTAAAGAAAAGTATAGTATAGTACAGTACTGTACTGTACAGTTAGTAGAGTACAGTACAATGCAATACAGCACAGTAAAGAAAAGTAGAGTACAGTATATTGTACTGTATTCTACTGTAGTGAACTATACTCTACTTTACTGTACTGAACTCTACTGTACTTTTGTATTGTGGATATGTAGTGGTGTAATAATGTTGTATGATGTACTGTTTTATCTTTTGTTTTATATGTAATGTAAGTGCTTTAATATGTTTGGACCCCATGAAGAGTAGCTGCTGCCTAAATACAAATACAAAATACTCTACTATGCTCTACTGCACTGTACTGAACTCTACTCTACCCTACTCTGCTCTGCTCTGCTGTGTTGTACTCTACTGTGCTCTACTGTGCTGCACTGTGATGTCCAAACCTGTGATTATGCATTTCTGTGTAGTCAGTGTTGGAAAGCTACTCTGAAAATATGGTTTACCAAGCTACCCTTAAGACACATATAGTTTACTTACCTAAAGTTACTTAGAAAAACTACTTTGTGAAAAATTATTATATCTAAATCTGAAATGTCATAGGCCACACATTGCAAGTACAGATCACTCTGGAGTCAGATGTTAACATAATGTGTAATTTAGCCTATTAAACACAAAAACTATGTTTCAAGTGAGAATTAGGCAGGTCTGATACCGAAAAAGAAAGGAAATCTTGCCTACTTTACCCATGTAGTTAGCTACACCACTACAAAGTGGTAAGTAATTTCCTGGTTGCTAAAACAAAATGGACAGCGCTTTCTAAGGTGATGATTAATTAAAAACACCCATACACATATTAGAGCTTATGCATATGCATAGGTTTATGAGTCGAAGCCCCCCCCCCCCCCAAAAAAAACCTGAATTAAAATTATGATTATGCCATTATACAATACATAGCCTACCACATTACCACGGCAGAAAAAAATAAGACAAAACTGATTTAAGATGTCTTTGGTACAGTGGCTTGCGAAAGTATTCACCCCCCTTGGCATTTTTCCTATTTTGTTGCCTTACAACCTGAAATTAAAATGGATTTTTTGGGGGGTTTGTATCATTTTATTTATACAACATGCCTACCACTTTTAAGATGCATACCATTTTTTATTGTGAAACAAACAAGAAATAAGACAAAAAAAACAGAACTTGAGCGTGCATAACTATTCACCCCCCCCCAAAGTCAATACTTTGTAGAGCCACATTTTGCAGCAATTACAGCTGCAAGTCTCTTGGGGTATGTCTCTATAAGCTTGGCACATCCAGCCACTGGGATTTTTGCACATTCTTCAAGGCAAAACTGCTCCAGCTCCTTCAAGTTGGATGGGTTCCACTGGTGTACAGCAATCTTTAAGTCATACCACAGATTCTCAACTGGATTGAGGTCTGGGCTTTGACTAGGCCATTCCAAGACATGTAAATGTTTCCCCTTAAACCACTTGAGTGTTGCTTAAGCAGTATGCTTAGGGTCATTGTCCTGCTGGAAGGTGAACCTCCGACCCAGTCTCAAATCTCTGGAAGACTGAAACAGGTTTCCCTCAAGACTTTCCCTGTATTTAGCACCATCCATCATTCCTTCAATTCTGACCAGTTTCCCAGTCCCTGCCGATGAAAAACATCCCCACAGCATGATGCTGCCACCACCATGCTTCACTGTGGGGATGGTGTTCTTGGGGTGATGAGAGGTGTTGGGATTGCACCAGACATAGCGTTTTCCTTGATGGCCAAAAAGCTCAATTTTAGTCTCATCTGACCAGAGTACCTTCTTCCATATGTTTGGGGAGTCTCCCACGTGCCTTTTGGCGAACACCAAACGTGTTTGCTTATTTTCTTCTTTAAGCAATGGCTTTTTTCTGGCCACTCTTCCGTAAAGCCCAGCTCTGTGGAGTGTACTGCTTAAAGTGGTCCTATGGACAGATACTCCAATCTCCGCTGTGGAGCTTTGCAGCTCCTTCAGGGTTATCTTTGGTCTCTTTGTTGCCTCTCTGTCACGCCCTGGCTCTGGGGACTCTTATATGTTGAGCCAGGGTGTGAATTTTCTATGTGTCATTTTCTATGTCATGATCTAGTTCGTGTAGATCTATGTTGGCCAGGGTGGTTCCCAATCAGAGGCAGCTGATTCTCGTTGTCTCTGATTGGGAACCATACTTAGGCAGCCTGTTGGCACTAGTTATTTGTGGGATCTTGTTCCGTAAGGTTTGTTTTGGTGTATTTACCTAGGACTTCACGTATCGTTTGGTTTGTTGTTTTGTCCGTGTGTGTACTTAATAAAAGATGTACGCATATCACGCTGCGCCTTGGTCCGCTGTTTATAACGATCGTGACAGAAGATCCCACCTCGACTGGATCAAGCAGCGTGACGAGGAGAGAGGATGGACCTGGGAGGAGATGAGTGAGAGTCTGGCAAGAGGGTTGGAGGCCCTGAGCACCGGGGAGAGACAAGCCCAAAAACATTTTAGGGGGGGGGCTCACGCCGTGGACGACGAGGCAGCAGGAGGCCGCGATAGAGCGGTTCAGCCGGTTAGCAGAGGAGGCCGCTAGGATACGGGGGTCACTGGTCACGAGGGAGAAGGAGAGTGTGGAGGCACGGCGAGAGGAACTGAGTAGGCAGCAGAGGGAGCGGAGGTTTATGAGGAAACCCAGTCCCGCTCCTCGCACCAAGCAAGTGGTGTGTGTCACCAGTCCGGTCCGGCCCGTTCCTGATTCCCGCACAAGGCCAGTGGTGTGTGTTCCCAGTACGGTCAGGCCCGTTCCTGCTCCCCGCACTAAGCCTGTGGTGCGCGTCGCCAGCCCGGTCCAGCCTGTTCCTGCTCCCCGCACCAAGCCAGTGGTGCGCGTCGCCAGCCCGGTCCGGCCTGTTCCTGATCCCCGCACCAAGGCAGTGGTGCGCGTCGCCAGCCCGGTCCGGCCTGTTCCTGCTCCCCGCACCAAGCCAGTGGTGCGCGTCGCCAGCCCGGTCCGGCCCGTTCCTGCTCCCCGCACCAAGCCAGTGGTGCGCGTCGTCAGCCCGGTCCGGCCCGTTCCTGCTCCCCGCACCAAGCCAGTGCTGCGCGTCGTCAGCCCGGTCCGGCCCGTTCCTGCTCCCCGCACCAAGCCAGTGGTGCGCGTCGCCAGCCCGGTCCGGCCCGTTCCTGCTCCCCGCACCAAGCCAGTGGTGCGTGTCGCCAGCCCGGTCCGGCCCGTTCCTGCTCCCCGCACCAAGCCAGTGGTGCGCGTCGTCAGCCCGGTCCGGCCCGTTCCTGCTCCCCGCACCAAGCCAGTGGTGCGCGTCGTCAGTCCGGCACGGTCCGTGCCTGTTCCACCGGTGCCTGGTCCGGCACCGGTCAGCTGCTCCACTCCGGAGCCAAAGCAATCCGCTCCACCGATGTCTTTCCAGCTCCGGCCAGCGGGGCCAGACCAGACCAGGGGCGCTACGGGGGGGTAGAGAGAGAGTGGTGGTCACGCCCGGAGCCGGATCCGCCTCCGATGCGGAATGCCCACCCGGCCCCTACCCTCTTGTGTTTGGTTGGCGCGGTCGCAGTCCGCGCCTTTGGGGGGGGGGGGGTACTGTCACGCCCTGGCTCTGGGGACTCTTATATGTTGAGCCAGGGTGTGAATTTTCTATGTGTCATTTTCTATGTCATGATCTAGTTCGTGTAGATCTATGTTGGCCAGGGTGGTTCCCAATCAGAGGCAGCTGATTCTCGTTGTCTCTGATTGGGAACCATACTTAGGCAGCCTGTTGGCACTAGTTATTTGTGGGATCTTGTTCCGTAAGGTTTGTTTTGGTGTATTTACCTAGGACTTCACGTATCGTTTGGTTTGTTGTTTTGTTCGTGTGTGTACTTAATAAAAGATGTACGCATATCACGCTGCGCCTTGGTCCGCTGTTTATAACGATCGTGACACTCTCTGATTAATGCCCTCCTTGCCTGGTCCGTGAGTTTTGGTGGGCGGCCCTCTCTTGGCAGGTTTGTTGTGGTGCCATATTCTTTCTATTTTTTAATAATGGATTTAATGGTGCTCTGTGGGATGTTCAAAGTTTCTGATATTTTTTTATAAGCCAACCCTGATCTGTACTTCTCCACAACTTTGTACCTGACCTGTTTGGAGATCTCCTTGGTCCTCATGGTGCCGCTTGCTTGGTGGTACCCCATGCTTAGTGGTGTTGCAGACTCTGGGGCCTTTCAGAACAGGTGTATATATACTGAGATCATGTGACACTTAGATTGCACACAGGTGGACTTTATTTAACTAATTATGTGACTTCTGAAGGTAATTGTTTGCACCAGATCTTATTTAGGGGCTTCATAGCAAAGGGGGTGAATACATATGCACGCACCACTTTTCCGTTATTTATTTTTTAGAATTTTTTTAAACAAGTTATTTTTTTCATTTCACCAATTTGGTCTATTTTGTGTATGTCCATTACATGAAATCCAAATAAAAATCAATTTAAATTACAGGTTGTAATGCAACACAATAGGAAAAACGCCAAGGGGGGTGAATACTTTTGCACTGGGTAGCTGCCGGAACAAGATTGAAGAGCCCATGGCATACAGAGTTTGGGCGGAATATCACCTGTCGGGCAGTGCGAGCATACTCCTCAAACAGTGGTTGATGCATGGCGTGAAATAAGTGTTCTTATATTTATTTCTCAGCTGCTCATATTAAGCACACTATAAAACCGAAGTAGCCTTCAAAACGACCACCGGGAAAGGACGCTGCCTCCTTTCACTATTCAAGTGCATACAGATGACATGTTTTTTCCCCTGCCCCTGTTCCTGCCCATTTGATAATGGGCCATTCTAAATCTAAACTAATTTTACATATTAGTAAAGACAAGATGAAATTGAGAATAGTCTGATGGGTGAAAATCACTTGATGAGAGAACAGCTGTGCAGCCTGAGGCAAGGAACAGAGCAAGCTTTTGCTTCTTTCTCAAATCATCAATAGCCTATAGTCACATCATGCAGTCCATATATATTTTGATTCTAAGATATTCTAAGGTTTGTATCATTTACAAATAACTCTAAATCTAGCATATAGGACCGGTTTCAAATGATCACTTTTACGCTCAACATTTCATATTTAATATGCGCACTCGCAGCATAATGGGAAAAATATAATTTCAATTTTTTTCAATCTAGCATATCTTGTCAGCTAAATGAACAAGCCTACAGCCTATGGCATGGAGCAGAGCCAGATAACATATAGTAGGCCAACTCAAATTCTGTTCTTCTGAAATACATTTTCTTCATACAGTGCATTCGGAAAGTATTCAGACCCCTTGACTTTTTAAAATGTAGATGTTCCAAAGGCATGCATCAGCAGCTTTTATGCTGGAAGCCTGGAGATACTAAACGTGTTTATGTTAATTACCGGTCAATCACTGTGAGACCGGCAGACTTTTGCATAAATAACGGCTGACAAAATTTCATGACAACCACAGCCCTTGTACCGACAACCTGGATGGTAAATTGCTGAGGTTGGTTGAGGAATACATTGTGACTCCTGTTTGCCACATCTTCAATTTAAGCCTAGAAGACGGTGTGTGCCCTCAGACATGGAGGGAGGCAAAGGTCATTCAGCTACCCAAGAATAGCAGAGCACCCTTTAATGGTTAAATCAGCTGACCAATCAGCCTGGTGCATAGCAAACTTTTGGAACGTTTTTTTACAGAAAACAAATTAACAATACTTTTAGCATGCTTATAGAGAAGGGCACTCAACATGCTCGGCACTGACACAAATGACTGATGATTGGCTGAAAGAAATTGATAGTAAGAAGATTGTGGGAGCTATTCTCTTAGACTTCAGCGCAGCGTTTGATGTCATTGATTATAACCTATTGCTGACAAAACGTAGGTGTTATGGATTTGCATCCTCTGCCTTATTATGGATTGAGAGTTACCTATCTAATAGAACACAGAGGGTTTTCGTTAACGGAAGCCTCTCTCATGCAAATTCAGTTGAGTGTGGTGTACCGCAGGGCAGCCGGCTAGGGCTATTGTTGTTTTCTGTTTTTACTAATGACCTTCCACTGACCTTGAATAAAGCCTGTGTGTCTATTTACGCTGACGACTCAACAGTATACATGTCGGCTGCAACAGTAAAATAAATAACTGACACCCTTAACATAGAGCTCCAGTCAGTTTTAGAATGGGTAACTAGCAATAGGCTGGTGCTAAATATCTCAAAAACAAAAAGCATAATTTTTGGGACAAATCACTAGCTCAATGCTAAACCTAATTTAGATATATTACTGAATAATGTGGCAATTGAGCAAGTTGAGGAGACTAAACTACTGGGTGTAACCCTAGATAGCAAGCTGTCATGGTCAAAACATATAGACTCAATGGTTACTAAAATGGGAAGAGGTCTGTCCATGGTATGGCGTTGCTATGCTTTCTTGACATCTCAGTCAACCAGACAGGTCCTACAGGCCCTAGTTTTGTCACACCTGGACTACTGCCTAGCTGTGTGGTCATGTGCGGCAAAGAGGGACATAGGTAAATTGCAGTTGGTCCAGAACAAAGCATCATGTATCGCACGTAGATGTACATGCATGTCAATCTCTTCTGGAAAGATTGAGTGCATCACTATTAGTCTTTGTGCGAGGTATTGATGTGTTGAAGGTACCAAACTGTCTGTTCAAGTAGTTGGCACACAGTTCGGACACTCATCGGTACAACACAAGACATGCAACCAGAGGTCTCTTCACAGTCCCCAGGTCTAGAACAGAGGCTGGGAAACGCACTGTATTAAATAGAGCTATGACTACACGGAACTCTCTGCCACCCCAGGTAACTCAAGCTAGCAATAAAATAAGATTTAAATAACAGATAAAATAATACTTACTGCACAAAGGGGACTGTGAAGAGACACAGCCATTTTAAATAGCTTGTATTGTAATTGTTATCTTAATTCGGAGCAGATACACTATACAGTGAGGGGAAAAAAGTATTTGATCCCCTGTTGATTTTGTTTGCCCACTGACAAAGACATGATCAGTCTATAATTTAATGGTAGGTTTATTAGAACAGTGTGAGACAGAATAACAACAAAAAAATCCAGAAAAACGCATGTCAAAAATGTTATAAATTGATTTGCATTTTAATGAGGGAAATAGGTATTTGACCCCTCTGCAAAACATGACTTAGTACTTGGTGGCAATCACAGAGGTCAGACATTTCTTGTAGTTGGCCACCAGGTTTGCACACATCTCAGGAGGGATTTTGTCCCACTCCTCTTTGCAGATCTTCTCCAAGTCCTTAAGGTTTCGAGGCTGACGTTTGGCAACTCGAACCTTCAGCTCCCTCCACAGATTTTCTATGGGATTAAGGTATGGAGACTGGCTAGGCCACTCCAGGACCTTAATGTGCTTCTTCTTGAGCCACTCCTTTGTTGCCTTGGCCGTGTGTTTTGAGTCATTGTCATGCTGGAATACCCATCCACGACCCATTTTCAATGCCCTGGCTGAGGGAAGGAGGTTCTCACCCAAGATTTGACGGTACATGGCCCCGTCCATTGTCCCTTTGATGCGGTGAAGTTGTCCTGTCCCTTTAGCAGAAAAACACCCCGAAAGCATAATGTTTCCACCTCCATGTTTGACGGTGGGGATGGTGTTCTTGGGGTCATAGGCAGCATTCCTCCTCCTCCAAACACGGCGAGTTGAGTTGATGCCAAAGACCTTGATTTTGGTCTCATCTGACCACAACACTTTCACCCAGTTCTCCTCTGAATCATTCAGATGTTCATTGGCAAACTTCAGACGGGCCTGTATATGTGCTTTCTTGAGCAGGGGGACCATGCGGGCGCTGCAGGATTTCAGTCCTTCGCGACGTAGTGTGTTACCAATTGTTTTCTTGGTGACTATGGTCCCAGCTGCCTTGATATCATTGACAATATCCTCCCGTGTAGTTCTGGGCTGATTCCTCACCGTTCTCATTATCATTGCAACTCCACGAGGTGAGATCTTGCATGGAGCCCCAGGCCGAGGGAGATTGACAGTTCTTTTGTGTTTCTTCCATTTGCGAATAATCGCACCAACTGTTGTCACCTTCTCACCAAGCTGCTTGGTGATGGTCTTGTAGCCCATTCCAGCCTTGTGTAGGTCTACAATCTTGTCCCTGACATCCTTGGAGAGCTCTTTGGTCTTGGCCATGGTGGAGAGTTTGGAATCTGATTGATTGATTGCTTCTGTGGACAGGGCTCTTTTATACAGGTAACAAGCTGAGATTAGGAGCACTCCCTTTAAGAGTGTGCTCCTAATCTCAGCTCGTTACCTGTATAAAAGACACCTGGGAGCCAGAAATCTTTCTGATTGAGAGGGGGTCAAATACTTATTTCCCTCATTAAAATGCAAATCAATTTATAAAATTTTTAACATGCGTTTTTCTGGATTTTTCTGTTTCTGGATTTTTCTGTCTCTCACTGTTCAAATAAACCTACCATTAAAATTATAGACTGATCATTTCTTTGTCAGTGGGCAAACGTACAAAATCAACAGGGGATCAAATACTTTTTTCCCTCACTGTATATACAGAAGTATGTGGACGCCCCTTCAAATGAGTGGATTCGGCTATTTCAGCCACACCTGTTGCTGCCAGGTGTATAAAATCGAGCACACAGCCATGCAATCTCCATAGACAAACATTGTCATTAGAATGGCTTTACTGAAGAACTTAGTGACTTTTAACGTGGCACCGTCATAGGATGCCACCTTTCCAACAAGTCAGTTTGTCAAATATTCTGCCCTTCTAGAGCTGCCCCGGTCAACTGTAAGTGTTGTTATTGTGAATTGGAAATGTCTAGGAGCAACAACGGCTCAGCCGCGAAGTGGTAGGCCACACAAGCTCACAGAACTGGACTGTGCTGAAGTGCGTAGCGCGTAAAAATCAGCTGTTCTCATTTGCAACACTCTCTACCGAGTTCCAAACTGCCTCTGGAAGCAATGTCAGCACAATAACTGTTCGTCGGGAGCTTCATGAAATGGGTTTCCATGGCCGAGCAGCCGCACACAAGCCTAAGATCACCCTGCGCAATGCCAAGCGTTGGCTGGAGTGGTATAAAGCACATCGCCATTGGACTCTGGAGCAGTGGAAACATGTTCTCTGGAGTGATGAATCACGCTTCACCATCTGGCAGTCCGACGGACTAATCTGGGTTTGGCGAATGCCAGGAGAACGCTACATGCCCCAATGCATAGCGCCAACTGTAAAGTTTGGTGGAGGAGGAATAATGGTCTGGGGCTGTTTTTCATGGTTCGGGCTAGGCCCCTTAGTTCCAGTGAAGGGAAATCTTAACGCTACAGCATACAATGACATTCTAGACGATTCTGTGCTTCCAACTTTGTGGCAACAGTTTGGGGAAGGCCCTTTCCTGTTTCAGCATGACAATGCCCCCGTGCACAAAGCGAGGTCCATACAGAAATTGTTTGTCGAGATCGGTGTGGAAGAACCTGACTGGCCTGCACAAAGCCCTGACCTCAACCCCATCAAACACCTTTGGGATGAATTGGAACGCTGACCTCACTAATGCTCTTGTGGCTGAATGGAAGCAAGTCCCCGCAGCAATGTTCCAACATCTAGTGGAAAGCCTTCCCAGAAGAGTGGAGGCTGTTATAGCAACAAAGGGGGGACCAACTCCATATTAATGCCCATGATTTTGGAATGAGATGTTTGACGAACATGTGTCCACATACTTTTGGTCATGTAGTGTATTTTACAGAGTGTTTTTTTGTTGCATACATTTTAAAGTGAAAAGAAATTAGTCAAAGCGTAATCCTGTTATCGTGGATTCCCCAGAGTACACACACAGGCACACAGTTGCATTGCGCACATGCACAGACATGTATGCACAAACACACAGGCACACATGCGTACACTGACACATACACAGTACACAAACACATGCACACACATAGAGAAGAGCACTGGAGCACTGCTCCTTGCTCTAGAGCTCTACACTACAGCACTGTGCCCAGAGGCTGTCAGGGGATATTGAAGTAGAAATGGCAGACGAAGAGCTGAGAGAGCGGGGGAAGAGGGTGTGGGGGTGAAATGCTCTTCGAAAAGCTCATTACATTGGAAGGAGAATTGTTTGTCTACCATAATGGGTTTTATAGTTTTTGTATTGTTTTAGTCGTTTGTGTTTGTTCGTGTGTGTGTGGTTCGTGTGTGTGGTTATAATAATAATAATATAATAAAATGCCATTTAGCAGACGCTTTTATCCAAAGCGACTTACAGTCATGCGTGCATACATTTTTTGTGTATGGGTGGTCCCGGGGATCGAACCCACTACCTTGGCGTTACAAGCGCCGTGCTCTACCAGCTGAGCTACAGAGGACCTTTTGGTTCGTGTGTGGTTTGTGTGTGTGTTGGTTCGTGTGTGTGTTTGTTCGTGTGTGTGTGGTTTGTGTGTGTGTGATTCGCGTGTGTTATAATGTACTAGATGTACTCATTTATCTTCTCATTGATAGTCGGCTTGTTATCACTCTACACATAATATCATTTGGTTCTTGTGCTTCTTGCCAGCTGGGACATGGCCCCTTTCCCTGGCACTCCTGTGGTAGGTAATAGATATATGGATGCACCTGTCTGCACTTGCACCTGCTGCAGTGAGCCAAAATGTCTTCCGGGTATCCATAGTCCATTCCCTCAGATAGAAATGTAGTTGTAAACCATATAACGGAACCAAAAGGAACGGAAACTTCATACCCTTGGCTCAAAGTCACACTGTGATAGGCCCAGCTGATAGGTGATATGTGGTGGGTGAGCAGTCTGGCGCTCACAAGGCTGCCGTGCGTCACCTATGCAGATGAGATGCTACACATTGGTAGGGAAGGAGGTGACCCACCTTTAACTTTAAATGGCAGAGCCCTCCGAAAACTGCTACATTAATCCAATCCATCAGCAGCTTCCCAGTCAGGTATCAACGGGCCTTTCCCTATGATGTAAATGCAGTCATAACCCACATAATGAAACAAGCAAGACAGGACACCTCCCTTCCACATACTGAAGCCACAGACGTTATGGTGACTCATGCCTTTCTGCCTACCTACAGTGGTATGGAAGCTATATTGACAAACCATTAGTCAGACCATGAACTGTAGCCTTGTACCACATAATGCTGTAACAAGTGACGAAACTCCCTCGACTTCCACTCCCACACTAAACCAGGAAATCTCTGTATTTATCGTATGTCTTGACCCAGAGGTATTCAGATCCGGGTCTGCAACATTGCGCTGATGATTTCTATCCTTCCCCTCTAATCAGGTACTGATTCAGACCTGGGACCTTGGGTGAATGGCCAATCAATGACATTAAACAATTAGTTAACGATCAGAGAGAGAAGTAAGAGAAACAGAACTGAAGAGAACAAAGAAGAGGAGACGAGGGAAGCAACGGTACCGTAGACCTCAAGAACCGGATTTGAAAGGCTTTGTCCTAACCCTTTATCGGTTGAGTGCAGAGTGCGATGCTTCTGGTTAGAGGCTGAGGTTTAGACCTTCCTGGACATTGTATTTGCTCAGGGCAGAGACAACTTCAGAGAGGATGTTACAGATGTAGGATTTTAATTTGAGCCAGTTTGCTACAGCAGGAAAATTATCCTGCAGCAATAGGAAATGTGAATTATTATGTGGATTATAATTAATGTACATTTTTGTAGGGGTTGATTTAGATTTTTGTATGGAAAATTGTCAGAAATTTCAAAGTGGAAATTACAAACTTTAGAAGCTACTTTAAACCTCAAATACACTACACGTGTTACATTTCCTGCATTTCAGGAAAGTTCTCCTGAAACAGGGTGATCAAGTTAAGATCCTACATCTGTAGTGTGTGTAGCTGTGTACTGAAGGAGGGCTCCCACTCCCACACAATACCATAGCTGCTGCTCTAACAACAGTCTGGCGTAAAGAGACAGAGACTATAGACACAGTAATGCACCACAATACCAGAATGAATGGCACCAAGTCAAATCAAATAAAAACATGTATTGAGTCAATAGACATTGTTGTTCAAGGCTGCTAACATGAGTCACCTCTCACACGCCACAGATCAAAGTGTTTTGGTCGTGTATGCAGATCGTGTATTTAGCAGATGTTAACACGGGTGTAGCGAAATGCTCCTAGCTTCAACAGTACAGTTATACCTGACAATACAAAACAATACACGTTAATCCAAAAAATCTAAAAAAGGGATTTAGAAATATAGAAATATTAGAACGAGCAATGTCATCGTCCGGAATATAAATATATATGTACTGTATATAATGGTGTGTATACTATAGACAGTATGGGCAGTATATGAATAGAACATGTGTGGACAGCAGTAATTATATAGGATAGGCCTTGACTAGAATACAGTATATACATAGGAATTGAGTAAAACAGCATGTAAACATTATTAAAGTGTACATAGGGCAACAGTCTCTAAGGTGCAGGGTTGCGTACAGGGTGGTAGCCGGCTAGAACAGTGACTAAGGTTCAGGGCAGGGTACTGGGTGGAGACCGCCTAGTGGTGACTGTTTAACAGTCTGATGGCCTGGAGATAGAAGCTGTTTTTCAGTCTCTCGGTCCCAGCTTTTATGCACCTGCACTGTCTCCGCCTTCTAGATGGTAGCGGGGTGAACAGGCTGTGGCTCGGGTGGCTGAGGTCCTTGATGATCTTCTTTGCCTTCCTGTGACACCAGGTGCTGTAGATATCCTGGAGGGCAGGCAGTGTGCTGCCGGTGATGCGTTGGGCTGACCGCACCACCCTCTGGAGAGCCCTGCCGTTGAGGGCGGTGCAGTTGCCGTACCAGACGGTGATACAGCCCGACAGGATTCTCTCAATAGTGCATTGTAGAAGTTCGTGAGGGTCTTAAGGGCCAAGCAGAATTTCTTCAGCCTCCTGAGGTCGAAGAGGTGCTGTTGCGCCTTCTTCACCACACTATCTGTGTGGATGGACCATTTCAGGTTGTCCTGCACGCTGAGGAACTTGAAGCTTTTCACCCTCTCCACTGCGGCCACATCGCTGTGGATGGGGGTGTGCTCCTACCTTGTGTTGTTTACATTGCAGGTAAAGTGTAACTACAGGTTACATAAGACGAGGACCTTAGAGACATATACTGTGTGTGTATATGTGTATGTGTGTGTTGTGAAGTCTGAGCATAAACTCACACAGAGCAGAGCGTGTAATGACGATTGTATTTGCTTCTGTTCCCTCTGAGTCAGAGAGAAACAAAGGCACAGTGCTACCCAAGTCCTACCGCAAAAGGGTGTGCACAGACTGCACACACAACAGTGCACGTACAGACACACATACACATACACACCTTGTTTCCGCGTCATTTCAACAAAAAAAATCAATGTGATGATGTTGAATCAACGTGGAAAACTGATTGGATTTGCAAAACGTCATCAACGTAAGGGAATTTCATATATAATTTCATATATATTTTTTTAACCTAAATCCAATGTCATGGTGACATTTTGGGGTGATTTCACATTTAATTCACCTTAGTTGACAACTCAACCTAATGTAAATCCAAAAACAGACGTTGAACTGACGTCTGTGCCAGGTGTGACACACACATACACTCTCACTTATCCACAAAGTTGGAATGCACTCACATTTACATAAACAAGACTTTCCAGACTTAATCTTGGTGGAAAACATTTGAAGCAGGAAATGCTAGCTCATGTTGTAGAGTAGCCTGTGAAGTGTGTATGTTCTCAGAATGCAGGACTCTGGAGAAATGCTTCAGTGCAGTGTGCTGTTTGATACTCAGATCGACTCAAACCAAAGGTAAACCTTGTTGATGTTCACTGTCTGTCGCTTAACCAAACAGCCATTTAGTGTCTCTGGCTGTTGATTCATCTGTCAGTTGTTGTGGAGGAGCAGCACAGCACCACTTGATATGCTAATCACAAACACCCCAGTGTCTCCCGGGCTGAGACAGAGGTGGCTGTGCCTCTTCATTAGCTTCTGGTTTATGTAAAGAGGGGGAGTGGAGAGGGGAGGAGTGAGAGAAGACAGGATGAAATAGACAGGTATAAATGGAGGGATGGATGGCGTGTGTTCTTCCATACAGGACCATTGACACACACCCTTCTCTTTTCACTCCCTCTCCTCTCACTTTCATCTCATCTCTCACTCCAATAACAAATCTAACAATACAAAACAATACATGCAAATGTATTTTATTTTTTATTTATTTAACCTTTATTTAACTAGGCAAGTCGGTTAAGAACAAATTCTTATTTACAATGACAGCCTACTTGTAAAGCCCCCCCCCGCCGACAAACCCTCCCCTAACCCGGTCGACGCTGGGTCAATTGTGCGCCGCCCTATGCGTCACTACAGACCCGGGATTGAACCCGGGTCTGTAGTGACGCGTCTAGCACTGTGATGCAGTGCCTTAGACCGCTGCGCACAATTGACCGCTGCGCAAATCTCCAAAAATAAAAAGAAAGGTGCAGTTGCCATACCAGGCGGTGGTACAGCCCGACAGGATGCTCTCAACTGCGTGGCCACGCAGTCATGGGTGAACAGGGAGTACAGGAGGGGGCTGAGTACGCACCCTTGTGGGGCCCCCGTGTTAAGGATCAGCGTAGCGGAGGTGTTGTTGCCTACCTTCACCACCTGGGGTCGGCCTGTCAGGAAGTCCTCCTTCTCCCTCTCACAGACGAACACACGCACACACACACACACACACACACACACACACACACACGCACACACACACATATACACATACACGTGCACACACGCCCACACACACACACACACACACACACACAAAGTGAACCCACTCTCTTCCTACACACCTAGCACACACACACACACAGTGAACCCACTCACTCTACACACCTAGCATACACACACACACACACACACACAGTGAACCCACTCACTCTACACACACCTAGCACACACACAGTGGATGTGTGTTGATTTGTTTTCATAATGTGATTTAAGTGTTTCACACGGTACAAATAATAAACAACCAGGGAGCTTGTCTAGATAAATCACTAGCAGACACTTATTGGTGTTTATGCCTCTGGTGAGGCAATGCATCACTGCTGTCTCTATGATGACTTCATCTGTAAATGTGCTTCTATTATGCTCATGTCTCATTTGCATAAAGGCATACATCATTTTTGGGCATCAGAAACCCCAGTCTTTCACACCTGTGCAATCATGTTTAGTCTTGCTTGATATGATACCATGTCCATTTTGCTTCTATTTCCATGGTCTTCACAGACAGAAGACCTACGTTTTCTAACCTCTCCCTCACTTGCTCTCTTCCTTTCTCCTTGTCCTTGTTTTGTTCCCCACTTTATCTCTCCTCTCCTCCCATTCCTTTCAGTCTGTCTGCCCCCTGATTCATTCCTCTTCTTCTATCTCAATCACTCTCTGTCTTTCTCGCCCTCTGTCCTTCCGCCTCTTCTCTGACCTGTCTCTCCTGTGTTATTTTAGCCCTCTATCACCCTCTCTAGCTCTCTGTGTCAGCCACTTCAAAAGCTGAATCATAATTACAGGACGAACCGATGTCACTTCAGTCCTTATTATTCCCCGGTGTTATTCAGATTATTCTCCGGTGTTATTCAGATTATTTTCCGGTGTTATTCAGATTATTCTCCGGTGTTATTCAGAGAACGATCAAAGCGGAACATCTGAAAACAAAACCATTACATTGTATTTATTTCTGTTTCTCTCTCACTCCAGTAGGGGAGGGTGCATATAGATTAGACAATTAACTATTGATCAAGGCTGCTAAAACATATTGGGAAATCACTCATATTCTTCTAAACCACAGATAGCACAGCTGGTGTATAGACAAAAATGTTTGTGTACTTTTGCTTTTAGAACTAATCAAAGAAGACCATCCAGTGTGTATGTGTGTGTGTGTCTTTGAAATAACAGTGTAACAGTGTTGCTCCCGTCCCTCTCCTCGCCCCTACCTGGGCTTGAACCAGGGACCCTCTGCACACATCGACAACAGTCACCCTCGAAGCACCGTTACCCGTCGCTCCACAAAAGCCGCGGACCTTGCAGAGCAAGGGAAACAACTACTTCAAGGTCTCAGAGCGAGTGACGTCACCGATTGAAATGCTACTAGCGCGCACCGCTAACTAGCTAGCCATTTCACACCGGTTACAACAGCAGTACTCATTGTTGACAGTGGCATGCAGTAATGAACCAGTTAGCATTCCCATGGTGCACTGCAGCTGGAGACGGCCTGACATTTGCACCGCTGCTGAAGGCCAAGTACCCAGTGGACTTATTATCGGTTAAGAGGACAGGTGCATACTGTGTGTGTGTGTCCAAGTGCGTGCGTGTGTAGCCGTTAGGGGCGTATTAAATAAGATTGGCAGCTATTAATTAGACTAATTTGGCAGGTAATTTGATACGGTTAACTGGTGTAGAGTGATAGCTGTATAAAGGTGATGGCGTGTGTTAAGCCTGGGGCGTGAGATGTTCAGACTGATTGGGTGATGGTGGGATTGTCAGGGGCTGTTAGACTGTAGTAGTTACCATGGTAATCCTCCTGACAATCAATATCAACTGTCTGTTCATTAGAGCTTCAACACTGTGGCAATGTGATTAGACCAGCAGATTAACTATGATCTCAATAGGTTGTTAGACCAGACATCAAGGGCCAGCTGCAGACTGTACCTTCAGAGATCCCTAACAACAGTTTGTGTTGCGTTGTGTTTTGAACAGGATCAGGTTTAGGATGGCTGTGGACCAGTCTCTGGGGACACAGTAACTGTTGTGTGATTGGTGGTTTGTCTGAGACACCAGAGAGAAACAAGATAAGAAGAACATACTAGAGGAACATTGGGAAATCTGGAGAACGTCCTGCTTTACACACAGAGACCATGATAACGCTAACAGAACACTAACGGAAACTTAACAGAATGCTGAGTGAGGTCATGTAGCTGCCCTCTGACCGCCCTGCATGTGACCACGCCTTCTGCGTCACCTCGGCTTTTCTGATTGCGTGGTTTGGAGAGCGACGTACCAATGGAGAAGAGTGCTGAGGAGCTGAACCTCTCATTCCTGATGGAGCATGAGCGAGAGATGATCCTCAGTGTCCTGCAGAAGGACGAGAAACTGAGGAAACTAGAGGAGAAGAGGATACGGTGAGGGCGGAATAAGTCATCATCATCATCACAGTACAATACACTACAATGATACATCTACTACTACAACTTCCTTGATGTTGATGATTATTTTTTTTATCGTAATCATCATCCTTATTCGTTCCTCTACAATCACAATATGACCACAACAACTACTACAATCACAATATGACCACAACAACTACTACAATCACAATATGACCACAACAACTACTACAATCACAATATGACCACAACAACTACTACAATCACAATATGACCACAACAACTACTACAATCACAATATGACCACAACATCACAACAACTACTACAACCACAATACGACCACAACATCACAACAACTACTACAATCACAATATGACCACAACATCACAACAACTACTACAATCACAATACGACCACAACATCACAACAACTACTACAATCACAATACGACCACAACATCACAACTACAATCACAATACGACCACAACATCACAACAACTACTACAATCACAATACGACCACAACATCACAACTACAATCACAATACGACCACAACATCACAACAACTACTACAATCACAATACGACCACAACATCACAACTACAATCACAATATGACCACAACATCACAACAACTACTACAATCACAATACGATCACAACAACTACTACAATCACAATACGATCACAACAACTACTACAATCACAATATGACCACAACATCACAACAACTACTACAACCACAATACGACCACAACATCACAACTACAATCACAATATGACCACAACATCACAACAACCACTACAATCACGATACGATCACAACAACTACTACAATCACAATACGACCACAACATCACAACAACTACTACAATCACAATATGACCACAACATCACAACAACTACTACAATCACAATACGACCACAACATCACAACAACTACTACAATCACAAAACGACCACAACATCACAACAACTACTACAATCACAAAACGACTACAACATCACAACAACTACTACAACCATGGTCATAACAATTAGTTACAATAACAAACATGATAAGTGTTGGGTTAAATGCAGAAGACACATTTCAGTTGAATGCATTCAGTTGTACAACTGACAAGGTATCCCCCTTTCTTCTGTTTCTCTCTGCTGTAGGAAGCTGAAGAATGAGCTGGTGGAGATCAGGCGTAAGGGTTCGCGGCGCCCCCAGGAGGTTGGGGAGCGTCAGTGCGCCCGTTGCCTGAAGGGCCTGGGCCTGATCTTCGACCGCGGGGAGCTCTGTGAGCAGTGTCTACAGCGCGTCTGCAGCGACTGTCGCGTGATGGCCCCTAAAGGAAAGCATTGGAAGTGTTCCATCTGCGCCAAGGTCTTGTGAGTCTGGGCAAAGGCATCAGGGGACAGGCCATGGTTTAGCACCACTAACAGTTGTGTGTGTGTGTGTGTGTCTGTGTGTGTCTGTCTCTGTGTGTGTGTGTGTGTGTGTGTGTGTGTGTGTGTGTCTGTCTGTGTGTGTGTGTGTGTCTGTGGCTGTGTGTGTGTCTGTGGCTGTGTGTGTGTCTGTGGCTGTGTGTGTGTCTGTCTGTGTGTGTGTGTGTGGCTGTGTGTGTGTGGCTGTGTGTGTGTGTGTGTGTGTGTGTGTGACTGTGTGTGTCTGTGTGTGTGTGGCTGTGGCTGTGTGTGTGTGTGTGTCTGTGTGTGTGTGTGTGTCTGTGTGTGTGTCTGTGTGTGTGACTGTGTGTGTGGCTGTGTGTGTGTGTCTGTGTGTGTGTGGCTGTTTGTGTGTGTCTGTATGTGTGTGGCTGTGTGTGTGTCTGTGTCTGTGTGTGGCTGTGTGTGTCTGTCTGTCTCTGTGTGTGTGTGTGTGTGTGTGTGTGTGTGTGTGGCTGTGTGTGTCTCTGTGTGTGTGGCTGTGTGTGTGTCTGTGTGTGTGTTTTAATTAACGCCAGATGGCTCCTATTTGTTGTTTAACCACTCTGCATCTGTCTTTATTTGCTCTGTCACATGGCCTTTTCAGGGCCTATTGACATGACCATAAGAGCCAGTTAAAGGCAGGGTTTAAGTTGAGAGGTCAGTGTACCGTACATGGGTCAGAGGTCAGGGGTCACCTGTGTCTCTGATTGGCAGGGAGCTGAAGGTGGTGACTGGGGAGTGGTTCCTAGAGGAGCGGTCCAAGCGGTTTGACAAGGGGACAGTGTTCAGCAGTGATGTGGTCAAACAGTCTATCATGAGCAGCCCCACAGGAAGCCCCCACAGGAAGTCCCCAGCGCCAGCCGACACACCTGAGAGGCCTGACACGCCCAAATCAGGAAGAAGCGCCGTGAGGAACCTGGTGGATGGTGCCAAGAGGAAAGGGAAAGGGTGAGAAACACACACATACACACACATGCACACACATACACACACATACACACACATGCACACACATGCACACACATACACACACATACAGTATGTAACAAACAGGTTTGGGCTGGATTACTTCAACATGTAATCAGTTGTCAATCACAGTTTGGCAATTTACAATGTAATTAAATGACACAGGAGAAGATCACTGCACAGATTTAATATAAAGAGTAATCTACTACACAGGCAAGTGGAGAGTGGGGCTTCCATCAGAGAATGGGTTTTGTATTGCATTCAAACACACACATACACACACAGCACGGGCTGATGTGTATAGTGACTAGTTGTGTTGGATCCTAGGATGTTGATGGATAAGAGGGGCAGCCGTCCCAGCCTGAAGCCAGAGAACGGGGTGGAGGGTGGGAGCGTGTGTGCTCCTGTCCCCGACCCAGACACACACAGCGTACGCAGTGCCCGGTCCGCACCACGCTCTGCTCCTCACTCACACAGGTGAGGCCAAACCACCAAACCACACCCATGCAAGTATGCAAGTAACACCCACCACAGGCACATCTCCATTGTCTCCTTCCTTGCCTTGTCTCCACGTATTTGATGTTACTGGATAGGTGAAAGGAATACCTCTGTTTTAGGCAATAACTATCACTATATATATTGGGTGTGACTAAAAGATGATCGATGACCATTGCTACTAACCCTAGCCATAATCCTAACCCTAACCCTGGCCATAGCTCTAACTCTACTCCCTGGTTCATTCCTAACCCTAACCCTGGCCATAACTCTAACTCTACACCCTGGTTCAATCCTAACCCTGGCCATAACTCTAACTCTACTCCCCGGTTCCATCCTAACCCTTACCCTGGCCATAACTCTAACTCTACTCCCTGGTTCAATCCTAATCCTAACCCTGGCCATAACTCTAACTCTACTCCCTGGTTCAATCCTAACCCTAACCCTGGCCATAACTCTAACTCTACACCCTGGTTCAATCCTAACCCTGGCCATAACTCTAACTCTACTCCCCGGTTCAATCCTAACCCTTACCCTGGCCATAACTCTAACTCTACTCCCTGGTTCAATCCTAATCCTAACCCTGGCCATAACTCTAACTCTACTCCCTGGTTCAATCCTAACCCTTACCCTGGCCATAACTCTAACTCTACACCCTGGTTCAATCCTAACCCTGGCCATAACTCTAACTGTACTCCCCGGTTCAATCCTAACCCTTACCCTGGCCATAACTCTAACTCTACTCCCTGGTTCAATCCTAATCCTAACCCTGGCCATAACTCTAACTCTACTCCCTGGTTCAATCCTAACCCTGGCCATAACTCTAACTCTACACCCTGGTTCAATCCTAACCCTGGCCATAACTCTAACTCTACTCCCCGGTTCAATCCTAACCCTTACCCTGGCCATAACTCTAACTCTACTCCCTGGTTCAAACCTAATCCTAACCCTGGCCATAACTCTAACTCTACTCCCTGGTTCAATCCTAACCCTTACCCTGGCCATAACTCTAACTCTACTCCCTGGTTCAATCCTAATCCTAACCCTAGCCATAACCCTAACCCTAGCTTAATGTCCATACCCCGGCTCAACTCTAACCCTGGCCATAACCCTAACCCTAATCTTGGCATAACCCTACCCTAGCCTTATGTTCATCCCTGGTTTAGCCCTTACCCTAACTCCCCAAATAGGGCTCCCCCAACTCTGAATTTCTAATTTAACCCTCTGTTGATGAATAATCATCTGAATCTCATGTGTTATCCCAGAGTGTGTGATGTGTAATGTGATGGTAGTATTCTGTCTTGTCCTCAGGGGTAGTGATGTGTAATGTGATGGTGTGTATCCTGTCTTGTCCTCAGGGGTAGTGATGTGTAATGTGATGGTGTGTATCCTGTCTTGTCCTCAGGGGTAGTGATGTGTAATGTGATGGTGTGTATCCTGTCTTGTCCTCAGGGGTAGTGATGTGTAATGTGATGGTGTGTATCCTGTCTTGTCCTCAGGGGTAGTGATGTGTAATGTGATGGTGTGTATCCTATAATATAATATAATATGCCATTTAGCAGACGCTTTTATCCAAAGCGACTTACAGTCATGCGTGCATACATTTTTTTTTTTTTTTTGTGTATGGGTGGTCCCGGGGATCGAACCCACTACCTTGGCATTACAAGCGCCGTGCTCTACCAGCTGAGCTACAGAGGACCACGTATCCTGTCTTGTCCTCAGGGGTAGTGATGTGTAATGTGATGGTGTGTATCCTGTCTTGTCCTCAGGGGTAGTGATGTGTAATGTGATGGTGTGTATCCTGTCTTGTCCTCAGGGGTAGTGATGTGTAATGTGATGGTGTGTATCCTGTCTTGTCCTCAGGGGTAGTGATGTGTAATGTGATGGTGTGTATCCTGTCTTGTCCTCAGGGGTAGTGATGTGTAATGTGATGGTGTGTATCCTGTCTTGTCCTCAGGGGTAGTGATGTGTAATGTGATGGTGTGTATCCTGTCTTGTCCTCAGGGGTAGTGATGTGTAATGTGATGGTGTGTATCCTGTCTTGTCCTCAGGGGTAGTGATGTGTAATGTGATGGTGTGTATCCTGTCTTGTCCTCAGGGGTAGTGTTGTGGCTCTGGAGTCTTCAGGGCTACCTACTATACCTAACAACCTGCGCTCCCAAACCCTGGAGAGGGACAGGTCCCCTACACCCAGCAGCAAGAGCAGGAGGGTCAGGGTCAGCAACCCAACAGACACACACACACACACACACACACACACACACACACAGACACACACACACACACACAGACACACACGGACAGACACACACACACACAGACACAGACAGACAGACAGAGACACATACACACACACACACACGGATAGACAGACACACACAGACACAGACACACATGGACAGACACACAGACACACACACACACACACACACAGACACACACAGACACAGACACAGATGCAGACGCACACACACACAGATGCACACACACACACAGACACACACACACACACACAGACACACACACAGACAGACAGACACACACACACAGTCACAACCACACACACACACACACACATTGCATGCACTCATAAACACACACTCCTCATAGCACACAATCCTTATTAACACTTCTGTGTGTGTGTGTGTGTGTGTGTGTGTGTGTGTGTGTGTGTGTGTGTGTGTGTGTGTGTGTGTGTGTGTGTGTGTGTGTGTGTGTGTGTGTGTGTGTGTAGCCGGACGGAGCGGAGAGCGTGGCTAGTTTCCGCTCCAGCGACAGTGTGTTTGACAAGATGGCCGACACCATCACCGGGCATGGCCGGACAGGGTCTGATACCGCCCCACCCACCATCGCTGTCTCCAGGGCCTCCGTGTCATCAGGTATCGTCATGACAATACACTCTTCACACCTCCAACGTGTGTATCTGAACACTTATAGAGAGAGACAGGATTCACAGAGCCCAGACAACGTTACTTGTTTACCTAGTTTGAATCTGAGAGGGAAGAACATGAAGCATTTAATAAAATAGCTTTTATGATGTGTTTCAGAACTTTAGGAATTGTTCTATTAGATTGGGAGCATGGGAGCATGTGTTAGGAAGTGTTCTATTAGATTGGGAACATGGAAGCATGTGTTAGGAAGTGTTCTATTAGATTGGGAACATGTGTTAGGAAGTGTTCTATTAGATTGGGAGCATGTGTTAGGAAGTGTTCTATTAGATTGGGAGCATGTGTTAGGAAGTGTTCTATTAGATTGGGAGCATGGAAGCATGTGTTAGGAAGTGTTCTATTAGATTGGGAACATGGAAGCATGTGTTAGGAAGTGTTCTATTAGATTGGGAACATGTGTTAGGAAGTGTTCTATTAGATTGGGAGCATGGAAGCATGTGTTAGGAAGTGTTCTATTAGATTGGGAACATGTGTTAGGAAGTGTTCTATTAGATTGGGAGCATGTGTTAGGAAGTGTTCTATTAGATTGGGAGCATGTGTTAGGAAGTGTTCTATTAGATTGGGAGCATGTGTTAGGAAGTGTTCTATTAGATTGGGAACATGGAAGCATGTGTTAGGAAGTGTTCTATTAGATTGGGAACATGGAAGCATGTGTTAGGAAGTGTTCTATTAGATTGGGAGCATGGAAGCATGTGTTAGGAAGTGTTCTATTAGATTGGGAACATGGAAGCATGTGTTAGGAAGTGTTCTATTAGATTGGGAACATGTGTTAGGAAGTGTTCTATTAGATTGGGAGCATGTGTTAGGAAGTGTTCTATTAGATTGGGAACATGGAAGCATGTGTTAGGAAGTGTTCTATTAGATTGGGAACATGGAAGCATGTGTTAGGAAGTGTTCTATTAGATTGGAAGCATGTGTTAGGAAGTGTTCTATTAGATTGGGAGCGTGGGTTAGGAAGTGTTCTATTAGACTGGGTGCGTGGGTTAGGGCGTGTTCTATTAGATTGGGAGCATGGGAGCATGCCGTAGACTGGAGAGTTATAGCACTTTGTAAAGGATGAAGTTTACACGTTAAACTGTCACTAAAGCTACCAAAGGCATAAGTTATTACAGCTCCTATGTTACTCCCTCCCTCCCTCCCTCCCTCCCTCCCTCCCTCCCTCCCTCCCTCCCTCCCTCTATTTATTTATTTCTCTCTCTCTCTCATACTCCTCTCTTCCTCACTCTTTCTTTCTTTCTTTCTTTCTTTCTTTCTTTCTTTCTTTCTTTCTTTCTTTCTCTCACTCTAGACCTCTCTCGATCTCTCTCTTACACTTCCTCTTCTACTCTTTCTCTTTCCTCTCTCTTTCTCCCTTTCTCTCTTTCTTTCTCTCTCCCTTTCTCTCTTTCTTTCTCTCTTCTCCCTTTCTCCCTTTCTCTCTTCTCCCTTTTCTCTTCTTCCTTTCTCCCTTTCTCTCTTCTCCCCTTCTCTCTTCTTCCTTTCTCTCTTCTCCCCTTCTCTCTTCTTCCTTTCTCTCTTCTCCCCTTCTCTCTTCTTCCTTTCTCCCTTTCTCTCTTCTCCCGTTCTCTCTCTCTCCCTTTCTCTCTTCTCCCTTTCTCTCTTTCTCCCTTTCTTTCTTTCTTTCTTTCTCTCTTCTCCCCTTCTCTCTTCTCCCCTTCTCTCTTTCTCCCTTTCTCTCTTTCTCCATTTCTCCACTCAAACACTTTTCTCATCTTCCCCTGGCAGCAGCTGGCTGTTGTAGCAGCATATGGTGCTCTGTCACATGTTAGCATTTCATAACAACTCCAATTAGTGTCATTAGGCATAGCTGTGAAATAACTGATAATAACAGTCTTTATGTGTGGCTGTGGGGAGGGAATACCTTGTCACTTCCTCCTCTCATATCTCTCGCCATCTCTTTCTCTCTCTCCCTCTATCTCTGTAGATCGTAGTCGTTCTGAGGTGGACCTGTCTGTTCCTGGTTCTGTCAGTAATGAGGCCCTCAGTCTGAGGAGCCGCTCCGTCCCTGGTCTCAATGACACGGTACACACACACACACACTCTTGCCCAGCTCTTGTCCACCTCCACACACCACCCAGACACCTTACCCTGGAATAATGTCAACATATTTTGTGTCCATCTCTATGGCAACATAACAATGATCTTTGATCCATACAGAGAGTGCACAGCACAGTACAGTGGACTTCCTCTAATCTATTAAAAACCCAAAACTACTTTTTAAGTGAAAATAGGCATTGGTCTGAAGCCAAAAAAGAAAGGATATTCACATGAGCACCACAATGCCTATTCCACCCATGCTCTACCAAGGTTTTCCAGCACACAGCTTTGACCTACTACAGTAGCTATGTTGGTATTGTACTTCAAACTATGTGTAGGCAGGTTGCTTAGGATTCAAACCTTCTCAAACATAATTAATCCTCTTCAGAGGGATAATGGACTTTACAGTATCCTGCTATTAAAATTATGTATACCGGTATTTTACCCTTGTGCCCCTTGTGCAGCCCCCAGACTACTTTTTACTTGTGCATGGCGACTTCAGATTTTCCGTGAACACACTGAAAAGTAACTTGACACTGTATTGATCAGTCAGCACACATTTGGATTATAAGAATGACAAGACAGCAGGAGAAAGAGTTTATGCCGGAGCTGGAATTTATTCTACACATGTTTGAAACAGTGATGTTGTCAGTCAAGTCTGGTAAATTGATGCTAGCATGCACAACTGAAGTTCTGTTTACATGTGCGTTATGGGTTCAACTATTTACTATATGCGGTTCATAACTAGCTTACTGTTTCTTAACAAAACAATTAGTTTTCTCGGGCTATGGTTTGTGTGGTCTTGGTTGTTCTTCGAGGAAATGTGGCATAGCTAATTGCAGTGTTTGTCCTGTCTGAAATCTGGCTACCTCATCTTACCCTAGCTTGGTCTGTGCACAGGGTTAGCTAAAACTAGCTAAAACTAGCTAAAACTTCTAACCCAATGACCTCTGAAAACCCGCCCACAAGGCCTGAAAATAAACACAAATATTTTTGTTCGCAGCAAGAGAGGCGTTGCCGCATTTTATCCAATAAACCATTTTTCCATAATGTTATTGAGCGAATTAAGAAGGAATATCAATGTCATTTTTAACGATATAGGCTAAGAAGCTAAATTCAGTTTTCCATCAAAATAATGATTATTGCGAGTTTAAGAATATGTCACAAGAGAAAAGATAAATCGCCCTTATTAAACTCTCCAGATCATTTTCCATCAACGGATGTCGATTTAACTTGTTTTGACTGCTATGATTAGGCAATAATGCCCGAGGAGGTGTGGTATATGGCCAATATACCACGGCTATGGGCTGTTCTTAGGACATAGCCCTTAGCTGTGGTATATTGGCCATATACCACAAAGAACAGCCATTTGCCATGGTATATTGGCCATATACCACAATCCCCTGAAGTGCCATATTGCTATTATAAACTGATTACCAACGTAATTAGAACAGTAAAAAGTATGTTTTTGTCATTCCCCTGGTACACGTCTGATATACCATGGCTTTCAAACAATCAGCATTCAGGGCTCAAACCACCCAGTTTATAATTGTAAATAAATCCTGTTTGCGCATGTGCATAACTATAGATAAATCCGACAGGAGTGTTTGGGTGATGAGAGTTGGACAGAGGATCTCAATCTCTGTGCAAGAAACACTTGGACAAACTTCAAAAAGTGAATGTTAGGCTATTTTCGGGCAATTGTGCCGTTATTATGTGCCAGGTGCTAAGACAATAAACTGTTATAAATGGCCTATTTGCGAGATTTACTAGTTATTTCAATAGGCATAGGCTACTGACTAAAATCTTAGTTTATAATTGCAATTAAAGTTTGCTGAGCTAGATGCAGGTAGCCTATAGCCCAGGGGTACTCAACTACTATTTGAGAAGGTCCAGTGACACAAATTTCCTAGGTGGCAAAGGTCCGGATGGATATCGTCCTTTATCGGCGCTGTGGTAGTAACAAAGCTAGTCGTCTACGACTTAGGAAACATGTTGTTATATAAAATGTACAATAAATACATTAAATGAGACTAAGAATTTGAATTAATTACAACTTCTTTCGAATGTAAAAATTTGCAACATGACATCAACATTGAATTAAAGCCTTGAATTAAACATTTTTTAAAATAAAATAAAGTGCATGTTTTCTGGAGAATAAAGGAGAGTAATCTGAATGCACAGAACGTCACTGTGGGCCATGCAATATTCATGTACAGTGGGGAAAAAAAGTATTTAGTCAGCCACCAATTGTGCAAGTTCTCCCACTTAAAAAGATGAGAGAGGCCTGTAATTTTCATCATAGGTACACATCAACTATGACAGACAAAATGAGAATTTTTTTCTCCAGAAAATCACATTGTAGGATTTTTAATGAATTTATTTGCAAATTATGGTGGAAAATAAGTATTTGGTCAATAACAAAAGTTTCTCAATACTTTGTTATATACCCTTTGTTGGCAATGACACAGGTCAAATGTTTTCTGTAAGTCTTCACAAGGTTTTCACACACTGTTGCTGGTATTTTGGCCCATTCCTCCATGCAGATCTCCTCTAGAGCAGTGATGTTTTGGGGCTGTCGCTGGGCAACACAGACTTTCATCTCCCTCCAAAGATTTTCTATGGGGTTGAGATCTGGAGACTGGCTAGGCCACTCCAGGACCTTGAAATGCTTCTTACGAAGCCACTCCTTCGTTGCCCGGGCGGTGTGTTTGGGATCATTGTCATGCTGAAAGACCCAGCCACGTTTCATCTTCAATGCCCTTGCTGATGGAAGGAGGTTTTCACTCAAAATCTCACGATACATGGCCCCATTCATTCTTTCCTTTACACGGATCAGTCGTCCTGGTCCCTTAGCAGAAAAACGGCCCCAAAGCATGATGTTTCCACCCCCATGCTTCACAGTAGGTATGGTGTTCTTTGGATGCAACTCAGCATTCTTTGTCCTCCAAACACGACGAGTTGAATTTTTACCAAAAAGTTATATTTTGGTTTCATCTGACCATATGACATTCTCCCAATCCTCTTCTGGATCATCCAAATGCACTCTAGCAAACTTCAGACGGGCCTGGACATGTACTGGCTTAAGCAGGGGGACACATCTGGCACTGCAGGATTTGAGTCCCTGGCGGCGTAGTGTGTTACTGATGGTAGGCTTTGTTACTTTGGTCCCAGCGCTCTGCAGGTCATTCACTAGGTCCCCCCGTGTGGTTCTGGGATTTTTGCTCACCGTTCTTGTGATCATTTTGACCCCACAGGGTGAGATCTTGCGTGGAGCCCCAGATCAAGGGAGATTATCAGTGGTCTTGTATGTCTTCCATTTCCTAATAATTGCTCCCACAGTTGATTTCTTCAAACCAAGCTGCTTACCTATTGCAGATTCAGTCTTCCCAGCCTGGTGCAGGTCTACAATTTTGTTTCTGGTGTCCTTTGACAGCTCTTTGGTCTTGGCCATAGTGGAGTTTGGAGTGTGACTGTTTGAGGTTGTGGACAGGTGTCTTTTATACTGATAACAAGTTCAAACAGGTGCCATTAATACAGGTAACGAGTGGAGGACAGAGGAGCCTCTTAAAGAAGAAGTTACAGGTCTGTGAGAGCCAGAAATCTTGCTTGTTTGTAGGTGACCAAATACTTATTTTCCACCATAATTTGCAAATAAATTCATAAAAAATCCTACAATGTGATTTTCTGGATTTTTTTTCTCAATTTGTCTGTCATAGTTGACGTGTACCTATGATGAAAATTACAGGCCTCTCTCATCTTTTTAAGTGGGAGAACTTGCACAATTGGTGGCTGACTAAATACTTTTTTCCCCCACTGTATAAGTCACTCTGGGCCTTGCCATTGCATCAATTAGAGAAATTACACTTTCTGTTATGGGTAATATTCCAGTACAGTATTTTGTAATGAGGAAAAGGACCATTTTCCACAACACTGTCTACTGCCAATGCTTTGAACTTTGGCACAAATGGTGTGAGAGCAACTCTGAGACACTGGTGCAGGTGTTCATTGGTAAGCCTGGTGTGGTATTTGTTTTTAATCAAGTTCATTGTGGAGAAGGCTGATTCACAGCTGTATGTTCAGGGTGTATAGTGCCAGTTTCCTGAGAACAGGGACATCAGCTGCAGGCACCATCTTTCCCCAGAATGTGACAGAGTCACAATCACCAGCCTGCTCCTTCAAAGCCACATTTTCTTGCAGCTCAATCAACTCCATTTGCAACATTTACCCATCTGAAGATCTGTTTTGCTTCTTCAGACAACTTTGTCACTTTTGTGACCAAGAACGGGTCCTGGATGAGCAGCAGCGGTTCTCTTCCAACAGTGAAGTCATCAAAGCGAGCCTTGAAGTTATCCATCAGCTTCTGGATGATATCAACATGGTTGGGAACATCTTTGTCTCCCTGCGTTTGCACCAGAAGATTGGGGAAGTGGACAAGTTCTCCCTGGAGATCATTCTTGAAAAGCTAAAATGTATTCTGGAAAGCCCGGACTGCTGTTATCATATCACACACTGTGTTGTCCCGTCCCTGCAGCTTAACATTCAGTTGATTAAGGTGTGATGTAATGTATGTCAAAAATGCAACTGTTTCCATCTTCTCCTCATCTTCCAAAAACTCAGAAAACTAAGTTGCCTTGTCACTCTTTTGCTCTGATAAGAAAGCTTTGATTTCCTCCTGAATGGCTTAATAGCATTCCAAAACCCTGCCTTTGCTGAGCCACCTGACATTGTTGTGCAGTAGTAAGTCATCAAAACTGGCATTGGCCTCTGTCAGAATGCCTCCTAGCAGGCGCTGTTGTAGGGATGATGTTGCTCTCAAAAAGTTGATCAGTTTCATCATTGTTGTCATGACCTCAGAATATTATTTTCCCAGACTGGCACACAGGACAGATTGATGGATGATGCAGTCATATGATGTCAGGTCAGGGTGGTCCTCTTTCAAACCTGCAACCAGTCCCCTCCCTCTTCCTGTCATGGCTGGAGCTCTTTCTGTGGTGATGGAGACCACTGACTTCAGATCTATCCTCCTTTTTGTCAGCATCCCTTTGATGGATATCCTCTCTGCGTGTGTGTGCTTCTAGATTTGTTAAGCCCAACAGCTCCTCCCAGAATTCCTTCTTTGTTTCGTTATAAAATCTGACAAACACCAGAAGCTGGGCATTATCAGTGTTATCTGTTGACTCATCCACAGCTAAAGAAATGCATGTTGCATTCTGAATGGCCTCATCAAGTTGTGAAGTTAAATCTTTGGCTAATTTCAGTTCTCCTCATTGCTGTGGAATCTGACAGTGGGATCTGTTTGTTCTTTTCCCTGGGCTCATCTTTTTTTTTAACCTTCAAGCAAGGTGTCAGCAACTTCACACGTGCATTATTTTACCATCTCAGTGTCTGAAAATGTTTTTTTTTTTAACAAGCCATATTAACAAAGATCCTGGTAACTAAGCTCCTTCTATATGTGATAGGCCAACATCTCACTTCAGGGAAAAGTCCACAATGAAACTGACATTAAATGTGGAGAATGATACATTTGTGATAGAGCTGTGGACATGATCACAATTGATAACTTCCAATTTAATTAACTAAACATGGCCATTAATAATTGCATAATAACACAAGGCTACAACAGCAAACTGAATTTATAGGCTATTTATTAAATCCATTTGCCAGCTCCAGGTAGGCTGCACAAGTGACACATTGATTTGCAATGACTCCAGTGATATCTTCATTTCAATATATATTTATTGTATCAAATGGTAGGCTACATTAGCCTGCAATGGCATATAAATGAATTGCCTACTTGATGGCCAACAGATGCAAATGTAGCCTATCATTTTCCACATTTAATGTAATTTTCATTGTGGCTTTTTTCCCCATAACACAAGCACGCGAGGGAGTTCCATAACTTCAATTTCAAATTTCCACTCGCGCAGCGCTCGACCCTAGAACTGAGCATGAGTAAAACCCTTTGCTTGATACTGTTATCCACAAGAAAAGTCGACATTAGAATGCAGTTTATTTGAAACCACCTCTGAGCGAATTTATCTAAAGAGCTCTAGTGCGCCTAAAGTAGTTTTCCAATGTTTTGTCGCCATCAGTTCTAGCGCGTTAATATGTTTTATGGACAAAGGGTGTCTCCATAATGACCCATCTAAATAGCCTACCTATAACTGGTAAAAAGTTGTCACGACGTGTGCGCATGTCTCCGTAACTCTGCTGCAACACCTCTCAACCAGTGCTCTCTGCGCACACACACTCCTCCGGCTGCAACTCACTTTCTCACTCACTCACTGCCTGATAGTCAGCAGCAGCAGGTTACAGTGAAATATATATATATATATATATATATTTAAGAGAAATGCCATGGCGGCCACGGTGCAATTTAGAAGTAGCCAAAAAAAACGCCACCCACAACCAATACATTTTCACCCGTGACATCCGTTTTCAAAGTAGCCCAATTTGGCGGGAAAACCGCGAACATGGCAACATTTACATTTACATTTTAGTCATTTAGCAGACGCTCTTATCCAGAGCGACTTACAGGAGCAATGGCAACACTGTCTGTGCAATATAAATGAACGTGAGTAGCGTGGAAGTTTCCCAAAGTTTGGTGGCTTTAAACTTAACTAACTAGTTATGTTTTGTGTTAGAAAGTATGGTCTATTGTGGTGCATGAACTGGCCATACACGTTAGCTAATGTTACAATCTTATGTTTAATTGGCTATAATAGTAGCCAAGGACTTCACTAGTTTATTTGTGCATATTTGTTTGTGCAGTTACACCTAGCTCAGCAGTTTACACATGATGACTTCAGCCTTATGTGAAAAACCTTACTGTTACTTAGCCAAAGATAACTAGCTAGCTTTCCTCGCGTGTTGATTAGCTACCTAGCCAACATTAGCGCTCATCTGACTGGTATAACATTACGTTAGCTAGCTAGTGTGGTGTCGAGACAACGATGCTGATATGCTGTGATGACAAGAAATCCGCTGACACTGTCCTTGATTATAATGGTTTATTACATCAAAGATTACAGTATCAATTTACAGACTCCTGCAGACATCTGGAGAACAACTGACCCAATCTCTAATATGTTATTCTCTCCGTCCTTTGTTCCAACCATGGTATTTATAATATGTAACATAATATGGGTGGTTTTTTATAGACCAATCCCTGGCCTTTACACATCCGAATCTCCTCTGTCTTAGGGGGCCCCTATAGTAATGTTTTCCAGATGTTTCCGCAAGCAGAGCCAAATTCCTCTAACACACCATTTGCAAACGTCAGCAAAATCATAAACTGTTTAGATACTACACTAGCTACCTAGGTAATCACAACAAAACCACATTCATTGGCTAGCTACTGTTACCTTTATTTGCCTGTTTGTTAGCTAGCTAGCTAGCTTTCAGCAGACTGGTGTTAGTTAGCTACAGAGGCTTGCTGCTGGACTTTGTACAAGCAAGTTAACTTTAGCTACGTAACGTTAGCAAGTTATCTACCTAGCTAATAAAAATATCTGTTTGCATTTATTGAATAACCTCAGCTTGAATACCACCATATAGCTAGCTCTATACAGTAGGCTAGGTTTGTTCACATACACTTCTTATGACTTGCAGCATGGTGCAAGCAGCTGTGTTGTTCCCGAGCAACCGACCCTGGGTTATATATCTCTGAGCTGCTACAGAAAGGTAGTACATCATTGTTTCTTAACGGACGGAAATCTGCAAGTGAATTTAATAAAAACTGTTGCACATACAAATTTACTCAATCCAGCATTTTTTTAATCCAATGGTCACTTTATGGACGCTATAGTCTCGTTTTAATCCAACGTCTAGAATTTTAGCTAGGTAGGCGCAATAAAATCAATTGCTAACAACCCTGTTCAAAAATCCGGTATGTGGTTCTCGGTAATGGTGTGTGTGTGAGGAGAGGCGGAGAGTGTGTTGTGTACCTCCAATCAAGTTGATTTGTGATTTTTCAATAATATTGGTGTCATATTGGTTTAGATATGAGGGTAGGGAGATTATCATTTAACATTGAGCTTCAATCAATACCTATACACTATAGAATAATAGTGAAGACATCAAAACTATGAAATAAAACATATGGAATCATGTAGTAACCAAATACAGTACCAGTCAAAAGTTTGGACACACCTACTCATTCAAGGGTTTTTCTTTATTTTTACTATTTTCTAAATTGTGGAATCATAGTGAAGACATCAAAATTATGAAATAACACATATGGAATCATGTAGTAACCAAAAAAGTGTTAAACAAATTAAAATATATTTTATATTTGACGTTCTTCAAAGTAGCCACCCTTTGCCTTGATGACAGCTTTGCACACTCTTGGCATTCTCTCAACCAGCTTCACCTGGAATGCTCTCCAACAGTCTTGAAGGAGTTCCCACATATGCTGAGCACTTATTGGCTGCTTTTCCTTCACTCTGCCGTCCGACTAATCCCAAACCATCTCAATTCGGTTGAGGTCGGGGGATTGTGGAGGCCAGGTCATCTGATGCAGCACTCCATCACTCTCCTTCTTAGTAAAATAGCCCTTACACAGCCTGGAGGTGTGTTGGGTCATTGTCCTGTTGAAAAATAAATGATAGTCCCACTAAGCCCAAACCAGATGGGATGGCGTATTGCTGCAGAATACTGTGGGAGCCATGCTGGGTAAGTGTGCCTTGAATTCTAAATAAATCACAGACAGTGTCACCAGCAAAGCACCCCCACACCATAACACCTCCTCCTCCATGCTTTACGGTGGGAACTACACATGCATCCGTTCACCCACAACGCGTCTCACAAAGATACGGCGGTTTGAACCAAAAATCTCAAATTTGGACTCCAGACCAAAGGACAAATTTCCACCGGTCTAATGTCCATTGCTCATGTTTCTTGGCCCAAGCAGGTCTTTTCTTCTTATTGGTGTCCTTTAATAGCGGTTTCTTTGCAGAAACCATGAAAGCCTGATTCACACATTCCCCTCTGAACAGTTGAATGTTAGATGTGTCTGTTACTTGAACTCTGTGAATAATTTATTTGGGCTGCAATTTCTGAGGCTGGTAACTCTAATGAACTTATCCTCTGCAGCAGAGGTAACACTGGGTCTTCCATTCCTGTGGCGGTCCTCATGAGAGCCAGTTTCATTATAGTGCTTGATGGTTTTTGCGACTGCACTTGAAGAAACTTAAAGACCTTTATGTCTTTAAGTAATGATGGACTGTCGTTTATCTTTGCTTATTTGAGCTGTTCTTGCCATAATATTGACTTGGTCTTTTACCAAATAGGGTTATCTTCTGTATACCACCCCTACCATGTCACAACACAACTGATTGGCTCAAACGCATTAAGAAGGAAATAAATTCCACAAATTAACTTTTAAGAAGGCACACCTGTTAATTGAAATGCATTCCAGGTGACTACCTCATGAAGCTGGTTGAGAGAATGCCAAGAGATTAGTCGGATGGCAGAGTGAAGGAAAAGCAGCCAACAAGTGCTCAGCATTTGTGGGAACTCCTTCAAGACTTTTGGAAAAGTATTCCAGGTGAAGATGATTGAGAGAATGCCAAGAGTGTGCAAAGCTGTCATCAAGGCAAAGGGTGGCTATTTGAAGAATTTCAAATATAAAATATATTTTTTGGTTACTACATGATTCCATATGTGTTATTTCATAGTTTTGATGTCTTCACTATTATTCTACAATGTAGAAAATAGTAAAAATGAATGAGTAGGTGTGTCCAAACCTTTGACTGGTACTGTACATCTAATCTATACATCCTGTCCATATCAAGGTTATGAGCAGTGGTTTGTCTGATTAACTCAACTGTATGAATGAGATAATGAGCTTCAATAAGGAGCCCAGTTAAGAGCTCATTAGTGAGTTTAGCCTCACATCAAAGCCTGTAGCAGCAGCTTAGTAGCAGGGCTGGAGGCTGTGAGGTGGAACAGGTGTAGATGAGAACCACTGACTTAGGGTCAATACTCCTCCATATTTACTGTAGGTGTGCATTTAAATAAGCTGTCTGATCTTTCTACACACGTGAGTACACACTCACACACACGCACGGACACACGCGCATACACACGCATACACAGACACACACACTCACACACTCACAAAGAGCTCAAAGACAGTGTGTGATAAGCGAGTAATCTAATTAACACACTGGCCTGTCTGATTAAATCCTGACCTGTCTGATTGAATTTAAAGTTGCCACAGAAAACAGACTGAATCGCCACACTGACATGATGTATTTACACTGTATTGCCTTATTACTGTGAATCTACAGAGAGATTCCATTGGCTGACGTCTCCTTTGATGGTTTCTGTGTTCTATAGGAGTTTGATGATAATGAGAAAGACGAGGACATCGATGCTCTGATGTCGGTACACAGCAAGGCCACCAGCCGACGCATGAGCTGCGCTGTGTCCACGGTAACACCCTGCGGTATCGCAAACACAGACACACACAAACACAAACACACACACACACAGATAATGGAAATAAAGATGAATCTACCACGCTCTGGTACACAAGAAGACAGACTGGCACACACACACACACACACACAGCCCATAAAGAGGAGTGATGAGTCATGGCTGTGTTGAAACCAGTGTGTGAACAGTGTCAATAGGGCCAGTGGCCTCAGAGCTGAGGAACAGCAGGGCAGTGTCACACACACAGAGCTCACAGCACAGCTCACATATAGACATTTACTAGGAGCCAGGCCCATTAGCCTAAACACAGTGTTTTTGTTATATACTGTATTACAGTATGTATGTCATTTGTATGTGTGCTATGCTCTGGTAGAGCCTGGCTTAGAACAACATTTTTGTTTATTTTCTCACAACACTAAACCAAATAATTAGCTGAGTTTTGTGATTGACAGAGTCATACTGACAGACTCTCTTCAGTTCAGATATTGAGACCTAGGTCTCTTTTACAAATGAGCCCTGCAGAATACAAACATACACACATCCCACTGGGCACAGACTATTCCCACGTTTGTTCAACATCATTTTGTTGAAATGACTTGGAAACATTGTTGATTCAACCAGTGTGTGCCCAGTGGGATCATATACGAATTGCAATCAATAAATAGGAAATACCCCCAAAATATACAAGAGAAGAAAAACACAATCATAAAAAATAATAAAATCGGAGACATCGCTAGGTTAACAAGCGACACACACGATGACATTTATGATTTCACCACAGACATGACTAACGGCATTAATTCTGGCCATGGCCTCTGCTCTCAATAACAGCAGAGGTGGAGGGCCATGATTACAGAGATTATGGAGATGAATGATGACTGGCTTCTGTGAATCTCCCTGCTTGAAAATATTGTATGAATAGAACAGAATGAATATTGGATGAGGGAAACACACACACACACACACACACACACACAATAGATATCTATAGCAGCAGTTCTTCTTATAATATTCATGTACACTATGAGTAATATTCATCATAACTGAATCCCGGTGTTCCGGTTCCTGTGGCATGCATTGAAACGTGTGGCTTTCTAGTGACTTTCTTTTGCAAAATAACTATGTATTAACAGACTTATTTTCAAATAATTGTCAACATATAACATCACATTAAGGTGTGGTACGTTAACTGTATTACAAGGAACAATAGCAGGTCTACTTCGCTCCAGCATCTGGCATATTCTGTCTGTTCACCTTCTGGCATATTCTGTCTGTTCACCTGTGGGAACATGGCGGCTCTCAACACCCGACAACAGAAAGAGTTGGCCAATAATATTGGCCACTACTATTGTTCGTGAGGAACAATGGCTGTGGCTCCTGCTTTTTGTTTCACATCCATGGGCTTATCAACACTAAATCTAACAATGACATCATTAATAATACATTCTTCTTTTTTTTTTACAATGGCAACCCTAGCTATTCTCTCTCTGAATGTGAAAGGTCTAAACTGTCCTATTAAACATTCCAGCTGTCTTGATATCCTAGCAAGAAACCATGTTAATATAGCAATGCTCAAAGAAACACACCTGCTCCAAAATAACCATTTGTACAAACTGGCTGCTTTTTCATCAGCCCCAAATAAAACTAAAGATGTAATCTTAATGATACATAAGAAACTTAAAATTACCATTGTGGGTAAAGGCGAAGACCAAGAAGGCAGAATTACTTTCCTTAAATGTATCCATAATGGAAAGAAAATAGCCTTTATTAATGTGTACGCGCCAAATTAATATGATCCTACATTTTTTGATTCTCTGAACAGTATATTGTTAGAATTAACTGAATTCCATCTGGTTATTGGGACAGATATGAAGGCCATTTTTGACATGCGGGACAAATCTAATAAGACCATCTACAATCCACATGCAACCAAGGCTTACCAGCATATACTCTCTGAATACAACTTCATTGATGCCTGGCAAACACATAATCCTATAGCAAAAGAGTACACTTTCTATTCAAACAGACATCAATTATTTTCAAGAATCGATGTCATACTATTATCTGCACCTCTATTTTCTTTAATTAAGAAAATAGAAATTCAACATATGAGCTTGTCTGACCACGACACTTACTACTGCCAACTTCCAATTTCAGAATCTCCTAAAAGAGCCACAAGATGGCGTTTCAATGTTTCATTACTACAAAATCCTATGTTCTGTGATCAATTTAAAACGGAACTAAATTAATTAATAATGAATTAGCAGCCAACAAGTGCTCAACATATGTGGGAACTCCTTCAAGACTGTTGGAAAAGCATTCCAGGTAAAGCTGGTTGAGAGAATGCCAAGAGTGTGCAAAGCTGTCATCAAGGCAAAGGGTGGCTATTTGAAGATTCTCAAATATAAAATATATTTTGATTTGTTTAACACTTTTTTGTTTACTACATGATTCCATATGTGTTATTTCATCGTTTTGATGTCTTCACTATTATTCGACAATGTAAAAATAAACCAAAACCCTTGAATGAGTAGGTGTGTCCAAAAATTTGACTGGTAGGGTATATATATATAATTTTTTTTTGTAGGACATAAAAGACTGTAAAAACACTAGGAAATCAGCTCCAAGTGATTTTAATTTAAGAAATCAGTTCCCAAGTATTCCCACGCATAATAGAGAGACGTGCAAGCAAGGTTTGAAATGATTATGTTTTATGCAAACAATCAACACTATATATCCAAAAGTATGTGGACACCCTTTCAAATAACTGGTTTGGCGGATGCCGAGAAAATGCCATCTGCCCCAATGCATAGTGTCAACTGTAAAGTTTGGTGGAGGAGGAATAGTGGTACGGGGCTGTTTTTCATGGTTCGGGCTAGGCCCCTTAGTTCCAGTGAAGGGAAATCTTAACGAACAGGGGCATTGTCATGCTGAAACAGGAAAGGGCCTTCCCCAAACTGTTGCCACAAAGTTGGAAGCACAGAATCGTCTAGAATGTCATTGTATGCTATCAACACTATATATCCAAAAGTATGTGGACACCCTTTCAAATAACTGGTTTGGCGGATGCCGAGAAAATGCCATCTGCCCCAATGCATAGTGTCAACTGTAAAGTTTGGTGGAGGAGGAATAGTGGTACGGGGCTGTTTTTCATGGTTCGGGCTAGGCCCCTTAGTTCCAGTGAAGGGAAATCTTAACGCTGGACCTGCATAGTTGACACTATGCAGGTCCAGAACAGAAGCTGGGAAACACATAGTATTAAATAGAGCCATGACTAAATGGAACTCTCTGCCACCCCAGGTAACTCAAGCTAGAAATAAAAACAGATTTAAAAAACAGATAAAAGAACACCTTACGGCACGACGGGGACTGTGAAGAGACACACAGACATTTTTATGTATTTTGCATTGTATTATGTATTTTATTATGTATGTAATGCGTGGTTGGGATACATACGACTGTGATATGTGGTTGTCTTGCCTGGCTATCTTAAGATGAATGCACTAGCTGTGGGTTGTCTGCTGAATGGCTCAATTGTCATGTAAATGTAGTGCTATGTATGTGTATTTATGCATATTATATATTTTATTTGTTATGTTGTTTCCTGTTTGGACCCCAGGAAGAGTAGCAGCTGCCTCGGCAGCAGTTAATTGAGGATCCTAATAAATACTAATACTCAAATACTAAATTGTTAAGGACTGGGGAGTTTCTCAGGATAAAAAAAGAAACAGAATGCAGCTAAGCACAGGCAAAATCCTAGAGGAAAACCTAGTTCAGTCTGCTTTCCACCAGACACTGGGAGATTATTTTACCTTTCAGCAGGACAATAACCTAAAACACAAGGCGAAATCTACACTGGAGTTGCTTACCAAGAAGACTGGAACTAAGGGGCCTAGCCCGAACCATGAAAAACAGCCCCGTACCACTATTCCTCCTCCACCAAACTTTACAGTTGACACTATGCATTGGGGCAGATGGCATTTTCTCGGCATCCGCCAAACCAGTTATTTGAAAGGGTGTCCACATACTTTTGGATATATAGTGTTGACAGCATACAATGACATTCTAGACGATTCTGTGCTTCCAACTTTGTGGCAACAGTTTGGGGAAGGCCCTTTCCTGTTTCAGCATGACAATGCCCCTGTTCACAAAGCGAGGTCCATACAGAAATGGTTTGTCGAGATCGGTGTGGAAGAACTTGACTGACCTCACAGAGCCCGGACCTCAACCCCATCGAACATCTTTGTGATGAATTGGAACGCCGACTGCGAGCCAGACCTAATCGCCCAACATCAGTGCCCGACCTGACTAATGCTCTTGTGGCTGAATGGAAGCAAGTCCCCGCAGCAATGTTCCAACATCTAGTGGAAAGCCTTCCCAGAAGAGTGGAGGCTGTTATAGCAGCAAAGGGGGGACCAACTCCATATTAATGCCCATGATTATGGAATTAGATGTTCGATGAGAGGTGTCCACATACCTTTGGTCATGTAGTGTATCTGTTTGGGCTTCTGCTCAAGAACAAATCGGCCCTCGGCTGAATCTAGTTGATGATCCCTGCTTTAATGTTTACTACATGATTCCATATGTGTTATTTCATAGTTTTGATGTCTTCACTATTATTCTACAATGTAAAAAATAGTAAAGATAAACAAAAACCCTTGAATGAGTAGGTGTGTCCAAACTTTTGACTGGTAGGGTATATATATATTTTTTTTTTTATAGGACATAAAAGACTGTAAAAACACTAGGAAATCAGCTCCAAGTTATTTTAATTTAAGAAATTAAGCAGGTGTCCACATACTTTTGGTCATGTAGTGTATCTGTTTGGGCTTCTGCTCAAGAACAAATCGTCCCTCGGCTGAATCTAGTTGATGATCCCTGCTTTAATGGTTCAAACAGCAGACCAATCAGCGTGTTACAGTGCTTAGCAAACTTTTGGGAAAAATCGTGTTCAACCAAATACAATGTTAAATTAACAACAGACTTTCAGCATGCTTATAGGCACTCAACATGATCAGCACTGACACAATTGACTGATGATTGGCTGAAAGAAATTGATAAGAAGTTTGTGGGAGCTGTTTTGTTAGACTTCAGTGCAGCCTTTGATATCACTGATCATAACATATTGCTGAAAAAACAAAGGTGTTATGGATTAACATCCTCTGCCTTATCTTGGCTGGACAGTTACCTATCCAATAGAACACAGAGGGTTTTCTTTAATGGAAGCCTCTAATGCAAATTTGGTTGAGTGTGGTGTACCACAGGGCAGCCGGCTTAGACCATTAATGTTTTCTGTGTTTACTAATGACCTTCCACTGACCTTGAATAAAGCCTATGTGTCCATGTACCCTGAAGACTCAACAGTATACACGTCGGCTGTAACAGTAAAATAAATAACTGACACCCTTAACATAGAGCTCCAGTCAGTTTTAGAATGGGTAACTAGCAATAGACTGGTGCTAAAATCTAAAAAACTAAAAGCATAATTTTTGGGACAAATCACTCCCTCAACCCTAATTCTCATCCATCTATTATTGAATAATGTGTCTATTTAGCAAGTTGAAGAGACTAAACTGCTGGGTGTCACCCTAGCTAGAAAGCTATCATGGTCAAAACATATAGACTCAATGGTTACTAAAATGGGAAGAGGTCTGTCCATGATAAGGCGTTGCTCTGCTTTCTTGATATCTCAGTCAACCAGACAGATCCTACAGGCCCTAGTTTTATCGCACCTGGACTACTGTCCAGTTGTGTGGTCATGTGCGGCAAAGAAGGACATAGGCAAATTGCAGTTGGTCCAAAACAGAGCAGCACGTATTGCACTTAGATGTACATGGAGGGCAAATGTCAATTACATGCATGTCAATCTCTCCTGGCTCAAAGTTGAGGACTCTTCACAGTCCCCAGTCCCCAGGTCCAGAACAGAAGCTGGGAAACACATAGTATTAAATAGAGCCATGACTAAATGGAACTCTCTGCCACCCCAGGTAACTCAAGCTAGAAATAAAAACAGATTTAAAAAACAGATAAAAGAACACCTTACGGCACGACGGGGACTGTGAAGAGACACACAGACATTTTTATGTATTTTGCATTGTATTATGTATTTTATTATGTATGTAATGCGTGGTTGGGATACATACGACTGTGATATGTGGTTGTCTTGCCTGGCTATCTTAAGATGAATGCACTAGCTGTGGGTTGTCTGCTGAATGGCTCAATTGTCATGTAAATGTAGTGCTATGTATGTGTATTTATGCATATTATATATTTTATTTGTTATGTTGTTTCCTGTTTGGACCCCAGGAAGAGTAGCAGCTGCCTCGGCAGCAGTTAATTGAGGATCCTAATAAATACTAATACTCAAATACTAAATTGTTAAGGACTGGGGAGTTTCTCAGGATAAAAAAAGAAACAGAATGCAGCTAAGCACAGGCAAAATCCTAGAGGAAAACCTAGTTCAGTCTGCTTTCCACCAGACACTGGGAGATTATTTTACCTTTCAGCAGGACAATAACCTAAAACACAAGGCGAAATCTACACTGGAGTTGCTTACCAAGAAGACAGTGCATGTTCCTGAGTGGCTGAGTTACAGTTTTGACTTAAATCTACTTGAAAATCTATGGCAAGACCTGAAAATGGTTGTCTAGCAATGATCAACACCCAATTTGACAGAGCTTGAAGGATTTTAAAAAGAAAATGGGCAAATGTTGAACAATCCAGGTGTGGAAAGCTCTTAAAGACTTAGCCAGAATGACTCATAGCTGTAATCGATGCCAAAGGTGCTTCTACAAAGTATTGAATCAGGGGCGTAAATACTTATGTAAATTAGATATTTCATTTTCAAAACATTTGCGAGACTGTTTTCACTTTGTCATTATGGGGTATTGTGTGTGTAGATGGGTGAGAGGAATCTATTTAATCCATTTTTAATTCAGGCTGTAACACAACAAAATGTGGAATACTGTAAGTCAAGGGGTATGAATACTTTCTGAAGGCACTGTAAATCCATTCCAAGCCAGACTAAGTCCTTTCTAAAATAATTAAGAACTCCTCTTCTCTAAACAGAAAACATGCACGACTCAGCCCGTACTCTACACAGACCGGTGTGGCATAACCAATCAGAGCTGCAGTAGGCCTATATGCAAATAGACTATTGCCATATATGGATCTGTGGCATTCACTTTGAACTGGACTGTGTTTACAGTATGAGCGGTCATGAGTAGATGCACTTCTTTTGAGATCAAAGCGAGAGCTGCATGTAGCCACTTGTGCACATTTGTTCATATCCTTTTCTAGTTAGTGAGTTATTAGCCCAGTTATAGTTCATTTGTAGTCAGCAACAGGGGAGTGATTGCTTCCTACAAGAGCACAAAACATGTACATTTCTAGACATCTTTGAAAAGCGAGTCGGGTAAAGAGCTTTTTTTGTCTTAAAGGGGCAGTGTTGCATTTTGAGACAGGCATGAATAAACTAAGTAGCCAATAGGCAGAGGGTAGCATAATTTGTCTGATTCTCTGTAACAATGGTATGGGAATAATAATGCATTTTATTTAGTAAAGTGGTTTCTTGCATCAAACAACACAACAACATTTTCAGTCACCTCATTGTCCGAAGGACAATAGATAAACAGGTTAATGTCAAGCCCTGCATGTTTTTTTCAAAAGTCTCATGGAATGTAGGCCTACATTGAACACCACATATTGGCTGCTACTGTAGGCTGAATGATAGAACAGCTATTTCCATGTTAAAATTTTATGGGATGCATTTTCTCCATTGTTTTTGATGGTAGGCCACTCTGGTAGGCCTACATTATGCTCAAATAGCCACAGTTACCTACTTGACCACTGTCTGAAACTGTAACTTAAAGTGGGTACAGCCTCAGTGTTTGCAGTAAACGCGCTGGAAGTTGCACAGAATTATCACAACGTTCAAGTTTGCGCTCAGCAGACCTGACATTTGCTCAGTGCCCAAAATAATTTGAGGGAACATTGCTGATCACTTCATCTCATTATACACAGACAATATTTTACTATATCTAGACAATGTATCTCAGTCGCTCCCAAAGGCATTGAAGATCATATATAAATTCAGCTTAATCTCACGCTATAAAATCTATCTAACCAAATCAGCCCTACTGCCTCTCAAGACCCCGATGGAGGACTCCATCTCTACTTATGGAGTCCCAATTATTTCCCATTTTAAATATTTGGGAGGAGATATACAGTACCAGTCAAACGTTTGGACACACCTATTCATTCAAGGGTTTTTCTTTATTTTTACTATTTTATACATTGTATATACATTTATACCTTGTCACAACACAACTGATTGGCTCAAACGCATTAGGAAGGAAAGAAATTCCACAAATTAACTTTTAACAAGGCACACCTGTTATTGAAATGCATTCCAGGTGACTACTTCATGAAGCTGGTTGAGAGAATGCCAAGAGTGTGCAAAGCTGTCATCAAGGCAAAGGGTGGCTACTTTGAAGAATCTCAAATATAAAATATATTTTGATATCTTTAACACATGTGTTATTTCATAGTTTTGATGTCTTCACTATTATTCTACAATGTGGAAAATAGTAAAAAATAAAGAAAACCCTTGAATGAGTAGGTGTGTCCAACCTTTTGACTGGTACTGTTTCTTTCCTTAGATAAAACCATTGCCAGAAACTTTAACAGAACGCTCAAATCAATTCAATCCAACCTCAGTAGATGGGATTGGGGGGCTAGGCGGGGTGAAAGGCATGGTTTCTGGGTGGGTGGAGAGGGAGGATGCTGGTGGGTTGATGGGGACTGAGCTGGGGTTATCTTTGTATGCATTTCTTTGATCGTTTTTTTGTACCTGTAACCCCCCTTTCAAAATAAAAGAAGACAAAACTAAATAAAAAGTTGGTCACAAAAAAAAGAATGAAGCACAGAAGGCTGATTCTCTTGTATCCACTAAAACACCATTGCTCCCGGACATGTTGCTTTTTTGGAAGCGCATGTGTGTAGTTGTCATTGATATTTACTGGTGCTTTCAGCCTGTCTGCTGTATCCTTTTCTGTTTATTCATTGAGGAGTTATAATCAGGTCCAACTTCATCTTATAATCACCATGGCAACCCTGCTAGATTCTGTTTTGTGTCAGTGTCTGGTGCCTGGGGTTTCTGCTCTGGTACGTGGGGTCTGTCCTCTTGTCTCTGTCCTCTATCCTCTTTACACTTTCACATGTATCACCCCTCTCTCCCTCCTCCTTCTCTCTCTCCTCCTTCCCTCTCTCCTCCCTCTTCCTTCCCTCTCTCCTCCTTCCCACTCTCCTCTCTTTCTATCTCTCTCCTTCACTTTCTCCTCTCTCCCTCCTCCTTCTCTCTCTCCTCCTCCCCCTGCTGGCTCGGGGTCTATTCTTCCTCTGGCTCCTAGTCTTCTACTCCCGGCTCAGAGAGAAAATGGGGCTTCCTCAGTGTCCCTGGTGACTCGGACGCAGAGACTGTGAGTTCTTGCCTCCTTGTGTATTTGTGTGTGTGTGCTTGCATGTGTGTGCCCCACTTATTGTGAATATATTTCCACCAAGCTGTGCCACTCTGCTCCAATTGCTGCCACTGACTGCCTAAATTGGTCATTCATCATACTGGCTCACTCTATCACATAAATGTGATAGACTTGAGGGTTTTACATTCCCCAGCCAGACCCATCGCTCACCAAATGACTAAATCTGTCCATTCTGCATTTTTACCTGCACAAAGACTAAAGGCTATCCCTGCCTCCATCTGTCTTCCTCCTTTTCCCTCCATTTCATTCTTAATTTCCTCCCTGCTCTGGCTTTCCTCTTCTCTCTCCCTCATCTTTTCTGATTCTCTAACCCTGATCCTCTACTTCTCTGTCCTCCATTCTGATCTTTTCCTCTCCCCTCTTCCCCCTCCTCTATTACACTCTTTTAATCATTTTGCTCTCTCCCTACCCATCTCCTCTCTCTTCTCTCTTTATCCTCTCTCCTCTCTTTCCCCCTCTCCTCTCTCTCCCTCTCTCCTCTCTCCCCCTCTCCTCTCTCTCCCTCTCCCCTCTCTCTCCCTCTCTCCTCTCTCTCCCCCTCTCCCCCCTCTCCTCTCTCTCCCCCTCTCCTCTCTCTCCCTCTCTCCTCTCTCTCCGCCTCTCTTCTCCTCACAGAGCAGTCTGAACAGTATGATGAGTATGTACAGTGAGACTGGTGACTATGGCAACGCCAACGTGAGTGGAGAGCTGCTGTTGAACATCAGCTACAGCTATAAGACAGGCGCTCTCAACGTCCTGGTGAAGGAGTGTCGTAACCTGGCCACCGGGGACGAGAAGAGGCAACGCACAGACGCGTAAGAGCACACACACACACTGAAAAACCTATGCTTACTGTGCCTACAGTTTTAAGAAATTACACACACACACACTTCATTATCACACATTCCAACTTGAAAAAGAACACACACCTCTTAACAGCACAGTTCCTGACCGTCAGCTCAACTTGAACCAATCCATGACTGAAGTGTGAACTCAGCATGACCCACAATAACTGTGACAGTCATGGTATGTCAGAGTAACCCGATCACGGCATACATGTCTTCCTATGGAGTGTGTCTGAATGACTGTCTTTTCCATTGGCAGCTATGTGAAGGCGTACCTCCTCCCAGATAAGTTCGCCAGAGCAAGAGGAAGACCAGCATCAAGACCAACACAATCAACCCTGTATTCAACGAGAACCTTAGGGTGAGGGACTGTTGTGTGTGTGTGTGTGTGTGTGTGTGTGTGTGTGTGTGTGTGTGTGTGTGTGTGTGTGTGTGTGTGTATGAAAATGTATGTAGCTTGGGAAAAACAGTAATATGTAATAGGTTTTTTTTGTGATCATGAGAATGTGTGTCCTCCTTGGATGGGATCAAGTTGCCTGGAGACTGTGTGTGTCTCAATAGGAGTGTGTCAGTCAGCAGGTGTTCATGCTGATGTAGATCTTAACTTGATCACCCTGTTGCAGGAGACCCTTCCACATAATAATTCACATTTCCTGTTGCTGCAGGATTATTTTCCTGCTGTAGCAAACTGAATTAAGATCCTACATCTGTACATTATATAAAGAAATGAAGCCTGCTCCTCCCATGTGTTTTCATTAACCTGTACCACCATACCTACAGTGTTTCAGCCTTCATAGCCATCAATAGCCTTCATCTCAAGCACCCCTGGTGTACATTTTATTCCTGTATGAGCATCGGCAGGAACTTTGGTTTGGTACTCAGTCCTACTCTCCTGTCGTCTCTCTCTCTCCTGTGCTGTGTTTGTGTAGTATGTGATCAGCCACTCCCAGTTGGAGACACGAACGCTGCAGCTGTCTGTGTGGCACCACGACCACTTCGGACACAACAGCTTCTTGGGGGAGGTGGAGCTGACCTTTGACTCCTGGGAGTTTGACAGCAACATGGAGGAGTGGTACTCTCTGCAGCCCAAGGTATCCTGTGTGCAGATGGACATTAGTGTATATGTGTGGATTTATACAGCACTGTATGTTTATCAGTGGTAAATGCTTTAAGTAGATTTGTTCAATGTGCAGCTGGACTGTAGTATGGACTCCACGCTCCAGTATAAAGGGGAGCTGACCGTGGTTCTGAAGTACATCCCTGCAGAGAAGAACCTCATGCTACCCCTGGACCAGGTCCAAGGTGCTCCACAAAACCCCTCTGTTTTAATTGCTCCAACCCATCACTAACACATATCATTCAACTAATGACATTTCATGAAAGACTGTTTGGACTTTTGCTCATTCACCTCTTCCTCTCCTCCTCTCAGTGAAGAAAGGCTTTCTGAAAGGAAAGAAGACCAGCATCAAGCTGCCTAAAGGAGGCATGGTGGAACTGCTGGTCAAGGAGGCCAAGAACCTGACCTCTGTCAAGTCTGGAGGCACCTCAGACCCCTTTGTGAAAGGGTGAGACCCAGATAGACCCATTCAGTTTCATCCAGCCTTCATTCCTAGTAAGAATGACGGGAAGAAGGACCTACTAGCTAGCTACCTAATTCCTATTCCTCTGACAGTTTTGTATGTTTTGTTTCCTGTATCCCCATCCATCCAGGTACCTGCTCCCTGACAACAGTAAGTCCACCAAGCACAAGACGGCGGTGGTGCGTCGCACGGTTAACCCTCAGTGGAACCACACCTTCACCTACTGTGGCCTGCAGGCCGGAGACCTGAACAACGTGTGTCTGGAGCTCACCGTCTGGGACAAGGAGGCTCTGGCCAGCAACGTCTTCCTGGGGGGAGTCCGGCTCAACGGAGGGACAGGTCAGTCTGTCTGGGAAGAGCCAGGGGCTGTGATGGGTTGTTTGGTGTTGGACATCTCTGCTGTTCTGCTCTTCTTTTGTTCTCTTCTCTGGTCTTCTCTTCTGTAAGCTTCTCCTCAGTTTAACTCTAGTCTTCACTTCTCTTATTTTCTCTCTCTTCTCAGAGGTTATGGTGATTTGTAGCATATTCAGTCAGCATAACGCCGTAGGGATATGGAGTGTATAGAACAGATAGTGATGATCTATTGTCTCCCTACAGGCCAGAGCTATGGGAACGAGGTGGACTGGATGGACTCGTACGGAGAGGAACAGCGGCTGTGGCAACGCATGATTGACAACCCGGAGGTCCCCCATGAGTGTACACTGATGCTGAGGTCCAGCATGTGCAAGCGCAACACATGAGATGGAGGGAGGGAGGTTTAAGAAGGACAAAAGAAAGAGGGACAGAGAGAGGTGGCGGAAAAGGGAGAAACAGTGGAAGGAAAGAGGGGGAGAGAGAAGAAGAGACAAAAAGAAAGAGGACAGTGGTTGATAGTGATCCATATCCATGCTCTATCCCGCAATACAGAGCTGATGACATCACCCCACTTCCTGACCCTTGAACCCTAACTTCTGAGCTACCCTGATCCTGCACTGGGGTTCGTGGTCCTCTACCTGGTAAAGAGGTCAACCAGTCATGCCTTACACACACATGGCCATACCCAGCCAATACCAAGCACTGCTACTACTACTACTACCACTACTACTACTGTACATTATGTACAGGTAACTGCCAAAAGAATGGAAACACTTGAGTAAATGAGAGATACAAAGTATATTGGAAGCAGGTGCTTCCACACAGGTGTGGTTCCTGAGTTAATTAAGCAATTAACATCCATCGTGCTTAGGGTCATGTATAAAAATGCTGGGTAGGCCATTATTTTGGCTACCATGGCTATGCCCCATAGCATGACAATGCCCCCATCCACAGGGCATGAATGGTCACTGAATGGTTTGATGAGCATGAAAACAATGTAAACCATATGCCATAGCGGTCTCAGTCACCAGATCTCAATCTAATTGAACACTTATGGGAGATTCTGGAGCGACGCCTGAGACAGCGTTTTCCACCACCATCAACAAAACACCAAATGATGGAATTTCTTGTGCAAGAATGGTGTCATGTCCCTCAAACAGACTTCCAGACACCTGTAGGATCTATGACAAGGTGGTGGTCCAACGCCCTATTAAGACACTTTATGTTGGTGTTTCCTTTATTTTGGCAGTTACATGTATGTAACATAATGAACAAGCACATTGTCAATTGTATGATCTTATCTGACTATGCACAACGCTCTCCTCTCCCTGTGTTGAGACTACTTGAGGTAGAAGTTGTCCTTAACCCCAGATCTAGGATCAGATTGCTCTGACCTGCTCTTAACCATAACCATTTAGGGGGAAGATAACATATCTGACCCCGCATCAGTGGCTCAGGGTAGCTTTTACCTAGGCTTTGACTCAATCAGAACCCACGTTGGCAGACATCTGCCTAGCGGATGTTTTGTTTCGTGTCCACGATAAGCTAACGCAAGGAGCCGATTGTGGATTTTCAGCTCTTAACACAGTTCCACCTCAGACACCGCCAGAACAACCGCTATGTGCAGATCTAATAGAATCTAGCTCCTACTCTCATAAGGTAACTACTCCAAAGGCACTTAGAGGTTGATGCATGCTGAGTAGATTTAAACATTCCCATAGTATACCGTAAAATGATCATAAGGGTGTGTTCATGATTGCATTGTTTCAAGCAATAATGATATTATGCAACATTTTTGAACTGATCAACCCCAGTTTCAAAGTGTTGCAAAATTGCATTGTAACTGATCCTGAACACACCAATGGTTTTACTGTAGTCTTGATAAAGCACACATTAAGAGTAGAGTGGGACAAATAGCCACTTCATCAACAGATGTTTTTGGACCTAATTTTGGGTGGAAACAGAGATTAAGGCAGAAATCTAACCAGAGATCCAGCAGCACCAAATTGCATTGTGTCAAATATGGAATAAAGAGTTGGGGGCAGTTGTATCTGTACCACTGGAAACGTTTTGCCCCAGGAGCCTTGGGGAGATGGGAGGAGGATTGCGTGGTCCAGGGTGAGCAGGCCAGACCAGGCTGTCTCAGTCATAGGGAGAATCTCAATAGACTCCTCGAGTCCTCTCTCCTCGCCTCCTTCTAAAAACCCACTGCAGGAGAAAGTCAGAGGGGAGGGACCTCCGTGGATGAGTAATAACACTTCTAGTATCCCTGCGTAAGTGATTCCGGAGTCTTGGCATGCGCCTCAAATGGCACCCTGTTTCCTATATGGGTGATTCTACAGAAGTGGTGCAAATTGGGGGTTGGAAAGAAATTCACATTTGTATCCTATTTTTCCAAAACTTTCAGCACACATCTCTTAAATAATATGTCAGATAGGCATATCTAATACTCACACACTGTTTGTATTGCATATTTGAAGTATTGTCCTGAATTTCTTACCAGGCACAAACTTTGCCACTACCGAAACATACTGAAAAAGTAGCAATACATGGAGAACCATGCACAGTATTGATCATTTGGATTAACCTTATTACAGATTCATTTTAAATGTTTTATTTGCATACAAAATTGACAAAATAGTAAAAACATGATTTTTAACTGGATTTTCAAAACCTTTAAATTGAATTTAGAGAAATTTCTCTATTGTTCTCTGTAAAATGTTCAATGTTGATTGTATGAATCTAAACCGTATTGATTGATTGAATTACTTATGTATCTAATTAATTATGTTGTTTGATGTATAAATTGTAACTTTTCCTATCTTTATTTTATCTAAATAACAGGCGGGCCGGTTTCAAGTGTCAATCATAGAGATATATAGAGGACTCTAGACGGATATATATTTTAGTATAGACATTGCCATTGAGGGCTTCCACCATTTTAAAGTAGTCAACTGGATGGGGATTCTTATGGGTTGGGAGCATTATGTTCTTCAAATTGAGTTGCCTATGGTTTGTAAACCAAAGACTAAGGTCTTGTTCGAGATCATGAGCCAAGACCAAGATTTTAACCAGGACATCGGTCCCAAGATCCAGACCTAGGGAGTTGAGACCATGACGAGTTAAATACAGAATTGATGTGGTCTTGAGTTCAAGATCAAGACTCCATGGGCCCTTTCTTAAATTCGAATAAACTTGAGTGGAGTAAAGTAGAGTATAGTTCACTGGAGTACTGTAGAGTGCAGTACAGGACAGTAGAGAAGAGTACCGTACAGGACAGCACATTATAGACGTCTATGTCTGGGCCAAATAGATGACAATGTTTGGGCTCTTTGAGGATTGGAGCCCCCCTGCTGGCTATACAGCTCAATACACTTTTTCCTGAAGTGTGCTCTTGACCACTACCTACATGGTGGTCCTCTGTTGCTCAGGATGTAGGGCATGGCGGTTGTAACTTTAAAATGGAGATAGCCTCAATGGCGCTGGCACAGATGCCATAATGGCACAGATACAAAGATGAGACCTCTATCTATCTCTATGGTGTCAATTGTTTCGGTTGTGACCGTTTCGGTTTGGACAATTTGACTTATTTTGGACATTAATCCCCGTAGCTAGCATATGGCTGGCTAGCTTCCATTTGGACAGATGAAACACAAACACATATTTTAGTCCCAAAACCATACTTTAAATATTTAGTGAAATATTAGATGTTGAGTAGTGACACTTCTTAAAAATACATGAAGATTTACCAACTTGCGCACTCATTTTCTCCAAAATGTTTGCAGACAGACTACTCACTATGTGGCCATGCTGAAGTGGGGTGCAATCACATCAGCTGGAGATATTTCTAGGGGTGTGGCTTAATGCACATTCATTCCACAGTCTTTTAATGTGTGTGTTTTATCTGTCTTTTAACGGTAGTGACATCAAAAGGTGGGACAGCATTTTTAAAAAAATAAACAATACTACTAATTATATCAGTATCTTTCAATGTAATAATATAACAACTCAAGATGTTCTATTGAAATAATAATGCTAAAACTATTTTTAAAAGCATTAATTGCTTTATTTTCAAACATGAAGTTTAGGAGTCAGGGTGTGAGACAGACATCTCTCAATAGAAACAGGTATATAAACAATGACTTTGTACTATATTCATTTAACAATATGTTTGTTATTTCCTTGAAGTGAATTAGAATATATCATGATGTAATTAAATGTCCTAAATTTGGAGACTTAACTGTTTTTTTAAATAGTTTTTTTTTATGTGGGACAGCAATTTACAACACTTCTGTAGAATCACCCAAATAGTGCACTATATTTATTTTTTATTTTTATTTCACCTTTATTTAACCAGGTAAGCCAGTTGAGAACAAGTTCTCATTTACAACTGCGACCTGGCCAAGATAAAGCAAAGCAGTGCGATAAAAACAACACAGAGTTACATATGGGGTAAAAAAAACATAAAGTCAAAAATACAACAGAAAATATATATACAGTGTGTGCAAATGTAGCAAGTTATGGAGGTAAGGCAATAAATAGGCTATAGTGCAAAATAATTACAATAGTATTAACACTGGAATGCTAGATGTGCAAGAGATTATGTGCATATAGAGATACTGGGGTGCAAAAGAGCAAAATAAATAACAATATAGGGATGAGGTAGTTGGGTGGGCTAATTTCAGATGGGCTGTGTACAGGTGCAGTGATCGGTAAGGTGCTCTGACAACTGATGCTTAAAGTTAGTATATAGGGAAAGGGATGCCATTTGTGCTGCAAACTTGGTCTCAGTGTAGTTACAGCCTACTGTGCAGTGGTGGAAAAAGTACTCAAGTCATACTTGAGTAAAAGTAAAGATACCTTAATAAAAAATGACTCAAGTAAAAGTGAAAGTCACCCATTAAAATACTACTTGAGTAAAAGTCTAAAAGTATTTGGTTTTAAATATACTTAAAGTATCAAAAGTAAATGGAATTGCTAAAATATACTTAAGTGTCTAAAGTAAAAGTATTCATAATTTCAAATTCCTTATATTATGCAAACCAGACGGCACCATTTTTTTGTGTTTTTTTAATTTACGGATAGCTAGGGGCACACTCCAACACCTAGACATTCATTTACAAACGAAGCATTTGTGTTTAGTGAGTCCGCCAGATCAGAGGCAGTAGGGATGAGCAAGGATGTTTTCTTGATAAGTGCATGAATTGGACCATTTTCCTGTCAAAATATAACGAGTACTTTTGGGTGTCAGGGAAAATGTATGGAGTAAAAAGTACATTATTTCCGTTAGGAATGTAGTGAAGTAAAAGTAAAAGTTGTCAAAAATATAAATAGTAACGTACAGATATCCCAAAAAACTACTTAAGTAGTACTTTAAAGTATTTTTACTTAAGTACTTTACACCACTGCTACTGTGGAATGCCAAGTCTACATATTCACCATTGTCTGAGTTCCTGTTATGCTCTGAATTCCGAGAATAAACAACCATTGAAAACTACAGAATACAGTAATCATAATAATACTATTAAAATGGCATTTACTGTATAGATGAGTTGCGTGCAATACCCAGCTACTGAAGAAACACTAGACGTGTCTAACAGCATGTTACTGTCTCTGTTTTAATGTCTTCTCATTCAAAACTAGATTGTTTGATTTGGCATGGCAATGTGACTGAATCAATCTCTTATTTTGTTTAACATGTGTTATCAGAATATTTTGAAGAAATAAACCACACATATCATTCCTTATATGATTTCTATGTATGTTGAGAACAAACTTGCTTCTCTGTGCATTATGTAACTGTCTGTATCAGATCCAGTGTGTGTGTGTGCGTCTGTAAAAGTGTGAACACATTTTGATCAGTGTTATTTCCTGATAGTTGCTGGTTGAAAATACAATCTACACAGGACCTTCTAATCAGCAGGCTTACATGGGTAGGAGTTTCGGCTTTCCATGGTGACATCACCATGCGGTAAATTGTAACTTTTTGGGTGACCTGACCAAATTCACATAGAAATGTGAGTTATAGATCTGTCATTCTCATTGAAAGCATCTCTAAGAAGCGGTAGATCTGTTCTATGTGCAGTATTTCTATGCTTCCCGTTCTTAAGTTTCGTTTTTGCATCTCTTACTTTCAGTTTTGTACACCAGCTTCAAACATCTGAAAATACAATATTTTTGGTTAGTGAAAATATATTTCACAGTAGTTTATATGGTACAATGATTCTCTACACTATACTTGTTTGTTTTGTCACATAAACAAAAATTAGGCGAACTAGTAGAATTTGAGCAACCAGAAAATGGGAGCGATTTCTGCATACTGCACCTTTTAATAGACCAATAACAGCTTGTTTTCAGTTTGCCCCAACCCACTCTGACCACTCACAGACAGTCCTAGCAACATTCTTGCTTAAGAAATAGTTTTTTGCTAAAAAAGCTATTTTTGCCAATTTTAATGGAAATCTATTACAGTAAGGTACTTAATTGTTACCCAGAAATTATTTGATATTGATATAAAAAAAACAGCTGCATTTGGCCTTTAAAAAACAAACATACAAACTGACGAGTAGAAGAATCAATATGATTGTGATGCATGACCTGCTCTGCCCAGGACCTCTAACTGCTGTAGGATGCAGTGATGGAAGAGAGTAATATCTCCATTCTACATTTACATTTACGTCATTTAGCAGACGCTCTTATCCAGAGCGAATTACAGTTAGTGCATACATTAATCTTTTTTTTTTTTTTTTCATACCCCATGGGAATCGAACCCACAACCCTGGCGTTGCAAATGCCATGCTCTACCAACTGAGCTACCTCCCTGCCGGCCATTCCCTCCCCTACCCTGGACGACGCTGGGCCAATTGTGCGCCGCCCCATTGGTCTCCCGGTTGCGGCCGGCTACAGCAGAGCCTGGATTCGAACCAGGATCTCTAGTGGCACAGCCTTAGACCACTGCGCCACTCGGGAGACAATCATCCTGGTTCTACCTAGGACCTCTAACTGCTGTAGGATGCAGTGATGAAAGAGAGTAATATCTCCATTCTAATCATCTTGGTTCCAATGGTCCACAGCTCAAAGTCAAATCAGGTGTTCCAGTACTAATGATTCCTACTTAGCAATGGCTATTGAACCACCTCTCTCCTCACAATGAGAAACACACTTAAAGTGGCACGCCAGCCTCCTTTTCCCCTTATTCAACACCTGATTTAGACGTCCTCCAGCAATGTTTGAAATGTTACTGTTGAAAAGCGATATCCCAAGTATAAATACAGTAGAGTATACACACTAAAGGGTAAAACATATATTTTTAGCAAAATTGTGTTTTTTAGACACAACTGCAAACTTCAAGGAGTAGGGCATTCAATGAGTTGTTCTTATGGGAATCTGTGATGTCATTGGCCTCCCCCTTGCTTGAGGAACAATAGAGGAGCAATAGAAAATAAAAGAGGAAAGCCCCACCCATTAAACCAACTCCTTGAAGTTTGCAGTTGTCTAAAAAACACTATTTTGCTCAAAAGTTGTTTTTATCCTTTAGTGTGTGTACTTTACTGTATTTATTGATGGGAAAAACGCTTTTCAACAATAAAACTTCAAACATCGCTGGAGGACGTCTTTAATTAACTGAAAGGCGTTACATTGGTGGGAAATGGAGGGTTTAACCATTGAGGGAGTCTCCTAGTGAGGGATACGTTGACTAGCTGTGGTCTAATATGGGGAAGTGGAGGATGGGAGTCATGGGTTCAGGTAGTAAGCTTGAGCGACAGCAAGGTTTAAGTAGTGAATTGGGTTTAAGTGACAGAAGGGTTTTTTATTGGGATGGGGAGGACTGTCCCACAGGGTGAGGGAAATGGGGTGGGGGTGTAAAGAAATAGCGGGGGGACAATTGGGGAAAGAGCCATATATATGGAGAGTTGGGCCAATGCGCTTTGTCTGAACGTTCCAAAAGCGCCACTTCTCCATAGCCGTTGCTAAGTGATAATTGACGCTTCCACGTTGTGCTGATAGTTTTCTAAACCTATGAAGATTTCCATTGAAAGCAGATATGCAATTTGTTGATGCCACAACACAGTACAGACAGTACACATACAGTGAGGGAAAAAAGTATTTGATCCCCTGCTGATTTTGTCCGTTTGCCCACTGACAAAGACATGATCAGTTTATAATTTTAATGGTAGGTTTATTTGAACAGTGAGAAACAGAATAACAACAACAAAATCCAGAAAAACGCATGTCAAAAATGTTATGAATTGATTTGCATTTTAATGAGGGAAATAAGTATTTGACCCCCTCTCAATCAGAAAGATTTCTGGCTCCCAGGTGTCTTTTATACAGGTAACGAGCAGAGATTAGGAGCACACTCTTAAAGGGAGTGCTCCTAATCTCAGTTTGTTACCGGTATAAAAGACACCTGCCCACAGAAGCAATCAATCAATCAGATTCCAAACTCTCCACCATGGCCAAGACCAAAGAGCTCTCCAAGGATGTCAGGGACAAGATTGTAGACCTACACAAGGCTGGAATGGTCTACAAGACCATCGCCAAGCAGCTTGGTGAGAAGGTGACAACAGTTGGTGCGATTATTTGCAAATGGAAGAAACACAAAGAACTGTCAATCTCCCTCATCCTGGGGCTCCATGCAAGATCTCACCTCGTGGAGTTGCAATGATCATGAGAACGGTGAGGAATCAGCCCAGAACTACACAGGAGGATCTTGTCAATGATCTCAAGGCAGCTGGGACCATAGTCACCAAGAAAACAATTGGTAACACGCTTCGCCGTGAAGGACTGAAATCCTGCAGCGCCCGCAAGGTCCCCCTGCTCAAGAAAGCACATATACAGGCCCGTCTGAAGTTTGCCAATGAACATCTGAATGATTCAGAGGAGAACTGGGTGAAAGTGTTGTGGTCAGATGAGACCAAAATCGAGCTCTTTGGCATCAACTCAACTTGCCGTGTTTGGAGGAGGAGGAATGCTGCCTATGACTCCAAGAACACCATCCCCACCGTCAAACATGGAGGTGGAAACATTATGCTTTGGGGGTGTTTTTCTGCTAAGGGGACAGGACAATTTCACCGCATCAAAGGGACGATGGACGGGGCCATGTACGGTCAAATCTTGGGTGAGAACCTCCTTCCCTCAGCCAGGGCATTGAAAATGGGTAGTGGATGGGTATTCCAGCATGTTAAATGACCCAAAACACACAGCCAAGGCAACAAAGGAGTGGCTCAAGAAGAAGCACATTAAGGTCCTGGAGTGGCCTAGCCAGTCTCCAGACCTTAATCCCATAGAAAATCTGTGGAGGGAGCTGAAGGTACGAGTTGCCAAACGTCAGCCTCGAAACCTTAATGACTTGGAGAAGATCTGCAAAGAGGAGTGGGACAAAATCCCTCCTAAGATGTGTGCAAACCTGGTGGCCAACTACAAGAAACGTCTGACCTCTGTGATTGCCAACAAAGGTTTTGCCACCAAGTACTAAGTCATGTTTTGCAGAGGGGTCAAATACTTATTTCCCTCATTAAAATGCAAATCAATTTATAACATTTTTGACATGCGTTTTTCTGGATTTTTTTGTTGTTATTCTGTCTCTCACTGTTCAAATACACCTACCATTAAAATTATAGACTGATCATTTCTTTGTCAGTGGGCAAACTTACAAAATCAGCAGGGGATCAAATACTTTTTTCCCTCACTGTAATTATCCCGAATGCTAATCAATAAAAACGTCTGTTAAACACTGCTCTGTTTTAATTGTTTAGAGCAAGAATTAAGGCGCTAACATGGCAGCCATTCTAAAACCTGGCCCACTCTCTATATATATGATTCTGGTTGGGGGTAGTGGGCTTTTTGGGAGAGGGGGTGTTGGGGGGTGGGGTGAGGGTGTTGTTGAGGTGTTGTACTACTGGCAGGTGTGGCCTGCTTCCTGCTGCAGCACCATCTCATCTATGCGTCCCTGCCATGTGTCAATGGTGGTGAAGATCTGGGCTGAGGTGATGGGGTACGTGTAGCGCTCCCTGTCCATCCCCTGCTTGTCTATCATCACCATGTTGAAGTTATTATGGGAGATCTGGAGCAGTAACCTAGGCAACACACATCAACACTTCCATCAGGTCAAGGCTGAACACACAATGGTCAGTCTGAAGAATGCTGTGTAAATTAGTTGTAGGTTTGTTATGAATGATGATGGTGTGTCTGTGTGTGTGTCTGTGTCTGTGTACATGAGTTGTAGGGCCAGCCCTGGAGGGATAAGTCTGTGGCGGATACGGCCGATCTGTGCTGGGTAAATCCCCCCAGCTCAATCACTGTCACATGCCTGAGGTCCAGACCACACTGGGCATGCTAGAACACACACACACACACACACACACACACACACACACATTAATATCATAAACACACAAATAACATTGTACACACACTAGCACAGAACATGAAAATGCACTTACATAGACATTTCACAGAATCTATCACCTGGACAGTTAAAGGCAAAGTTGGAATGACACAGCATATAACAAGAGTCACCTCTTTCGTGACACTTTTAAAGGTCAGGCCTTTTAAAGGCTGCTACCCTTTAATAGCTTTTTATGGCAGAGAAGCATCCAAACCCAGAACAGCCTGAATTTACAGAGAGCACCGGCCTTGTTTACGCTGCGTCGTGACATTTTCTGTTTACCAGGAACTGAGGCAATACACACCCCATCAGCACAACCACTTCAAACACACACATTCAGCTAGGGCACTCAAAAAGCAGAATTGTACCTACTCTCCCACTCTGTCTCTCCTTTCTCTCTGGCTCCCTCCCTCTGTCCCTCCGTCCCTCTCCCTCCATCCATCTATCCCTCCATCCCTCTCTCCCTCACCTGAAGATTAGTCATTTGGAACCTGTAGTAATGATTGGCAGCTGTGGGAGCAGAGATGATGAGGAGGCGTCGTTTCTCATAGAACTGGTCCAGCAGACCTGAGGCCGTACGCACCCCCACGTTGCTGTTCATAGCTGTGACATAACATGACACAATAAAACACAATATTACATTGCATCATATCACATCATCATATTTTATGAAAGCAAATGTTGTTCTTTTTGGAAACACTTGAATTGCGATTGCCAATAAAAAATATATATTTAATTGCTGTTTTACTCTTTACTAGTCTTGTTGCTAGCCAATGACCCAGAGCGTATAAGCAGTGCTATACGGAGCGTCACTGTATTACACAATACTATAGAAGTATAATACACCTCTATTAGACATTATAAACTGGGTGGTTCGAGCCCTGAATGCTGATTGGCTGACAGCCGTGGTATATCAGACCAAACACCACGGTATGACAAAACATTTTATTTTTTTACTGCTCTAATTACGTTGGTAACCCGTTTTTTAATAGCAATAAGGCACCTCGGGGGTTTGTGGTATATGACCAATATACCACGGCTAAGGGCTGTATCCAGGCACTCCTTAGCCGTGGTATATTGGCCATATACCACACCCCCTCGGGCCTTATTGCTTAAATAATCCACATAAGTATGTGTCACAGACAGTGCTGGTCGATTTCAGAGCAGGCGGTATTGATCTTCTGGATCTTTGTGATCGAACGACAGCCCAGCCTGGTCAAGGGAGACATGCCCATTTTCACCTCCAGTGAACCCCTCAGCACCCCTGACCACCGCTTCACTACTGCTAAACACAGCATGGTGGATGTGTCATGTACGTTTGTGTGGTGTGTGTATGTGTGTGTGTGTGTGTGCACAGACACGTACCTGCACAGTTGGTTTCCGTGCCAGACCAGGTGAGACCGTACTGGCACACCCTCGAAGCGCTGCCCTGCAGCTCGTACCCTCCTGTACATTTGAACTCACAGGTGGCTCCGTAGTTATTACCATCACTGTCACACTTCATAAAGCCGTTGTCTGGAGGGGTCATGGGGCTGCAGCGACGCACTGGTGGCACAAAACAGATTCAGAAAGCCACTCTCACAGGAACAATTTGTAAGTTATGTGATTTTCCTTCAAATGTTGTCAGAACATTGCCCCAGTAAATTTCAAACTGTCCCTAATGTTGGGGGGGTCACCTTGTACTCTGACAGAGAAGCGGCAGCTGCCCTTGTTCCCGGCGCGGTCGTAGACGGTGTAGGACATCTTATGGAGACCCTCAGGGAAGTGTCCAGGAGGCTTCCTTTTCAATATCACACTGTAAAAAGCCTCAGTCAAATACTATACTGTATCAATAGTGCTGAAGCCTAACTAAACATTTACCCTACTATTACTATTACTGCTGCTACAAGACTATTCATTTGGCAATTAAGCCCTTTTCTACTTATCGAGAGTCAGATAAACTGATGGATACTATTTTTATGTCTCACATTATCCTTTTAATACTACAGGTTAAAGGAAGGGGTTAAGGGTCAGATGTCAGACTGACTCGGGGAGGATGCCGTCGGCCGTGTCCTTGCCCTCTGGTGTGTCCCAGGTCACCTTGGCTGTGAGCCTGCCTGGCTCTGCTGTCTTGTGCTTCAGGTTAGGACACTTTATTACTGGGACGTCCACATCTACCAGAGCGAGAGAGAGAGAGGGGCGAAGGGGGGAGGGCAGGTGAGAGGGGAGAAGTAGCGAGAGGGGGAGGTAGAGGAGAAGAGGAGAGAAACAGGAAGAGAGAATAAGGAAAAGGAAAACTGTTATCCAGAGTGATCCCCCTGTTCTGTTCTGTCATGTTGTGTCCTGTCTGTGTAACTGGTTGATTTCAGAGCAGGCGGTATTGATCTTCTGGATCTCTGTGATCGATCGACAGCCCAGCCTGGTCAAGGCAGACATGCCCATTTTCACCTCCAGTGAACCCCTCAGCACCTCTATACCAGGCGGTGTCAGAGGAAGTCCCTAAATACTGTCAAAGACTCCAGCCACCCTAGTCATAGACTGTTCTCTCTGCTACCGCACGGCAAGCGGTACCGGAGCGCCAAGTCTAGGTCCAAAAGGCTTCTTAACAGCTTCTACCCCCAAGCCATAAGACTCCTGAACAGCTAATCATGGCTACCCGGACTATTTGCATTGCCCCCCAACCCCACCCCAACCCCCTCTTTTACGCTGCTGCTACTCTGTTTATTATTTATGCATAGTCACTTTAACTCTACCCACATGTAAATATTAACTCCATTACCTCGACTAACCGGTGCCCCCGCACATTGACTCTGTACCGGTACCCCCTGTATATAGCCTCCCTACTGTTATATTTTATTGCTGCTCTTTCATTATTTTCTATTTTCTATTCTATTTTCTATTTTTTCTTTAACACTTTTTTATTTCGATTTTTTTACTGCATTGTTGGTTAAGGGCTTGTAAGTAAGGATTTCACTGTAAGGTCTACACCTGTTGTATTCGGCGCATGTGGTAAACTTGATTTGATTTGATTTGATAACTGGGGTGATTTTAGACTAGAGAAGCTACTGTCACAGCAGACCAGGAGAATCAATGTAATTTCACTAGAGCAGAAAGCACTAGTCTCTATGTGTGTCAGTGTGTGTGTTACAGAACCTGTTCTCTGATATAAATCACTAAAAAAGTCCAAATCAGATTTTTTGGGGACAAAACAACATTCAATATAATGTATTGTCTTCAACTTCAGTGACAATTTTTGTGTCTCAGAGAGGCTTAGCCACAAACACACACACACACACACACACACACACACACACACACACACACACACACACACACATACACACACAATTCAGCCATGCTTATAATTACATAAACACAGTCATTGAACATCTACTTTCCCTGTTAGATTGCTAGTTGTCTGATGGATGTAATTTTTGCTAGGGGGGATGAGGAGGGAGCAAGGAATCTGAATCTCACTATATCCATCCTCAGTGATGAAAATAAGCTACAGTGTACAATGTCTCCACAACTGGTTAAACAAATCACACACCACCTTAAATTGTTTTTGCATACAAGATGCTACTCCAGTTGTTCTGAGACTGGGATTGTCATAGTTCATAGTGTGTCATGCTTGGGCTAGCAGCACAGGTTTGTGGTTACTCAACCTTATACTGTGTGTGTGTGTGTGTGTGTATGTGTGTGTTTGAATTAGGTCTTACAGTTTTTTCCAACTGCTTACACACAAAATCTTTTCATGTCACACGATTTTTGAAACTTCTCACTCAAAGTGCAAAACTACACACCAAATCTCCAAAACCATAAGCTATTTCTCAGCCTTTGACTCAGTTGTCAATTGCATAAAACACTTTTTTCAAAACACTACACACAATTCTCTACCTAAAACACAAAAATCTAACAGGAAGTGACTTGCTTTCCTTTTCCAAACACAACCAATCAAAATGCTACACTTATTCACCAGGTCACACACACACTCCTCACATGTGCAAACACTAATTGCTTAACTGATCACTAACCAATCACTGCTTTACTGTAGTATAGGCCTATAAATAGGTCAAAGGTCAGATTATCTGTTTTGAACAATGGATGCCAACAATGGACAGAGAGCAAGAGGAGTAGGAGGGAGAGGCAGGGGACAACAACGAGGACAAATTCAAAGACGAAGAGGAGGAGTAAGAGGAAGAGGAAGAAGAGGATGAGGGCAAAGAAGAGAAGGAAGGAGAGCCATCTCTGATGAGATTAGGGTAACACTTGTTGATCATGTGAACAATCACGGTTTGACCATGAGAGAGGCTGGACTAAGAGTCCAGCCCAATTTGAGTCGATTTACAGTGGCGTCCATAATTCGAACCTTCAGAAATGAGAACAGGTATGCAACTATCTAATGACTATTTTAGCATTACAGTAATGTACTGTAACATATGTATGACTGCATAGTATTGCATAAACATTTGTAACTCTAAGCCATCCATTTACTGCACTACATTGAATGAATGAGGTTGGTTATCATGCTGTACTACATTTTTTTGTACATTGTTTACAGTTCCTATGCTGAACACATACTGTGTTTGAATTCTGTACAGAGTGGAAAGGCAAAGACATCATGGAGGACGAGGACGCTTGTTTACAGATGTACAAGAGACTGCAATTATAAATATGGTTTTGGCCAACAATGCAATTAGGATTCGAGAGATAAGAGCATATCTTGAATAATGACACCATATTTAACAACATCAATGCTGTAAGCCTGTCGACCATACAACGCATCCACCAACGGCACCAAGTGACGATGAAACAACTTTACAAGGTGCCATTTGAGAGAAACTCTGACAGTCAGGAATCTGCGACATGACTTTGTAGAGGTATGTATGCAACACTACTTCCAGTACTTCAGACATACCATATTTACTCATCTGTATATCCTTTTTTCTGTTACAGAGAGTATTGGAGATGGATGCCCATGTAATTCGCCATTAATTTATTTATGTGGATGAGGTTGGCTTCAACCTCACCAAAACCAGGTGCTGCAGAAGAAATGTAATAGGACAGAGGGCAATTACCAATGTCCCTGGACAGCATGGGGGTAATATAACTATGTGTGCTGCCATCACTCAAAACGGGGTCCTCCATCACAATGCCACACTGGGTCCGTACAACACCGGCCATATGCTCACTTTTCTGGATGCAATTTACACAATACTTGTCCCTGATCCAGATCAGGAGCCTGCTAGATTTGTGGTTATATGGGACAATGTTAGTTTTCACCGGGCTGTTCTGGTCCAAAACTGGTTTGCCACCCATCCGCAATTTGTAGTTTTGTACCTACCCCCATATTCACCTTTTCTAAATCCCATAGAGGAATTCTTCTCAGCCTGGCGCTGGAAAGTGTATGATCGCCAACCCTATGCCCGCATGCCGCTTCTCCAGGCAATGGAGGACGCATGTGGGGACATAGAGGTTTCCTCTGTCCAAGGTTGGATACGCCATGCTAGGAGATACTTCCCTCGATGTTTGGCAAGAGAAAACGTATCTTGTGATGTGGACGAAGTATTGTGGCCAGACCCAGCCTGGAGAAGAGATGAAGCGTAGGTTAGCCTACCAATTCCTGGACTGCCCCCCCCCGGGACCCCACACACACAATTGTGTTCTTTACTGTATTCTAAAGAATATACTTTTGGTTTACATATGTTTATGGTTTTGTTGTATGCTACTGTATACAACAGTAATGTTTGGCCTAATAAATATTTTCTGTTTCTACATTGCATTGGTGTTTACAGTGTACTTGTTACCCCTCTCAGCAGATTACTTTCACTGTAGAACATTGTATTGAAATGTAGATATAAGCCTATGAAAGAGCTTTAGATATAGAACAACAGTGTTTACATGGTATATCCAAAAATTTACTATTATGAAAGAAGTGTTTGCCATTTGATGCAAATGCTTCATTCTGACATGTGTTTATGGCATTTTGAATGCAGTGTTACCTTTTGAAGGAGATGTGAGGCATTTTGCATTTTGTGTGTGCAGTTTTGGGAATTGTGTGTAGAGTTTTGAAAAAAGGAGACCGTTTTGAAAATGTGTGTAAGCAGTTGGAAAAAACTGTAATTAAACCTGTCTATAATACTGCCTGTTTCCCACAGAGCAGTACGTCATTAAGTCAGTCAGGATGTGATTTATAATTTAATTGATCCCATAGTCTAGAGAGCAGCCTGTATGTCCTTAGCTGTTAAACAGTGTGGGGGTTGGAATTAGGATGTGGCTAAATTCAATGTGCTTTTGAGGTGGAAAAACTCAATAATAATCACACGCACGCACACACACACTCTGACTCACCCACACAGACGCTCTCCCCTGAGGTCCAGGTCTTGTGGTACTGGCAGGTGACAGTATTGGGCCCCTTCAGATTGTATCCAGGGGAGCAGAAGAACTCACAGCGGGAGTTAAGGTAGGAGCCGCCTGAACACTTATAGCCCCCGTTAGCAGGCATCTGCAGCTTAGGACACCGGATCTCTGACAGAGAAACATACATTAATAGTCCATACATGTCTGATTGTCAGGTAGCTGTTGAATCTGACAATGAGTCTATTAGTTGTGTGTATCTTCAGGGGTTTATATATATTTGGTGTAGAGGTGTGTGTCCAGTGATGTTGTGTCTTGCCAGTAGGGCAGGTGTGTGTGTGGTGGTCTCACCCCTGCAGGCGTAGTTGCCTGACCAGTGTTTGCTGGCCATACACACCACCTCTGGGTGTCCCTGCTGCATCTCGTAACCCCTCTTACAGCGGATCTTACAGCGCGAGCCCATCACGTTCTTATAGTACTCCCCCGCGGGACTCCGACAACTCACATCGCCATGCTTCACCTTGATGGGGGCGCACCAAGGGGTCCCTAAAAACAGGGGTGGGAGGGGAGTGAGAGGGAGAGGGAGAATTACAGTGCATTCGGAACGTATTCAGACCCCTTGACTTTTTCCACATTTTGTTACGTTACAGCCTTATTCTAAAATGTATAAAATAAATGTTTTTCCTCATCATAATGACAAAGCAAAAACAGGTTTTTAGAAATGTCACATAAGTATTCAGACCCTTTGCTATGAGACTCGAAATTGAGCTCAGGTGCATCCTGTTTCCATTGATCATTCTTGAAATGTTTCTACAACTTGATTGGAGTCCACCTGTGGTAAATTCAATTGATTGGACATGATTTGGAAAGGCACACACATGTCTATATAAGGTCCCACAGTTGACAGTGCATGTCAGAGCAAAAATCAAGCCATGAGGTCGAAGGAATTGTCCGTAGAGCTCCGAGACAGGGTTGTGTTGAGGCACAGAGCTAGGGAAGGGTACCAAAAAAGTTCTGCAGCATTGAAGGTCCCCAAGAACACAGTGGGCCTCCCTCATTCTTAAATGGAAGAAGTTTGGAACCACCAAGACTTCCTAGAGCTGGCCGCACGGCCAAACTGAGCAATCAGGGGAGAAGGGCCTTGGTCAGGGACGTGACCAAGAACCCGATGGTCACTCTGACAGAGCTCCAGAGTTCCTCTGTGGAGATGGGAGAATCTTCCAGAAGGACAACAATCTCTGCAGCACTCCACCAATCAAGCCTTTATGGTAGAGTGGCCAGACAGAAGCCACTCCTCAGTAAAAGGCACATGACAGCCCGCTTGAAGTTTGCCAAAAGGCACCTAAAGGACTCAGACCATGAGAAACAAGATTCTCTGGTCTGATGAAACCAAGATTGAACTCTTTGGCCTGAATGCCAAGCGTCACGTCTAGAGGAAACCTGGCACCATCCCTACGGTGAAGCATGGTGGTGGCAGCATCATGCTGTGGGGATGTTTTTCAGCGGCAGGGACTTGGAGACTAGTTAGGATCGAGGTAAAGATGAACAGAGCAAAGCACATAGAGATCCTTGATGAAAACCTGCTCCAGAGAGCTCAGAACCTCAGACTGGGGCGAAGGTTCACCTTCCAACAGGACAATGACTCTAAGCACACAACCAAGACAACGCAGGAGTGGCTTCGGGACAAGTCTCTGAATGTCCTTGAGTGGCCCAGCCAGAGCCCGGACTTGAACCTGATCAAACATCTCTGGAGACCTGAAAATAGCTGTGCAGCGACGCTCCCCATCCAACCTGACAGAGCTTGAGAGGATCTGCAGAGAAGAATGGGAGAATCTCCCCAAATACAGGTGTGCCAAGCTTGTAGCGTCATACCCAATAAGACTCAAGGTTGTAATTGCTGCCAAAGGTGCTTCAACAAAGTACTGAATAAAGGGTCTGAATACTTATGTAAATGTAATATTTCCGTTTTTTATTTTCAATACATTTGCTAACATTTCTAAAAACCTGTTTTTGCTTTGTCATTATGAGGTATTGTGTGTAGATTGATGAGGGGGGGGGGAAACAATTTAACCCAGTTTAGAATAAGGCTGTAACGTAACAAAATTAGGAAAAAGTCAAGTGGTCTGAATACTTTCCGAATGCACTGTATACCATTCATATAAAAGAGTGAAATAAAACCTACTGGTTCAGCTATCAATGTAAATAAACTAGTGTTGTGTGGACATCCATGTTTTCTTATCTTACACACATAGTGCCTCTCTTCATTTTAGAGAGAGCAGGCAGTGAGTTACCCATAGCAACATACATAACCTATACCCACTGACCACAGGACACAGTGTTTACAGCATAGACTAGAGAGATAAAAGCTGCAGTGCTAGTGTAAACCCACCCATCATATCATCACAGGTAGACAGAGAGATACAATGGGTTTGTCACTTACCATAGTCCACACTGACATTTTGAATAATAAGAAACGCTTGCTTGAGTAAAGAAGAGCTAGAGAGGTTGAGAGAGAAGGAAATTGTTTGTTTGAGTGTGTTTGTCTATCTTTGGTCGCTGTAGATCCAGTGGATTAAAATGGAATCACTCAATCATACTGTTGATTAGAGCTACTTAACCCCATCAATTCAACTATCAATGAATAGAACCTTCAGAACAGAGGCTGAAGTGGGCGATAATTAAGAGCTGATTTACAGCAAGATGGTCATAATCATGAGGGATAAAGATTTGTCAGAAGAACACTAAAGTTGCCTCATCCAGTTGGACCACTCTATCCATCTCTCAAACGCTTGCGTAAAGATTCCTTTTGGGAATGTGAAGTTTGAGGGGACACCAGGTTCGTATTCCAGGGAAATAACATCTGCAGTGCATTTCCCGCTGGCTCGGAACACAATCACTTCCTTGTACGCACACATACACACTCTCAAACACACACTAGCCCAGGATAATCTCCAGCTGGACAGGAGCAGGTGTGTGTGTGTGTGTGTGTGTGTGTGTGTGTGTGTGTGTGTGTGTGTGTTGGCTATAACAATACTATATTTGCATCTCTACAGAAGAGAAAGAGAGTCCAGGAGTTTGGTTTGGCCCAGAGGGTAAGGTTCCATGTCCAACTGACCTCAATGAAAAGTTGGAAGTTAGTTTGACATAATTGTGTGTTTGTAAAACATAGTGAGGGGAGGCAGAATATCGCCATCTTGTGGAAAGAAAATTAGCACAAGTGTAGACATCACATTGCTCGGCTATTCAAAAAAAAAAAGAATCCCAATGTTTTTAAAAAGTTAAAAGTTATTGCTTTGAGTTTCAGAGGCTTACTTTAACCCTAAATTCTCCTGCATGTTGAAAGTGAGTGTCTGTGAGTGTGGAAACTCCTGAGTGGCGCAGTGGTCTAAGGCACTGCATCGCAGTGCTAACTGTGCCACTAGAGATCCTGGTTCGAATCCAGGCTCTGTCGCAGCCGGCCGCGACCGGGAGACTCATGGGCGGCGCACAATTGGCCCAGCGTCGTCCAGGGTAGGGGAGGGAATGGCCGGCAGGGATGTAGCTCAGTTGATAGAGCATGGCGTTTGCAACGCCAGGGTTGTGGGTTCGATTCCCATGGGGGGCCAGTATAAAAAAAATATATATATATATGTATTCACTAACTGTAAGTTGCTCTGGATAAGAGCGTCTGCTAAATGACTAAAATGTAAATGTAAATGAAACGTGTGAGAGCATGTGGCAGCAGAGCTTGGTCAAAGCATTCACCTCCATTTCTACGAGCATACGTGTCTTCATCATCTCCATAGACATAGTAGCCCGACCCTGGGAAAATATGAGGGAGAAGAAAGCAGCTAGTGACCAGGTAAGGAGAGAGCAAGGCTGCGTTCAGGATAAGAGTAGGGCTGCATTCAAAGGGTTTAGCAATGTTTCAAAACATGATGTAGGCCTCATACTTGAGCAAGAGGTTTGGGTTGGACTTTACTGGTGTTTTGCAAGAGGGAATTATTAAATCATGGCTATCACTGTTGGAAAACACTGCTGAACTATTCCTCCAAAGAGGACCCCAAGAGGTTGGACCATAAGAGAGATCTCTTGAACACATGCAGAGAAGATAAACCCCAAGGGAGCCTTTCTCCCCAGCTGGTTTGGAACAATTCATTGCTCTTAGTGAAATGTTGTTCTAAAACCAGTGGTGCAATAGCCACCTCACACTGGGGTCACATTCAGTAAGCATGAAACTGAGGGAAACGTTTTGAAATGGAGGAGGAACTTCCTGAACCTTGTTTTCCCATTTAAAAAAGCTTTCTCCTGTTTAGTTTTTGCTGAACGTGACCCAGGCTCTTGTTGTGAGGTCACCAATATACTTACTGTGATATTGGTTGCCACCAATATTGGTTTCCTCTCCTTCTTGGTCACTGATATGAGAGCGCTAGAAAGATGACAGCAAATAATGGCGTTCAATTGCTTTCACCTGTCAAGTTCTTTGATATTAGTTGTGAAAAGGAAAGCAGATAAGAGTATTGGGACGTCACTTGTCAAGCAGACAATGCTTCGCTGCCACAGCAAAATTACTGCATGATCCAGAACTTTCTGCTTCAAAATGATACATAACCATTCAATGGAAAATAAAGGAAGAGTAACATGAGGGAGAGGGAAAGGGTGAGGTGAAGAGATTGCGGATTGGGTGATAGAAGAGTGAAGAGATGGGGGGAGAGAGAATGAGTGAGGGAAGAAAAGGGGAGAGAATGGGAGAGAGGAGTGAAGAGAAAGCTCAGATACGCCCCATCTACACCAGCGGAGGACGTCATGGACCCCAGCCCAGTGTGAATGTGACCTCTGTTCTGAATCCTTGAGGGACACAACAGACAGAGAAGAGTTTCACTCCTGCTACAGCCACAAGCTCTCAGCCCTATGGGCGTACACGTCAGCCACATGTCTATCAATGGCTGTCTGATACTCTAATTACATTCTGTCACTGAAAAGTGAGTGTCGGACTTTCCTCTCCTCAACGCGGCTTTTCTGTCAAACGAACACGACCTGTCTGGACCAGAAATCACAAGGGTTTGATGTTCCTCAATGCGGAATTCTTTCACAGCTGCGGTCTGAGGAGAAGCAACATGGCTGCTGCAGTGCAGCATTCTTTACTTTGTGTCCTCAGCTGTGTCAACACACACACACTGCGGTTTTAGCAGTATTGAGGACATCCTCACACAGACTTTGATCCGATTTAGCTGGCTGAGGGGAAATCTCACGGGCACACAGCCAAGGAAGTCTTTCAGAGGGAAACTGCCGGATCTAGAAAATAAATCACAGGTGTGTGTCTGTGTGTGTGTGTGTGTGTGTGTGTGTGTGTGTGTGTGTGTGTGTGTTTGCCGCTGTTTCAGATCAGTTTTATAACAAGCTTGCAGACAATTCACTGCCTACAGTGAGGTTCTATAATATGACTATCCTTACATCGTACAACCGCTCCACACCAGAGAGCACATGGAGAACTTATTACACATCTCTACTGGGCTTGGTTATGGAGCCATAACAACAGATAATAGAGTCAAGCTAACACACACAGGCCTTAATTTCTGTCTCTACCGAGACTGTTCTACAGATTGCTATCCTGCTACATAAATGAAAGTCCTGCTCGGAAAGCATGATTTCCTAGTTTTCTTTTTCCGTAATAAATAGACTCCTACATGGGCCCTACCGACATACATCGTACCAGGAGAGAGCCAGCAGAGAGTCTATGGCAGGGGATATTTCCCCAGAGACAGAGCTAGTCCATCATCTCCACACGCACATCCTTAGAGACAGAGGCAGCCAGGTAGACTGACACTCGCATCCCATCCAGGAATCTGCCGCGGAGGGCCTAACACATTATTATAGACTGCCAATCTCTCTCTCCCTCCCTAAGGGATCTTATAATACCGCAGTACTGTTCCTTTTCCATTCAAAGCTGACTCCAGAACAGCCAGGGGTAAAATAGCCCTTTGATTGACTTGAAACTATCTCATCCACATCATCAACAGGAGCCAGCCTTGAATCAAAGCTGATATGCTGAAAGGTTGACAGTATAAAGTTTCCTTTATTACTTATTTTTCATTTGGTTAATATCAGTGAATACAGGCTAGATCCTGATCATACAAGACCAAAGAAAGAGAAAACGTAGAAGTTGTCATTCATCCACTCCAAATGGTCTGTCTCTCAGAGGTTTGGAATCAGATAGCATCCCAACCCTAGCTCTCTCTCTCTCTCTCTCTCTCTCTCTCTCTCTCATCTTCCCCATCTCTCTCTCTCTCTCTCCTCTCCTCTCTCATTTTCTCTTCTTCTCTCATAGTGAAAACGACTCCTCAGAGGGTGGAAAGACGTCAGCGAGAACACAGTGTTGATACAATAGAGAGAGAGAGAGAGAGAGAGTGAGGCTCTCCTGTCAAGCTCAGAGAACAACAGGGCCAGAGGGACCACAAACAGAGGTTCCAATCAGATCAATAATGTAGAAACATGCCAGGAGGAGAACTGAATAGGTAGTACAGGCAGCCTCTGTTGTTTATCTGGGAACAACGCAACAGTAAACATGAATGATGCAGTGCCAATTAGTAACAATTATTCAAACTTATGTTGTGTGTATTAATGAGAGAGAAAAAATATATTTATGCTTGTTCAAAGTTTTGTGGGGGACAAAAAGTCCCTGACTGTAGCTCAAACGGGACAAGAGATACACTACATGACCAAAGGTGTATCGACACCTGCTCGTCAAACATCTCATTCTCGTTCTGTGAGCTTGTGTGGCCTACCATTTCGCGGCTGAGCCATTGTTGCTCCTAGACGTTTCCACTTCACAATAACAGCACTTACAGTTGACCGGCGCAGCTCTAGCAGGGCAGAAATTTGACGAACTGACTTATTGGAAAGGTGGCATCCTATGATGGTGCCACGTTGAAAGTCACTGAGCTCTTCAGTACGGGCCATTCTACTGCCAATGTTTGTCTATAAAGATTGCATGGCTGTGTGCTCGATTTTATACACCTGTCAGCAATGGGTGTCCACTAATTTGAAGGGGTGGCCACATACTTTTGGCCATGTAGTGTATGCTTGTTCAACGTTTGGAATTTCAGTTGATTACTATAGCAACCCCTTGGGCCAATCAGTGTAATTTTGTAAATGTCGGATCTCTATGGCAAGACATATCATTCAATCAAGTTTCATCAAAATCGGGCCAGTGGTGTCTGAGGTATCGCGTGTGACTAACGTACGTACTAACGTACATGCGAATGGACGGATACAGATCCATATCCCCCCCCAATCAGAAACACATAGACTGAAGACAGCGGAATGATTCTACCATCTCTTTCTCTCTGCCTATGTGCACATCTTCCTCAACCAGTAGCGTGTATTCATGGATGCCAAGGGAAAACAGACTTCCCCAGAAAAATTTACCAAGAAAAAAGCATACAAAATATGTGTTTCAGAAATGTCCAACAATTCGCAAGAGGCTGAATGTATCTCAACGGAGAAAGCATCCCAGAGAATGAAATTGCGCCCCTCTGTGTCAGTATGTGTAGCCCATGTATCTGATGCTGTCTGGTCAAAAAGAGTATGACATTGTTGCCGCCCGTAGCATTGAATGCAAGGGAAGCCAGCGTGCATTTGATAAAAAAGTATAAAATAATAGCCAATCAGCGTTGAGCTAAACTGAGTGAGCTCAGCTGTGAATGTTCCTGGCGCATAAAAAAAAAGTGTAAAGGAAAGCCAGTTTGTATTTTGCTTCACACCAATCACATCACATCAAAAGCCAAACGTGGAATTGGAATTGAATTGAAAAATTGAATTGTTGTCCTCGGGTGGCTAGCAAGCTAGCTAAAATCGTCCCTTTCCTAAATTAGCCATGGATGGAGATAGGGATTTGGACTTGTGGTTTTACTTAATTCTCCGTACTGGCCAATGATTATAACGGCGATCCATAAATTCATACATTGTGCCCCTGGCCTGAGAAGATGGTAGTTCAACATGTAGCTAGATGTAGTAGGCTAACGTTAACCAGCTGGCTCATCGTTGAGGAAGTTAGGCTAGCGAGCAAGCATTTCAGCCAGGTAGCCTAGGACAGCAAAAACTAAAAGTGTGTACTGTATGACAGAGTCATAGAGCGTTTAGGCAACATGAAAGAGGACGATGGCATTGGCGTTTCTCTACAAGTAGGGTGAGTCAACATGTTTTTTCTACTTGCACGCACACACGCACACACACACACACACACACACACACAGAAATGGAAAGCCACATCATATTTAGCTTACGTTGATTGGTCTAAATTGTTTTTGGTATCTTTTAGTTGCATCTTTTTAGGTGATTAGATTATGTTGAAATGTTGAAGTTGAAATGGTGCTGGAATAGTGGAGGCAGCTCCTGTTTTCTTTGCAACTTGCGGTACCTCTCTGTGGTTCTAAATCAATAGTTGTTTAGTAGTCCGAAAATGTCGGAAACATTAACTTGATTGATCATGCTGTAGGTCATGTAACTGTTTGTTACATGCAATATGTTTTGTGGACTTCAACGGACAGATGTTGCTCTCCGGTTTTGTGATGAAACAAAGGTGCGGTTGAATTTATTCTGCCACTGTGTCTTCTTATTGTCTCGGCCTTCGGCCTTTATATCATGGTTGCAAGGCATATGAACTAACAGGTTATAGAGCAAACAATGCAATTATCACAACACATACGTTGTAATATGGCTTTATTCCCCTGGCTTGGCTTCCCTGGTGATTTTACCCACGCACCGCTCCTGTCCTCAATCAACCACTCTCTCTATCTCTCCTTCTCTTTCTCTCTCTAACATCAAATGCTCACCTACACCTTTCTTATTGCATCAATCACTCACTCTCTCACTGTCATGCACTCTCTCTCTCTCTCTCTCTCTCACTCTCTTTCATCATGCAAAATATGAAGAGCCAATACTACTGCTATTCCAGTAGTTTTAAAGGCGTTGCATGGTCAATCTGACGTCTGCATTGGCCGTGCAGCATTTACGGTGATATGGCCTCTGCAGAAGTCAGGGCATTCATACTTCTTGCACAGAGCTGTTGAGCAGAGCTGTTGTGAAGGAAGTTGTCAAGGAAGTGAGTTTGTGTTTATACAGGACCTCCCGCCCCCACCTACCTTCAACCAATCATGTCAATGCGGAGCTATACGGAGCCCTCCGCATTGTTACAAAATTTGGGAGGCACACGGCGATGCGGTACGGAGCTCGATTTGGCCTCTGCATGAATCCGGAGGCTCCGCAATTGCGTTACACGCTCCATATGGAGCCTCCGACCACATTTTCAGATCAAGCATTAATAGGCTTTTAGTAAACTGGCCGGTTTAGAGATTTCCCTGGGTTACATCACACTGTGTTAGAACTAGCGATGGGGGAAAAATCGATAAAATTACATATCGCAATATTATTTTGGATGATATTATTTTCATACTTTGACTCCCAAGTATCGATTAGTATATATTATTTTTTTGGTAGTGCTATTTGGCTGTACCTGCACCAAAACTCAGGTATTTTTAATCCTATAGCTTGTTCTCCATCTTTTTAAATAGTGAGCCAATATGTTTTTAGCACTTTTATTTCCATGACTGATCAAAACTAATTTTCTTATGCTCTCTCTTGTCTCTCTGCAGCAGTGAGCAATATGTTTGGAACATCAAATCGCAATAAAATCGGAGTACTGAATCGCAATACATCTAGAATCTTAAGAATTGATAATATCGTATCGTGAGGTCCCTGGCAATTCCCAGCACTGGTTAGAACTGCATGTTTTAGGTTTCTGACAATTAACTATACACACAAGCCCACTCACCTACCAGACAAACAGCACACCAGTCCATTGGGAAAATATGAGTGATTCATAAAGTCATTATGAGTGGATTTTACTGTAAGTAGAAATGCATGCTGAGCGAGCAATAAAGGAGAAGGCACTGAGTGAGTGTGTGTGTGTGTGTGTGTGTGTGCATGCGAATCTGCGTGTGTTTTTCATAGCTGAGAGTAATCAGAGGGGACAAAGAACCTGCAGCAACCATCTATCTTTTTGTGAGACAGCAGCCGAGGCAGAGACAGACAGAGTTCTGGAGAGAGAACCAACCATCAAACACTTCCCTTGCCAGTTGCCACCCACCTTCATATAATGCCCAGGAAGTAACATCAACACTCAGCCTGTCTCTCAGTACAGACACCTCAATGTACTATACAGTCGAGGTCAAAAGTTTTGAGAATGACACAAGTATTGGTCTTCACAAAGTTCGCTGCTTCAGTGTTATGAGATATTTTTGTCAGATGTTACTATGGTATACTGAAGTATAATTACAAGCATTCCATAAGTGTCAAAGGCTTTTATTGACAATTACATTAAGTTTACCGGAAGTAGAGGCCTGGGCATTGTTGTTCACTAATTTACTCCAAGTAGGGAAAGGATGGTGGGGTTGAAAAGTAATAAAGGGGAGTATATATATATATATAAAAATAAAAATAAACATGGGGGATTGGAAGTGATGCAGACAATTACATTGATAGAAGATACAATCTATCTGCAATATTAAGCTGATCCATTCCCCCCGAAAAAGATAACAAAAAAATACATATATATATATAAATAAAAAAAACACAACAAAATGAAAGAAAAATAAGAAACATACAAAAAAACAAAAAAACAAAAAACAAAAACAAATGTTGGGGTCCGTGGCCAGGAAACTCCCCAGACCTTAATCCCATTGAGAACTTGTGGTCGATCCTCAAGAGGCGGGTGGACAAACAAAAACCCACAAATTCTGACAAACTCCAAGCTTTGATTATGCAAGAATGGGCTGCCATCAGTCAGGATGTGGCCCAGAAGTTAATTGACAGCATGCCAGGGTGGATTGCAGAGGTCTTGAAAAAGAAGGGTCAACACTGCAAATATTGACAAATTTGTCAACACTGCAAAGAGTCAATATTTGCAGTGTTGACCCTTCTTTTTCAAGACCTCTGCAATCCACCCTGGCATGCTGTCAATTAACTTCTGGGCCACATCCTGACTGATGGCAGCCCATTCTTGCATAATCAAAGCTTGGAGTTTGTCAGAATTTGTGGGTTTTTGTTTGTCCACCCGCCTCTTGAGGATCGACCACAAGTTCTCAATGGGATTAAGGTCTGGGGAGTTTCCTGGCCACGGACCCCAACATTTGTTTTTGTTTTTTGTTTTTTAGTTTTTTTGTATGTTTCTTATTTTTCTTTCATTTTGTTGTGTTTTTTTTATTTATATATATATATGTATTTTTTTGTTATCTTTTTCGGGGGGAATGGATCAGCTTAATATTGCAGATAGATTGTATCTTCTATCAATGTAATTGTCTGCATCACTTCCAATCCCCCATGTTTATTTTTATTTTTATATATATATATATACTCCCCTTTATTACTTTTCAACCCCACCATCCTTTCCCTACTTGGAGTAAATTAGTGAACAACAATGCCCAGGCCTCTACTTCCGGTCTATAATTACTATCTACACCTTATGGACAGAGTTAATTTTACAATAATTCTATTATATATATATATATATATATATATATATTTATTTATTTATTTTTTGCTCCTGAATTTCTTCTACTCTCAACCTCTCCGATCATTTTCATGATGTCCATCTGGTTTGCTTCTATATGCCATATCTTTTTAACTGTGCTCTTTCCCAAAAGCTCCCAACATACAACCTATATACTTATTATGGACACAGTATGCTTACATTATTAGATATCTTTGTTATTATTTGTTGTTATTTGTTATTAGTCCCATCCTTCAACTCTATTCAATACCTCCCATCTATCTCTTAACACCATCCATATAGGATTTTTATTTGCCATATATATTTCAACCGTACTGTAATGTTTTACAAAAGTTCTGAACCTTTCTATTCTCATTGCTTCTACAGATTGTGATTTAAAAATAAACATGTTTGCTAAAAGTATTATTATATTATTGATCGATTGACTATGACTTTTCAGATCACCCAGTACTGCTATCTGCAAGGTTAGTTCCAGGTAAATATTGCAATCCTTTAGCCATTCCTGGACCTGTGTCCAAAAACAAGCTACAAATGGACAGAACCAAAACAAATGATCTAATGATTCTGTCTCTTCACAACAAAATCTGCAGAGCTGGGAAAATTGTATCCCCCATATAAATAACATTCTATTGGTAGCAATAATTTTATATAATAATTTAAATTGAAAGATTCTAATTTTTGAATCCGGTGTCGTTTTGCGTGTCAGTTAATAAACACTATGCCATGGGATCGGTACGTCAAAGATCTCTTCCCAACTATTTTGCAATCTATATGGGACGGCTGTCAATCCTTTGGTCCTTAAGTGAAACTGATATACTTTTTTATTTATCACAGTTTTCCTTAACCAATTATGTTCTTTAATGCAAGGCCGACAGACAAGTTCCTTACTTTCTCCCCCTTCCACTTTCCTCTTCCACTTTTGCGGTAAGGCTGCAATTATTTGGTTGTAATTTTGGGTAGAGCAGACATTTCCATATGTTTTTGTTAGCTGCATGTGCGACATAACTCCACCAGTCCTACCGATGATATCATTTACGAAGATTATACCTTTTTTAAACATTCTGTCAAAAAATAAAGGTTTTTTGTCAATTAGTATATTTGAATTTAACCACAATATTTGTTGCATTATTTGTTCTGTCGTTTCTGGAGGATTAAATTGAAATTGCAACCAACTTTCTATGGCTTGTTTTAAAAATAGTGACATTTGGGAGATTATTTCCTTTTCAAATAACTGAAAGTGAGAGGTTGTAATCTGAATAAAGGGAAAAAGGCCTTTCTTGAACATTGGGTGAGACAATCTTACTAATTTGCTTGAGAACCAGTTCGGATTTAAGTATAACTTTTGTATGACTGAAGCTTTTAGTGATAGGTCTAATGCTTTAATATTTAATAATTTCTGTCCTCCGAATTCATATTCATTATATAAATATGCTCTTTTAATTTTGTCTGGCTTGCCGTTCCAAATAAAATTGAATATTTTTTTCTCATATAATTTAAAAAACTGTTCGCTAGGCGTCGGCAAGACCATAAGCAAATAGGTAAACTGGGATAATACTAAAGAGTTAATCAGGGTGATTTTTCCACAAATTGACAGGTATTTTCCTTTCCATGGTAGTAAGATCTTATCTATTTTTGCTAACTTTCTATTAAAATGTATTGAAGTGAGATAATTTATTTCCTTTGGGATATGTATTCCGAGTATATCCACATCACCATCAGACCATTTTATTGGTAAACTACATGGTAATGTAAAAATTGTATTTTTTTGTGATCCAATACGTAATATCGTACATTTGTCATAATTTGGTTGTAATCCAGAGAGGTTAGAAAATGTATCTAGATCCTCTATGAGGCAGTGAGGGATTCTAGTTGTGGATTTAAAAGAAAACATGAATCATCAGCGTACAATAACACCTTTGTTTTTAAGCCCTGTATTTCTAATCCTCTGATATTATTATTGGATCTGATTTTAATAGCTAACATCTCGATGGCCACAATAAATAGATATGCCGATAGTGGACAACCTTGTTTCACTCCTCTTGACAGTTTAAAACTTTCTGAGAAATAGCCATTATTTACTATTTTACACCTAGGGTTACTATACATGATTTTGACCCATTTTATAAGAGATTCTCCAAAATTGAAATGCTCCAGGCATTTATATATAAACCCCAGTCGAACTTTATCAAATGCCTTTTCGAAGTCTGCTATGAATAGCAGGCCTGGTTTCCCATATTTTCCATAGTGTTCTATTGTTTCCAATACTTGCCTTATATTATCTCCAATGTATCTTCCATGTAAAAAACCTGTCTGATTAGAATGAATAATATCCGACAATACCTTTTTAATTCTATGCACTATACATTTTGCTAGGATTTTTGCATCACAACACTGAAGTGTAAGGGGCCTCCAAATTTGTAAATGGACTGGATCTTTATATTTTCCACTTGTATCCTGTTTCAGTAATAATGAGATCTTCTTCTTGAGTGTCAGATAATCTACCATTTACATAGGAGTGGTTAAAACATGCTAATAACGGTCCTCTTAGTATATCAAAAAAGGTTTGGTATACCTCGACTGGTATGCCATCCAACCCTGGAGTTTTCCCGGACTTAAAGTATTTAATTGCATCCAGAAGTTCCTCCTCTGTAATTTCACCTTCACATGAGTCTTTCTGTGTGGCTGTTAATTTGACATTATCAATAGAAAAAAAATCTCTACAATTAGCTTCAGTTAGAGGAGATGGAGGCGACTGAAAAGAAAACATATGCTTAAAGTACTTTGTTTCTTCCTTCAAAATATCATTTGGTTAATTATGGGTGACTCCGTCATTTGTAACCAGTTTTATTAAGTTCTTTTTGGTAGCATTCCTATGTTGAAGATTAAAAAAGTTTTTTGTGCATTTTTCCCCATATTCCTGTCACGGTTTCGGCCGAAGCTGCCTCTCTCCCTTGCTCGGGCAGGCTTCGGCGTTCGTCGTCTCCGGAATACTAGCTGCCACCGTTGCATGTTTCTATGTTCGTTTGCTTTTGTCTGTTTGTTGTGACACCTGTTATCGTTTAGTGTAATTAGTGTCCTATAAGTTCTCGTTGTGTTTGTCTAGTGTTGTGTGTGATTGTTTTCACTGTCTTGCGTATAGCTTATGTATTTTGCAGTCTGCTCGGTTGAGCTGCTCTCCATTCTGTGTTTGGAGTATTTTGTCGCACGTGTTTTGTGCGCCCGCTTTATTTCGCCTGCGTGCGGAGTTTCTCGCCTCAGGGCATTTGGTTTCGTGCTGTGTTTTGTTGCTAAATGTAAGCGACTGTAAGTCGCTCTGGATAAGAGTGTCTGCTAAATGACTAATTATTATTATTATTACTAAAGTCTGTTGGACTTACTTTGTGCGTCCTGCGCCTGATTCCACCACCACACCCACCTACAGCTACACTGACAGAATCACACACCATACTCGATGGAATCAGCAGGAGCCGCAGCAGCACAGGCGACGTTGGAGGACAGGGTCCGCGAACAGAATGACCAGATCCTGCGGATGGGGTCCGCACTGCAGGAGGTGATCACCACCATCCGAGGCTGGGAGACCCGAGGGACTTCTCCACCGCCCTCCTCCCTGCCAGCACCATCGGCAAGTCAGCCCATTCCCGCTCCGGAACACAGAGGAGTTCGACTCTCGCTCCCGAGGGCCTACGATGGGACCGCGGCCGGGTGTCAGGGATTCCTTCTCCAGGTGGAGCTTTACCTGGCCACCGTGCACCCGGCGCCCTCGGGACACGAGAGCGTGTCCGCCCTGATCTCCTGCCTTTCCGGGAAGGCGTTGGAATGGGCCAACGCAGAGTGGAGGAGAATCGACGCGAACACCATCACCTACGACGAGTTCTCCCGCCGCTTCAGGGCGGTGTTTGACCATCCCCCGGAGGGGAAAGCGGCGGGGGAGCGTCTGGTCTGCCTCCGGCAGGGGAAGAGGAGTGCCCAGGAGTTCGCCTTGGAATTCCGTACTCTAGCGGCGGACGCAGGGTGGAATGAGCGGGCTCTCATCGATCACTACCGATGTAGTCTACGCGAGGACGTCCGTAGGGAGCTGGCCTGTAGGGAAACCAGCCTCTCGTTCGACCAGTTGGTCGACATGTCCATCAGGCTGGATAACCTGCTAGCTACCCGCGGACGTCCCGAGGGGGGTCCGTCCATTTCACCCTCCAGCGCCTCCGAGCCGTGCGCCATGGAGCTCGGGGGCGCTGGCGCTAGAGAGAGGAGGGGTCGGCTTACGAGGGGGTCCATCTCCTGCACCAACTGTGGTCGGGGAGGACACACCGCGGCTAGGTGCTGGGGATGGCCTCCTAGGGGAGAGGACGACAGGTCCCGCACTGGGGAGTCCTTCCAGGTGAGTAGGCGCCCCACTCACCCAGAGCTCTCTGTTGCACATTTCTGTATACCTGTGCGTTTTCCACAGGTAGCACCTCATTCCCAGCATAAGGCGCTGGTAGATTCAGGCGCGGCTGGGAATTTTGTTGATAAGAAGTTTTGTTTAGCCTTAGGGATTCCCCTTCTTCCTGTTGACGTCCCCTTCCCCGTTCATGCCCTAGATAGCCGTCCGTTGGGTGCGGGCTTGATCAGGGAGGTCACTGCGCCACTTAGGATGTGTGCGCAGGGGGGTCATCAGGAGATGATCCAGCTATTTCTGATTGACTCGCCTGCGTATCCGGTGGTGCTGGGCATGCCCTGGTTGAGTACCCATAACCCATCTATTTCATGGCAGGAGAGGGCTCTGATGGAGTGGTCTGCCCAGTGTGTGGGTCGATGTTTAGGCGTTTCCGTAGGGGCTACCTCGGTGGAGAGTCCAAACCAGGTGCCCGCATTGCACGTTCCCCCTGAGTATGGGGATTTGGCTATTGTGTTCAGTAAGTCGAGGGCGACGCAGTTGCCTCCCCATAGGCAGGGAGATTGTGCGATAGACCTCCAGGCAGGAGCTGCGCTCCCACGGAGCCATGTGTATCCTCTGTCTCAGGAGGAGAAGAGAGCTATGGAGACGTACATAGACGAATCTCTGAGACAAGGATACATACGGCCCTCCACTTCCCCTGCGTCCTCGAGTTTCTTTTTTGTGAAGAAAAAGGATGGAGGATTACGCCCGTGCATTGATTACCGTGGTCTCAATCAGATCACGGTGAAGTACAGTTATCCACTCCCGCTGATTGCGACCATGACGGAGTCATTGCACGGGGCGCGTTTCTTCACTAAATTAGATCTCAGTAGCGCGTACAACTTGGTGCGCATTAGGGAGGGCGATGAATGGAAGACAGCCTTTAGTACCACCTCGGGCCATTACGAGTATCTTGTCATGCCATACGGGTTGATGAACGCTCCTTCAGTTTTCCAATCATTCGTGGATGAGATCTTCAGGGACATGCAGGGGCAGGGGGTGGTCGTGTACATCGATGACATTCTCGTGTACTCGCCTACCCGAGTCGAGCATGTGGCCCTGGTGCGCCGAGTGTTGCGGAGGCTGTTGGAGCACGACCTGTATGTCAAGGCAGAGAAATGTCTGTTCTTCCAGGAGTCGGTCTCCTTTTTGGGTTATCAGTTGTCTGCGTCAGGGGTGAAGATGGAGGTAGACCGGGTGTCGGCCGTGCGTAATTGGCAAACGCCAACCACTGTGAAGGAGGTGCAGCAGTTTTTGGGGTTTGCGAATTATTACCGGAGGTTTATCCGGGGTTTTGGACAGGTGGCAGCTCCCATAACGTCTCTTTTGAAGGGGGGTCCGGTGCGTCTGCAGTGGTCAGCCGAGGCGGACAGGGCGTTTGGGAGGCTGAAGGACCTGTTTACCTCGGCTCCGGTGCTGGCGCATCCGGATCCCTCTTTGCCATTTCAGGTAGAGGTGGACGCGTCAGAGGCCGGTATAGGTGCCGTGCTGTCGCAACGGTCCGGCGCGCCACCTAAACTCCGCCCCTGTGCCTTCTATTCCAAGAAGCTCAGTCCGGCGGAGCGAAACTATGACGTGGGGGACAGGGAGCTGTTAGCCGTAGTACAGGCCCTAAAGGTGTGGAGGCACTGGCTTGAGGGGGCTCAACACCCTTTCCTCATTTTGACGGACCACCGTAACCTGGAGTACATCCGGGCAGCGAGGAGGCTGAACCCTCGCCAGGCGAGGTGGAATATGTTTTAGACCCGGTTCACATTTAAGATCACGTACATCCCTGGGTCACAGAACGGTAAGGCAGACGCACTGTCTCGGCGGTATGACACGGAGGAGAGGTCCGTGGAGCCCACTCCCATACTGCCGGAGTCGTGTCTAGTGGCACCGGTAGTGTGGGAGGTCGATGCTGAACTCGAGCGGGCGTTACGCACCGACCCTAGTCCACCGCAATGCCCGGAGGGTCGGAAGTACGTTCCGCTCGAGGTTCGGGATCGATTGATCTATTGGGCTCACACGTCACCCTCCTCTGGACACCCTGGTATCGGCCGGACAGTGCACTGTCTTAGTGCCAAGTACTGGTGGCCCACGTTGGCGAGGGATGTGAGGGTTTATGTTTCCTCCTTCTCGGTGTGCGCCCAGTGTAAGGCGCCTAGACATCTGCCTAGGGGTAAGTTACTACCCCTGCCCGTTCCACAACGACCATGGTCTCACCTCTCGGTGGATTTCCTCACTGACCTTCCTCCTTCACAGGGGAATACCACTATACTGGTCGTTGTGGACCGGTTTTCTAAGGCCTGTCGTTTGCTCCCTATGCCGGGCCTTCCTACTGCCCTGCAAACCGCCGAAGCACTATTCACCCATGTGTTCCGGCACTACGGGGTACCCGAGGATATTGTGTCTGATCGAGGTCCCCAATTTACCTCCAGAGTCTGGAGAGCTTTTATGGAGCGGTTGGGGGTCTCGGTGAGCCTCACCTCGGGTTACCACCCGGAGAGTAATGGGCAGGTGGAACGCGTGAACCAGGATGTGGGTAGGTTTCTTAGAACATACTGCCAGGATCGGCCGGAGGAGTGGGCAAGGTACGTTCCCTGGGCCGAAATGGCCCAAAATTCCCTACGCCATTCCTCCACTAATCTAACCCCTTTCCAATGTGTGTTAGGTTACCAGCCGGTTCTGGCACCTTGGCAGCAGAGCCAGATCGAGGCTCCTGCGGTGGATGAGTGGGCGCGGCGCTCGGAGGAGACATGGAACGCTGCACACGTCCACCTGCAGCGGGCCCTCCGTCGTCATAAAGCGAGCGCCGATCTCCACCGCAGTGAGGGACCGGTGTACGCACCTGATTATCGAGTCTGGCTCTCTACCAGAAACCTGCCCCTCCGCCTGCCCTGTCGGAAACTGGGTCGGCGGTTTGTAGGGCCATTTAAAGTCCTGAGAAGGTTGAACGAGGTGTGTTACAAATTACAACTACCTGTTGAATATAAAAGTATTAACCCCTCGTTCCATGTGTCTCTTCTCAGGCCGGTGGTAGCTGGCCCACTCCAAGAAAGTGAGATCAGGGAGACTCCTCCGCCCCCATTGGACATCGAGGGGGCACCGGCGTACTCCGTGCGGTCCATCTTGGATTCGAGACGTCGGATGGGGGGTCTCCAATATCTAGTGGAGTGGGAGGGGTACGGTCCGGAGGAACGGTGCTGGGTGCCGAGGAGAGACATTTTGGACCCGTCTCTCCTGACGGAATTCCATCGTGGGCACCCGACGCACCCTGCTCCGCGTCCTCCTGGTCGTCCCCGAGGCCGGAGTCGGCGCACGTCTGGAGCCGCGCGTCAAGGGGGGGGGGGGTACTGTCACGGTTTCGGCCGAGGCTGCCTCTCTCCCTTGCTCGGGCAGGCTTCGGCGTTCGTCGTCTCCGGAATACTAGCTGCCACCGTTGCATGTTTCTATGTTCGTTTGCTTTTGTCTGTTTGTTGTGACACCTGTTATCGTTTAGTGTAATTAGTGTCCTATAAGTTCTCGTTGTGTTTGTCTAGTGTTGTGTGTGATTGTTTTCACTGTCTTGCGTATAGCTTATGTATTTTGCAGTCTGCTCGGTTGAGCTGCTCTCCATTCTGTGTTTGGAGTATTTTGTCGCACGTGTTTTGTGCGCCCGCTTTATTTCGCCTGCGTGCGGAGTTTCTCGCCTCAGGGCATTTGGTTTCGTGCTGTGTTTTGTTGCTAAACTACTAAAGTCTGTTGGACTTACTTTGTGCGTCCTGCGCCTGATTCCACCACCACACCCACCTACAGCTACACTGACAATTCCATCCAGTTTGCTTTATTTTTATAATATATTACACTTGATCTTTCTTGAATAAGTTTCTCCATTTCTTTTTGTTTTTCCTCTAATTTATTCTGAGCCTCTATGTTACAGTTTTTATTGCCATCTATCTGTTCTGTTAGACTTTCTATTTCCTTTCTTAGTATAAACTCTTTTGACCTAAATTGCTTTTGTTTTCGAGATGAGTACTGAATTGCATGGCCTCTAAAGGCACATTTAAAGGTGTCCCATACAATAAGGGGATTCGCTGTACCTATGTTATGTTGGAAAAAGTCAGTTATAAATTCCTTTGTTTTAATTATAAATAAATTATCATCCAATAGGCTTTGATTAAATTTCCAATATCCTCGCCCACGTGGAAATTCAGTAAGAGTAATGTATATGCCTATTATATGATGGTCCGACCGCATTCTGTCCCCTATCAACACTTTTTTTTAACTTTTGGTGCCAACGAGAATGAGATAAGAAAGAAGTCAAGACGACTAGCTTGATTCAGTCTCCGCCATGTATATCTCACTAGATCAGTATATTTAAGCCTCCATATATCTACTAGTTCTATAATAATAATTATATTATATTATTATTATTATTATTATTTACTAGTTCTAATGTATCCATGACATTCACAATTTCCTTAAGAGCATGTGGGTGATTGTTTGTGGTGTGATTTCCTTTACGGTCCATTGAGCTATTTAAAACAGTATTATAATCCCCCACCATAATAATATTGTCTTGAGTTGCTTGCAGGCTTGATAATTTATTATATATATTGTCAAAGAATTGTGGATCATCATTATTTGGTCCGTAAAGGTTAATTAGCCATATCTGTTTATGGTCCAATAACATGGACCCAAAATGTTGATGTTTTGTTCCCCGAGCCACTTAGTTATCACTTTTGCCTTATGGCAAGGTGCTCCATCATGCTGGAAAAGGCATTGGTCGTCACCAAACTGTTCTTGGATGGTTGGGAGAAGTTGCTCTCGGAGGATGTGTTGGTACCATTCTTTATTCATGGCTGTGTTCTTAGGCAAAATTGTGAGTGAGCCCACTCCCTTGGCTGAGAAGCAACCCCACACATGAATGGTCTCAGGATGCTTTACTGTTGGCATGACACAGGACTGATGGTAACGCTCACCTTGTCTTCTCCGGACAAGGTGTTTTCCGGATGCCCCAAACAATCGGAAAGGGGATTCATCAGAGAAAATGACTTTACCCCAGTCCTCAGCAGTCCAATCCCTGTACCTTTTGCAGAATATCAGTCTGTCCCTGATGTTTTTCCTGGAGAGAAGTGGCTTCTTTGCTGCCCTTCTTGACACCAGGCCATCCTCCAAAAGTCTTTGCCTCACTGTGCGTGCAGATGCACTCACACTTGCCTGCTGCCATTCCTGAGCAAGCTCTGCACTGGTGGTGCCCCGATCCCGAAGCTGAATCAACTTTAGGAGACGGTCCTGGCGCTTGCTGGACTTTCTTGGGCGCCCTGACGCCTTCTTCACAACAATTGAACCTCTCTTCTTGAAGTTCTTGATGATCCGATAAATGGTTGATTTAGGTGCAATCTTACTAGCAGCAATATCCTTGCCTGTGAAGCCCTTTTTGTGCAAAGCAATGATGATGGCACATGTTTCCTTGCAGGTAACCATTGTTAACAGAGGAGGAACAATGATTTCAAGCACCACCCTCCTTTTAAAGCTTCCAGTCTGTTATTCTAACTCAATCAGCATGACAGAGTGATCTCCAGCCTTGTCCTCGTCAACACTCTCACCTGTGTTAACGAGAGAATCACTGACATGATGGCAGCTGGTCCTTTTGTGGCAGGGCTGAAATGCAGTGGAAATGTTTTTGGGGGGATTAAGTTCATTTTCATGGCAAAGGGGGACTTTGCAATTAATTGCAATTCATCTGATCACTCTTCATGACATTCTGGAGTATATGCAAATTGTCATCATCAAAACTGAGGCAGCAGACTTTGTGAAAATTAGTATTTGTGTCATTCTCAAAACGTTTGACCACAACTGTACACTACCATAGGAAAGAGAGGCTGCCAAATAAAGACTACAAAAACCCAAACCATCTTTTCAACCCCCTTTAACACAGACACACAAACACACACACACACACACACACACACATCTCCTCCTCCCCTTCTCAACCCCCTTGAACACACACACACACAAACACACAAACACACACACACAGATGCTGACACAGAAACAAAGAGTCTAACTAACAACCCCTAACCCAACACCCTTGTTCAATCAACGCCCCATAAATGCCACACACACACCAGTGACCTCAGCTCCAACTATCAGAGTCGGTTTGACAAGCTGTGTTTACCCTGTCAGTGTAAATCTACAGTAACTCCAGTGGCGCCATGTTTCAGCCTGTGGCTCTGACAGAAGTGGTGAGCCGCGCCACCACTGAACAAGACATTTAAATCTCCAACACAACACCCCCACACACTCTCAAGAACACACACACAATATCTCTCTCTCTATTTGACAAACCTTGAATCTCTAGCTTTGTTATGGGCATACATATGCATATACACGCCGTGACACACATACACGTATACACTAGAGATGGGGACAAAAATAGATATAGGTACATATTCTTTTTGACGATATATCGTATCGTTTTGATAATATCGCAAAATTATTGTTGTGGTCATTTGCTGTACCTGCACCAAAACTCTTATTTTGAAATAGGTAGCCCATTTGTTTTCAGGACTTTTATTTCCATGACTGATAAAACTTGTTTTCTCATGGCCCTCGCTTGTCCCTCTGCAGCAGATGTCACGGATTCAGCCGAGGCTGCCCCTCCTCCTTGCTCGGGCAGGCTTCGGCGTTCGTCGTCACTGGAGTACTAGCTGCTACCGATCCATGTATCTATGTTCGACTTGTTCTGTCTTTATTGGTCACACCTGTTTCCCATTATGTAGTGATGTCTTCCCTATTTAACCCTCTGTCTCACACTGTGTGTTGTGTGTGTTTGTTCATGTTTCGGCTGTCGTTAGTGTGCGGGTTTGTTCCCTCCCTGTGTGGAGGTTGTTGTTCTTTATTTTACCATCGAGTAAAGTACATCTTCTGATTAGCTCTGTGTCCTGCGCTTGACTTCGCCTACCGCATTTCACTGACGCCCTGACAGAAACACACACCATCTACATGGAGTCAGCAGGTACAGCGATGCCAGCCGGATCGATGGAGGAACGTGTACAACAACAAGCGGCCATGATCCAGGCTCTCGGCACCGCCATGGAACGAGTGGTGAACACTATGGAGCGATGGGAGAGAGGAGGTCTTCCTATACCTCCTCCGATTACACCACCACCTACACCGATATCCATCGCTTCACCTTCTGGGTCCAGTGGGATTCGGCTCTCGCTCCCGAGGGCTTATGACGGTACAGCTGCCGGATGTCAGGGTTTTCTGCTCCAGGTAGAGCTCCACCTGGCAACCATCCACCCGGCTCCCTCGGGATACGAGAGCGTGTCCGCCCTCATCTCCTGTCTGTCCGGTAAAGCGCTGGGTGGGCCAAAGCCGAGTGGGGGGGAATAGACGCCGCAACTGTCAGCTATGCATAGTTTACCCGCCGCTTTAGGGCGGTATTCGATCATCCACCAGAGGGGAGAGCGGCGGGTGAGCGTCTATTCCACCTCAGACAGGGGAAGAGGAGCGCGCAGGAATTCGCACTGGACTTTCGGACTGGCTGCCAGCGCAGGATGGAATGAGAGGGCCCTCATCGACCACTACCGCTGTAGCTTGAGGGAGGATGTTCGTCGGGAATTGGCCTGCAGGGACACCAACCTAAACCTGGACCAACTGGTGGATATGTCGATTCGACTGGATAACCTGTTGGCTACCCGCGGACGTCCGGATCAGGGGCCGTCCATTCCATCCCCAAGCACCTCCGACCCTACCCCTATGGCGCTCGGAGGTGCTGCTATGAGGGAGACCGGTAGAGGGGCCGTCCCCTGCACCAACTGTGGCCGCAGAGGACACACTGCTGGTCGGTGCTGGGGAGGGCCTCCAAGGAGTCGAGGCAGTAGGCAGCACACTGATGAACCGTTTCAGGTGAGTAGGCACCCAACTCACCCAGAGCTCCCTGTTGCGCATATGTGTATGAATGTTGTGTTTCCCGAGTTTTCTTCTCATTCCCAGCATAAGGCGCTGGGAACTTTATTGATCGTCAGTTTACCCGTAAGTTAGGGATTCCTATTGTGCCATTCGATGTGCCCTTCCCTATCCATGCCCTAGATAGTCGCCCTTTAGGGTCAGGTCTGATTAGGGAGGTCACAGCGCCACTCAGGATGAAGACGCAGGAGGGGCATGAGGAAATAATTAGTCTATATCTGATTGATTCTCCTGCATTTCCCGTGGTGTTGGGGCTTCCCTGGTTAACTTATCATGACCCCACTATGTCATGGCAACAGAGGGCTCTCAAGGGATGGTCTAATCAGTGCTTGGGGAGGTGTGTAGGTGTTTCCGTAGGGGCAACTACGGTGGAAAGTCCGAACCAGGTTCCCACCAGGCACATTCCGCCTGAATATGCCGATTTGGCTCTCGCCTTCTGTAAAAAGAAGGCGACTCAATTACCACCCCATCGACAGGGGGATTTTGCGATAAACCTCCAGGTAGGCGCTGTGCTTCCCCCGAGTCACGTGTATCCTATGTCACAGGAAGAGACGGCGGCTATGGAAACATATGTCACTGAATCTCTGAGACAGGGATACATTCGGCCATCCACTTCCCCTGCGTCATCGAGTTTCTTTTTTGTGAAGAAGAAGGATGGTGGCTTATGCCCGTGCATTGACTACCGTGGTCTAAATCAGATCACAATAAAATACAGCTATCCATTACCTCTGATTGCGAGTATGACGGAGTCATTGCACGGGGCGCGCTTCTTCACTAAATTGGATCTCAGGAGCGCGTACAACCTGGTGCGTATCCGGGAGGGAGATGAGTGGAAGACAGCATTTAGTACCACCTCAGGGCACTATGAGTACCTCGTCATGCCATACGGTTTAATGAATGCTCCTTCAGTCTTCCAATCATTTGTGGACGAGATTTTTCGGGACTTGCATGGACAGGGTGTAGTGGTGTATATTGATGACATTCTAATGTACTCCGCTACACGAGCCGAGCATGTGTCCCTGGTGCGTTGAGTGCTTGGTAGACTGTTAGAGCATGACCTGTATACGAAGGCGGAGAAATGTCTGTTCTTCCAGGAGTCCATCTCCTTCCTGGGACATCGGTTGTCCGCGTCAGGGGTGGAGATGGAGATTGACTGCGTTTCTGCCGTGCGTAATTGGCAGACTCCCACCACGGTGAAGGAAGTGCAGCAGTTCTTGGGTTTTGCCAATTACTACCGGAGGGGGGTCCGGTGCGTCTGCAGTGGTCGGCTGAGGCGGACAGGGCGTTTAGACATCTGAAGGACCTGTTTACCTCGGCTCCGGTGCTGGCACATCCGGATCCCTCTTTGGCGTTCCAAGTTGAGGTGGATGCGTCCGAGGCTGGGATCGGCGCTGTGCTGTCTCAGCGCTCGGGTACGCCACCAAAACTCCGCCCCTGTGCTTTCTATTCTAAGAAGCTCAGTCCGGTGGAGCGCAATTATGACGTGGGGAACAGGGAGCTGTTGGCTGTGGTTCAGGCCCTGACGGTGTGGAGGCATTGGCTTGAGGGGGCTAAACACCCTTTTCTCATTCTGACTGACCATCGTAACCTTACCTGGAGTACATACGGGCAGCGAGGAGGCTGAACCCTCGCCAGGCAAGGTGGTCTATGTTTCTCTCCCGATTTGTATTTAAGCTCACCTATAGACCAGGGTCACAGAACGCTAAGGCAGACGCCCTGTCCCGACTATATGACACAGAGGAGAGGTCCATTGAGCCCACTCCCATACTCCCGGAGTCTTGTCTGGTGGCACCGGTGGTGTGGGAGGTTGATGCGGACATCGAGCGGGCGTTACGTACCGATCCTACTCCCCCACAGTGTCCAGAGGGTCGGAGGTACGTGCCGCTCGAGGTTCGCGATCGATTGATATATTGGGCTCACATGTCACCCTCCTTTGGTCATCCTGGTATTGGTCGGACAGTGCACTGCCTTAGTGGGAAGTATTGGTGGCCCACTTTAGCTAAGGACGTGAGGGTTTATGTTTCCTCTTGCTCGGTGTGTGCCCAGTGTAAGGCGCCTAGACACCTTCCCAGAGGGAAGTTACAACCCCTACCCGTTCCACCACGGTCGTGGTCTCACCTATCGGTGGATTTTGTCACGGACCTTCCCCCTTCCCAGGGGAACACGACGATCTTGGTCGTTGTGGATCGGTTTTCGAAGGCCTGCCATCTCATTCCTATGCCAGGTCTCCCTACTGCCCTACAAACTGCTGACGCCCTGTTCACACACGTTTTCCGGCACTACGGGGTGCCTGAGGATATAGTGTCTGATCGGGGTCCCCAGTTCACCTCTAGAGTCTGGAGGGCGTTTATGGAATGTCTGGGGGTCTCGATTAGCCTTACCTCAGGTTTTCACCCCGAGAGTAACGGGCAGGTGGAGAGAGTGAACCAGGATGTGGGTAGGTTTCTGAGGTCCTATTGCCAGGACCGGCAGGAGGAGTGGTCAGGATATATTCCCTGGGAAGAGATAGCCCAAAACTCACTCCGCCACTCCTCCACTAACCTTACGCCTTTCCAGTGTGTGCTAGGTTATCAGCCGGTCCTGGCACCTTGGCATCAGAGCCAGATCGAAGCCCCTGCGGTGGACGAATGGTTTCGGCGCTTGGAAGAAACCTGGAACGCTGCGCATGTCCATCTGCAGCGGGCTATCAGGCGGCAAAAGGCGAGCGCCGATCGCCACCGCAGTCAGGCTCCGGTGTATGCACCGGGAGATCGGGTCTGGCTCTCGACCCGAAATCTGCCCCTTCGCCTGCCCTGCCGGAAGCTGGGTCGGCGGTTTGTGGGGCCATTTAAAGTCCTGAGGAGATTGAACGAGGTATGCTATAGGTTACAACTGCCCATTAATTACCGCATTAACCCCTCGTTCCATGTGTCTCTCCTCAGGCCGGTGGTGGCTGGTCCACTTCAGGAGAATGAGATACGAGAGGCTCCTCCGCCCCCGTTGGACATCGAGGGGGCTCCGGCGTACTCAGTCCGTTCCATCTTGGATTCGAGGCATCGGATGAGGGGCCTGCAGTACCTCGTGGAGTGGGAGGGGTACGGTCCGGAGGAACGGTGCTGGGTCCCTAGGAGGGACATCCTAGATCCCTCCATGTTGAGGGACTTCCACCGGAGTCATCCGACTCGCCCTGCTCCGCGTCCTCCTGGCCGTCCCCGAGGCCGGGGTCGGCGCACTGCTGGAGCCGCGCGTCAATGGGGGGGGTACTGTCATGGAATCAGCTGAGGCTGCCCCTCCTCCTTGCTCGGGCAGGCTTCGGCGTTCGTTGTCCCCGGAGTACTAGCTGCCACCGATCTATGTTTCGGTGTTTGTCTAGTTTGTCCTGATTGTTTGCACCTGTTTCCCATTATGTTATATTGTATTCCCTTTATAAAACCCTGTCTCTCATTGGTTATTGTGTGTGATTGTTTTCCGTTAGGGCGGCAGTGCTGGTTGTATGCGTTATTTGTTCCTCCCTGTTTGGAGGTTTGTTTTGTACGTTCTTTACTGTGTTAAGTAAAGTACGTTCTGCCAGTAGTTCGGTGTCCTGCGCTTGACTTTGTTTCCCGCATACACGTCACCTTGACATAAACATACCTGAATTTGTCCAATAGAAACTCTCGTTTGCAACTGTTGGATTAATCAGCTAGATACAGGCAAGAGTGTGCAAGGCGGTATTGAATGTGTCACTGTCTGTCCATGTGTCACTGTCTATCACCTCAAATCTCAAGCCTTAAACCTATGGCTGTTGACTAAACAGCGCCGGAGAAGATGGCTGCCGTTTTACAGCCCTCTAACCAATTGTACTATTATGTGTGTTTTTCCTCGTTATTTGTAATTTATTTTGTACATAATGTTTCTGCCATCGTCTCTTATAACCAAAAAGAGCTTCTGGATATCAGGACAGCGATTACTCACCTCGTATTGGACGAAGATTTTTTCTTCAACGAGGCGGCCGCGAAGGATATCATACAGACACCCGACAAGGCCCAAATCCCCGTCATTCGCGTGAGGAAGAGACAGAGATATCGTGGACGTAGATCGGGGTGCCTTGTAAGGATCCGACGGCGAGAGAGTAAACTGCCTCTTCCATCAATCCTATTAGCCAACGATCATTTGAAAATAAATTGGATGACCTAAGATTACGGTTATCCTACCAACGGGACATTAAAAACTGTAATATCTTATGTTTCACCGAGTCGTGGCTGAACGACGACATGGATTTCATACAGCTAGCGGGCTATACGCTACATCAGCAGGATAGAACGGCTGACTCTGGGATAGGGGTGGCGGTCTGTGTATATTTGTAAACAACAGCTGGTGCACAAAATCAAATACTAAGGAAGTCTCGAGGTTTTGCTCGCCTGAGGTAGAGTATCTTATGATAAGCTGTAGACCACACTATTTACCAAGAGAGTTTTCATCTATATTTTTCATAGCTGTCTATTTACCACCACAAACCAATGCTGGCATTAAGATTGCACTGAATGAGTTGTACAAGGCCATAAATCAACAGGAAAACGCTCATCCAGATGCAGCGCTCCTAGTGGCCGGGGACTTTAATGTAGGGAAACTGAAATCCGTTCTACCTAATTTCTACCAGCATGTTAAATGTGCAACCAGATGAAAAAAAACTCTAGACCACCTTTACTCCACACACAGAGACGCATACAAAGCTCTCCCTCGCCCTCCATTTGGCAAATCTGACCATAACTCTATCCTCCTGATTCCTGCTTATAAGCAAAAACTAAAGCAGGAAGCACCAGTGACTCGGTTAATAAAAAAGTGGTCAGATGACGCAGATGCTAAGCTACAGGACTGTTTTGCTAGCACAGACTGGAACATGTTCCGGGATTCTTCAGACAGCATTGAGGAGTACACCACATCAGTCACTGGCTTCATCAATAAGTGCATCGATGATGTCGTCCCCACAGTGACCGTACGTACATACCCCAACCAGAAGCCATGGATTACAGGAAACATCCGCACTGAGCTAAAGGGTAGAGCTGCCGCTTTCAAGGAACGGGACTCTAACCCGGACGCTTATAAGAAATCCCGCTATGACCTCTGACGAACCATCAAACAGGCAAAGAGTCAATACAGGACTAAGATTGAATCGTACTACACTGGCTCTGACGCTCGTCGGATGTGGCAGGGCTTGAAAACGATTACAGACTACAAAGGGAAGCACAGCCGCGAGCTGCCCAGTGACACAAGCCTACCAGACGAGCTAAACCACTTCTATGCTCGCTTCGAGGCAAGCAACACTGAAGCATGCATGAGAGCACCAGCTGTTCCGGATGACTATGTGATCACACTCTCCGTAGCCGATGTGAGTAAGACTTTTAAGCAGGTCAACATTCACAAGGCTGCAGGGCCAGACGGATTACCAGGACGTGTACTCCGAGCATGTGCTGACCAACTGGCAAGTGTCTTCACTGACATTTTCAACATGTCCCTGACTGAGTCTGTAATACCAACATGTTTCAAGCAGACCACCATAGTCCCCGTGCCCAAGGACTCTAAGATAACCTGCCTAAATGACTACTGACCCGTAGCACTGACGTCTGTAGCCATGAAGTGCTTTGAAAGGCTGGTCATGGCTCACATCAACAGCATTATCCCAGAAACCCTAGACCCACTCCAATTTTCATACCGCCCCAACAGATCCACAGATGATGCAATCTCTATTGCACTCCACACTGCCCTTTCCCACCTGGACAAGAGGAACACCTACGTGAGAATGCTATTCATTGACTACAGCTCAGCATTCAACACCATAGTGCCCTCTAAGCTCATCACTAAGCTAAGGATCCTGGGACTAAACACCTCCCTCTGCAACTGGATCCTGGACTTCCTGACGGGCCGCCCCCAGGTGGTAAGGGTAGGTAACAACACATCTGCTACACTGACCCTCAATACGGGGGCCCCTTAGGGGTGCGTGCTCAGTCCCCTCCTGTACTCTCTGTTCACCCATGACTGCATGGCCAGGCACGACTCCAACACCATCATTAAGTTTGCTGACGACACAACAGTGGTAGGCCTGATCACCGACAACGATGAGACAGCCTATAGGGAGGAGGTCAGAGACCTGGCCGTGTGGTGCCAGGACAACAACCTCTCCCTCAACGTGACCAAGACAAAGGAGATGATTGTGGACTACAGGAAAAAAAAGAGGACTGAGCACGCCCCCATTCTCATCGACGGGGCTGTAGTGGAACAGGTTGAGAGCTTCAAGTTCCTTGGTGTCCACATCACCAATGAACTATCATGGTCCAAACACACCAAGACAGTCGTGAAGAGGGCACGACAAAGCCTATTCCCCCTCAGGAGACTGAAAAGATTTGGCATGGGTCCTCAGATCCTCGAAAAATTCTACAGCTGCACCATCGAGAGCATCCTGACTGGTTGCATCACCGCCTGGTATGGCAACTGCTTGGCCTCCGACCGCAAGGCACTACAGAGGGTAGTGCGTACGGCCCAGTACATCACTGGGGCCAAGCTTCCTGCCATCCAGGACCTCTATACCAGGCGGTGTAAGAGGAAGGCCCTCAAAATTGTCAAAGACTCCAGCCACCCTAGTCATAGACTGTTCTCTCTGCTACCGCACGGCAAGCGGTACCGGAGTGCCAAGTCTAGGTCCAAAAGACTTCTCAACAGCTTCTACCCCCAAGCCATAAGACTCCTGAACAGCTAATCATGGCTACCCGGACTATTTGCACTGCCCCCCCACCCCATCCTTTTTACGCTGCTGCTACTCTGTTAATGATTTATGCATAGTCACTTTAACTCTACCCACATGTACATATTACCTCAACTACCTCAACTAGCCGGTGCCCCCACACATTGACTCTGCACCAGTACCCCCCTGTATATATAGCCTCCCTACTGTTACTTTATTTTACTTCTGCTCTTTTTTTTCTCAACACTTTTTTTGTTGTTGTTTTATTTTAAAAAATAAATGCACTGTTGGTTAAGGGCTGTAAGTAAGCATTTCACTGTAGTGTCTGCACCTGTTGTATTCGGCGCATGTGACCAATACAATTTGATTTGATTTGATTTGAATGACAGTCATCCAATATGCTGTAATACTCCCGAGTGGTGCAGCGGTCTAAGGCACTGCGGTGCCATATTGGATGACTGTCATTCATATTCCATTCACCCAGTTCAATGTAACAGCGATAGGTTTAGGCTACTACATGATACTCAAATTTTCCCTATACCCATCATGAGGTTGCTACAACCTAGCCTATGAATGAAAGTTTACAACGTAGGTGTACTGTATCTAATTTTTCCAACAGTCAGGTCAAGGCATTTAATATTTGGTGGACAAGAACAAACTATGCATTCATGAGAATAAAAAATATACACTTGGTGCAAAGAAAACTCTCAATAAATAAAGAAATATAAGGGGGGGTCAGAACTGTGGATAAGTAACATAATAGAAAGTACACATCCACACTGAGGTTTTCAAACACCTGTACTGTGTTAGTCTTATGACTCAGGTTCTCAGGTCCAGAATAATTCCAGCCACTGTTAACAGGCAGGTTTGGGTTCTGACCCAATAAGGATTTGGAACCATTGAGGTCCAGTATGTCTCACTTCAGCTCCAGGTACTGGGGTAAGACATTGTTCCAGAACTGTTGGGATTCTTGGGTACTGTTGGCCTGTTTTCCCCCTGTGGTCCTCTGCTTGGTACGGGCCGCTGGTTTGGGTTTCTCCCTCTGGGTATCTTCCTTCCCTTTCCTGCTGGGGGGAGCTGCTTTAGGTGGTACGCTCTTTGAGCCTTTCTTTTTCCCTTTTGCAGATTTTATCGCTTCCTCTTCTTCTTCTTCCTCCTCCTCTTCTCCTTCTTTAATATCTTTCTCTTCTTTTTCTTCCTCCTCTTCTTCTTCTCCTTCCTCTTCACCTTCCTCCTCTCCCGCTCCTGTTTCCTCCTCCTCCATCTCCCCTTTCTGTTCCCCTGCACCCTCTTCTTCTACTTCACCATCACTTTCTTTCTTTTCATCTCCCTTCTCCTCCCCCTCTTCTCCACCCTCCTCTCCCTCTGTGTCTTTTCCCTCCACTTCCTCTCTATCTTTTTCTTCTTCCTCCTCTTGCCTCTCCCTTTCCTCTTCTTGTTTATTTGCTTCCTCCTCTCTCTCTTCATCCACTTCTATTTCCTCTTTCTCATCTTCCTGTTTTTCACCATCTTCCTCTCCTTCTCTATCCCCCTCTCCTTCCTTCTCTCCATCATCATCTCCTTTCTCCTCTTCACCCTCCTCCTCCCCTTCACCCTCCTCCTGCCCTTCACCCTCCTCTTCCCCTTCACCCTCCTCCTCCCCTTCACCCTCCTCTTCCCCTTCACCCTCCTCTTCCCCTTCACCCTCCTCTTCCCCTTCACCCTCCTCCTCCCCTTCACCCTCCTCTTCCCCTTCACCCTCCTCTTCCCCTTCACCCTCCTCTTCCCCTTCACCCTCCTCCTCCCCTTCACCCTCCTCTTCCCCTTCACCCTCCTCCTCCCCTTCACTCTCCTCTTCCCCTTCACCCTCCTCTTCCCCTTCACCCTCCTCCTCCTCCCCTTCACCCTCTTCCTCCCCTTCTCCTTTCTCATCTTCTTCTCCCTCCTCTTCTTCATCCTCTTCCTCACTTTTTTCATCTTCAAGTTCTTCCTCTCCACTAGCCTCTTCCTCCTCTGTCTCATCATCCTCTCCTCCCTCCTCACCCTCTTCGACTTCACCGTCCTCTTCCCCTTCCTTTTCATCCTCTTCTTCCTCACCCTCAACTGCTTCCTCTTCCTCCTCTCCTACATTGTCCTCACCTTCTCCACTTTCTGCATCCTTTCCCTCATCGTCATCCTCTTCTCCTTCCTCCACCTCACTTACACCTGCTTCCTCCTCCTCTTCTTCACTTTCACTACCTTCCTTATCCTCTCCCTCTCCTTCCTCCTCTGTTCCACTCTCTCCCTCTCCTTCCTCCTCTCCTGACTCAGTAGCTTTACTTTCTTCACTCTCTGCTTCTTCTGCTTGCTCATCTTCCTCCTCTTCTGCTGATCCCTCACTCTTGCTCTCAGCCTCACTTCCTGATTCATCAACACCCTCCTCCTTTTCATCCTCACTCTCATTGCTCTCCTCCTTTTCATCCTCACTCTCATTGCTCTCCTCCTTTTCCTCTTTGTTTTCATCCTCACTCTCTTCATCACTGCACTCTTCTTCACTCTTATCCTCCTCTTCCCCCTCTCTACTTGTCCCAGAACCACTCTCTCCTTCCTCGCCTTCCGCATCACTCTCTTCACTCTTCTCCTCCCCCTCCTCCTCTAGACTTGCCTCAGAATCACTCTCTTTGCTCTCCTCCCCCTCTACTGTCCCCTCAGAATCACTCTCTTTGCTCTCCTCCCCCTCTCCTGTCCCCTCAGAATCACTCTCTTTGCTCTCCTCCCCCTCTACTGTCCCCTCAGAATCACTCTCTTTGCTCTCCTCCCCCTCTACTGTCCCCTCAGAATCACTCTCTTTGCTCTCCTCCCCCTCTACTGTCCCCTCAGAATCACTCTCTTTGCTCTCCTCCCCCTCTCCTGTCCCCTCAGAATCACTCTCTTTGCTCTCCTCCCCCTCTACTGTCCCCTCAGAATCACTCTCTTTGCTCTCCTCCCCCTCTACTGTCCCCTCAGAATCACTCTCTTTGCTCTCCTCCCCCTCAGAATCACTCTCTTTGCTCTCCTCCCCCTCTCCTGTCCCCACAGTATCACTCTCTTTGCTCTCCTCCCCCTCTACTGTCCCCTCAGAATCACTCTCTTTGCTCTCCTCCCCCTCTCCTGTCCCCACAGTATCACTGTCTTCTGCTTCTCCACCTTCATTCTCTTCACTGCTCTCTTCCAGACCCTTACTACTCCTGTCATCCTCATCCCCCTCTTCTTTTCCCTCTTGTTGGGTGCTCTCCATGTCTGTCCCATCCCCCTCTCCATGTCTCTTTGTGGAATCTTCAGCTTCATCATCCTCAACCTCTGACCTTTGACCTCTACTAGTGTTCTCATCGTCATCAACCTCGGCCTGACCTCCTGACCTGTCACTAGCAGCATCTGTGGTGTCTGGGTTCTTCTCAGAACTCCTGCTCCCTGCTTCCTGATCAGAATACCCGAGAACGCTGATGCGGACGGCGGTCCTCTTGCTTTGCGCTACTGCACTGGGATCTGATGTTGAAGAGAAGGATGAGGAGGAGGAGGAGGAAGGCTGGGTGATGGCGCTCTGTTTGGTGAACCTCTCTACCCGGCTGGACCGTCGAGGAGGGATAGAGGTGGCTGTGTCACTCTCCGACTGAAACCCCCTCACACTTGTCACTGCCTCACTCAGGACCCCCATGGTTACGCCCGCCATCCCCACGGCTGGAAGGAGAGAGGCTGCATCACTGAGAAATCCTCCCCAGCCAGGCTCCCCCTCCTGGGATTCACCAATGGTATCTTCCCCCCGGACCGCCACTCTATCCTTGACCTGAGAGACAACCAGTGGCTCTCTAAGCTCAGACTTCGCTGACTTCTTATCCCGAGCATTTTGAGGCATTGCATCTGATAATGACAGTGATGCAGATGGTAATTCGGCCTTTGAGGTAGGTTCTACTAAGATTGGTTGGCTGGAAACCCCTGTTGGCTTGCTTTTCATTTTCACCGAGGTTCCCTTCAACTTAGTCAGTTTAGCTTTAACCTCTTCAGGTTTAGTCACACTTTTTGTTTCTGTGACTTTGCCTTTATCTTTAACAGTCACTTTGTTCCCCTCTGTTGTCCCTGACTCTTTGAGAGTAATAGACTCTTCCGTCTTTTGTTCATTCACCTCTTTTGCCTTCCTTTTTCCCTTTATTCGAGTGCTTTTACCTTCAGATGGTTTGTTCTTATCTACAATCTCCTTAGGAATCCTCTTTACATTCAAAGGAGTGCTTTCAGCCACAGTTTTAATTGGAATTGGCTCCTTTTCCACTGGTTTACCTTTAACTTTGACTTGAGAGGATTTGACCTCTTGAATGTTACTTTTCACAGGGTTGGACTTGACCTCTAATTGTTTACCTTTAACTTTGACTGGAGCGGACTTGACCCCTTGAAGTGGTTTATTTTGAACTTCAATAGTTTTAGTATCTTCCTCTGCAATTTTGGATTTCTTGTCTTTGGACTCCAAACTTTTAGTTTTGATGGGAGTGCTGGTCGCCTCGGACTCCTTACCTTTGACCTTTACAGGGCCTTTACCGTTCATCTCTGTACCTTTATTCACCTCAGACAGCTTGCTTTGATCATGCTTTGGAGTGCTGGGTTTAGACATCGATATCTGGATCTGACTGTGTTTAGGAGTGCTAGGTTTCGATACAGATAACTTGCTTTGTTTCATTGCAGGTATACTTAGCTTAGACCCTGCTTTACCTGTGCTTTGAGGATTGCTCTCTAGTTTACTGGTGTTCACTTTAAGGCCAGCCTTTTCTGTTGTTAAAGTGATGTTCTCCTTGCCCCTGGCTGGGGTTTGGGAGGTCTGAGGGGTCTTTAGTGGTTTGGGGCTCTTTGTGGGCATGGCCTCTGCCTTTAACGAACTGGAACCTCTCAGAAACTCGGTGGGAAGGGCCTTATAGGAAGGTAGCTCCGCCTTCCTGTTGGTCAGGGTTCGTTTAACCTCCCTCTCTGCCTCCTTCACAGCTCTCCTCAGAGCCCGACCCTTTTTATGTCCCTGGAGAGATGAGAAAGAGAGAAGGAGACAGAGAGAGAGAGAGACAGAGAGCGAGAGAGAGAGAGAAAAAGAGAGGAGGCAGATAGAGAGAGAGAAGGAGAAAGAGAGTGAGAGAGAGAAAGAAGGAGGCAGATAGAGAGAGAGAGAGGAGACAGAGAGTGAGAGAGAGAAAGAGGAGGAGGCAGATAGAGAGAGAGAGGAGACAGAGTGAGCGAGAGAAAGAGAAGGAGGCAGATAGAGAGAGAGAGAGAATATTCAGAGTAGAGGAAGAAAGAGAGGATTTGAAACAGTAAAGTGTAAAGCAGAATAAAGGAGCCAAATGTAGAGTGAAAGAAAGAAGAAAAGAAGAAAGGAAGACAGACATGTAGACGCCAGTCCTTCCTTCCTGTCCCTTACAGTAAATACAGTAACATACCTTATCCTTCTGCCCTGCCAATGTAGTCCCAGTCTCATCGCCAGAATCTCCTCTCGATAGTGATGCCTGCCTCAAAAAGAACGGGACACAAGTCTCACAACCAAACTCAACATCTCATTTAACTATGTTGAGATACGTTAATAACCTACATACAAGCTCTTACGTGAAACAACTATAAAGGGTTATAACACAAAAGCCAGAACCTTCCTTCCATCAGCAACGTAAACAAAGTGTGCGTAGTCAGCTTTCCTGCAGTCAAACATAAGAACTGCATAACAGAATAAAAAGCAGAGGCTGGTAGGAAGAACTACGACACGTGGCGATGAAATCCGTCAATTTTTTCCTCTATCCCTGCTGGAAATAAATGATAATCCAAGTTAATGAGAGGTTATTGAGGTGTGATGCAAAAGCGGACCGATTCGCTCATTGCCATGGCAACCTTTATTAGAAGCCTTGCCATTCAGCCCATTAACACATCCACCTTCATCATCGCGTGCCAAACTCCTCACGTATTACACCTCAGAGGCTCTCTATGGAATAGATGAAACACGTATGCACTACGGAGCCAGGAAGTGCTGTGTGTGTATGTTGATGGGAAGGATGGCGGCAGGGACAGGGGTTAAGCTGAAACCCATTTGTTTATTGGCATCTGTAGCACTGAAGCTGCAACAGGAGATTTATTACATGTTTCCTTGGAAAAGCAAATGAGCGAGACAGACGCAGAGACAGATGGAGAGACCCCAAACCAAGCGCAATTAAAATGAATGGTTTCAGATTTCACCCCCAGTGTTCCACCAAATGGAAAATGCCCCCCTATGCCTAATCTCACACACTCCCTGTTCACCCACGACTGCCTGGCCAAGCACGACTCCAACACCATCATTAAGTTTGCTGATGACACAACGGTGGCAGGCCTGATCACCGACAACGATGAGACAGCCTATAGGGAAGAGGTCAGAGACCTGGCAGTGTGGTGCCAGGACAACAACCTCTCCTTCAACGTGAGTAAGACAAAGGAGATGATCGTGGACCACATGAAAAGGAGGGCCGAACACGCTCCCATTCACATCGACGGGGCTGTAGTGGAGCGGGTTGAGAGTTTCAAGTTCCTTGGTGTCCACATCACCAACAAACTATCATGGTCCAAACACACCAAGACAGTCATGAAGAGGGCACGACAACGCCTTTTCCCCCTCAGGAGACTGAAAAGATTTGGGACGGGTCCCCAGATCCTCAAAGAGTTCTACAGCTGCACTATCGAGAGCATCCTGACCGGTTGCATCACCGCCTGGTATGGCAACTGCTCTGCATCTGACCGTAAGGCACTACAGATGGTAGTGCGTACAGCCCAGAACATCACTGATCACTAGGGCCAAGCTTCCTGCCATCCAGGACCTATATACTAGGCGGTGTCAGACGAAGGCCCAAAAAATGGTCAAAGACGCAAGCGGTCCTGGAGCGCCAAGTCTAGGTCCAAAAGGATCCTTAACAGCTACTCGCTGTTTATTATCTATGCATAGTCACTCTACCCTTACCTACATGTACAAATTACCTCAACTAACCTGTACCCCTGCACATTGACTCGGTACCGGTACCCCCTGTATATAGCCTCATTATTGGTATTTTATTGTGTTACTTTTTATTTTTTGCTTGAGTTTATTTGGTAAATAATTTCTTAACTCCATTTCTTGAACTGCATAGTTGGTTAAGGGCTTGTAAATAAGCATTTCACGGTAAGGTCTACACCTGTTGTATTCGGTGCATGTGACAAATAAATTGTGATTTGATTTGAATAAGCACGAATCCGGAATCCTCCAACCAAGATTTCTAGAAAACCTGATATTTTAGGGAAAGTTACTGTAACTTTACAGCCCTTGACCAAAGTAATGAGCCTTTATGATCCCAGGCCAAAGACATGGAGCTCACATACCTCAGACCATAGCAAGACAGCAAACAAACCTACACATAACACATACAGTGCCTTCAGAAATTATTCACACCCCTCGACTTCTTCCACATTTTGTTGTGTTACAGCCTGAATTTAAAATTGATGAAATTGAGATGTTGTGTCACTAGCCTTCACACAATATCTCATAGTGTCAAAGTGGAATTATGTTTTTAGAAATGTTGACAAATGTATTAAAAATGAAAAGCTGAAATGTCTTGAGACAATAACTATTCAACCCCTTTGTTATGGCAAGCCTAAATAAGTTCAGGAGTAAAAATGTGTTTAACAAGTCACATAATAAGTTGCATGGACTCTGTGTGCCATAACAGTATTTAACATGATCTTTGAATGACTACCTCATCTCTGTACCCCACACATACGATTATCTGTCACGTCTACTCCCGCTCCACCGCTCCAGCGCTCAACGTTGCCGGTTTACTAACCACCGGTCCTGGCAACCCATCATTACGCACACCTGGCAACCTTCATCACGCACACCTGCGCTTCATCATTAGGCACACCTGGACTTCTCACTTCCCTGATTACTTCCCCTTTATTTAGCCCTCTGTGTTCATCAGTCCTTAGGTGTTATTGATTGTCTCTCACCTTCTGCACCTGCTTTCTGACTCCTGGCCTATACGTAACATTATCTGTAAGGTCCCTCAGTCGAGCACTGAATTTCAAACACAGCAAAGACCAGGGAGGTTTTCCAATGCCTCGCTAAGGGCACTGATTGGTAGATTGAATATTCCTTTGAACATGGTGAAGTTATTAATTACATTTTGGATGGTGTATCAATACACCCAGTCACTATAAAGATACAGGCGTCCTTCCTAACTCTGTTGCCGGAGAGGAAGGAAACCGCTCATGGATTTCACCATCAGGCCAATGGTGACTTTAAAACAGTTACAGAGTTTAATGGCTGTGATAGGAGAAAACTGAGGATGGATCAACAACATTGTAGTTACTCCACAATACCAACCTAAATGACCGAGTGAAAGGAAGGAAGCCTGTACAGAATAAAAATATTCCAAAACATGCATCCTGTTTGCAATAAGGCACTAATGTAAAACTGCAAAAAATGTGGCAAACAAATTAACTTTATGTTCTGAATACAAAGCGTTATGTTTTGGGCAAATCCAACAACACATCACTGAGTACCACTCTTCATATTTTCAAGCATGGTGTCTGTATCATGTTATGGGTATCCTTGTCATCGGCAAGGACTAGGGAGTTCTTTAGGATAAAAAGTAACGGAATAGAGCTAAGCACAGGCAAAATCCTAGAGGAAAACCTAGTTCAGTCTGCTTTCCAACAGACACTGGGAGACACATTCACCTTTCAGCAGGTCAATAACCTAAAACACAAGGCCAAATATACACTGGAATTGCTTACCAAGATGACATTGAATGTTCCTGAGTGGCCTAGTTACAGTTTTGACTTAAATCGGCTTGAAAATCTATGGCAAGACTTCAAAATGTCTGTCTAGCAATGATCAATAACCAACTTGACAGAGCTTGAAGAATTTTTCAAAGAATATTGTGCAAATATTGTACAATCCAGGTGTGCAACGCTCTTAGAGACTTACCCAGAAAGACTCACAGCTGTAATCACTGCCAAAGGTGATTCTAACATGTATTGACTCAGGGGTATAAATACTGATGTAAATGAGATATTTCTGTATTTAATTTTCAAAAAATTTGCTAAAAGTTCTGAAAACATGTTTTCAGTTTGTCATTATGGGGTATTGTGTGTAGATGGGTGAGAAAAAAATATATTTAATCCATTTTGAATTCAGGCTGTAACACAACAAAATGTGTAATAAGTCAAGGGGTATGACTACATTCTGAAGGCACAGTAGTACACATAATATTTTATAATAAAGCCACTGTACTCACCAGGTTTAACAACGTGTCCTTTTCATCCTCCATATTCTCAATGAGCATCAGGCTGTCAGGGGCTTCTGTCACTGTGTCCTCGGTCCTCTCTGTAAAACACACAGAGAACATGGCTGCACTGGGATAGGTCATAGAATAGTTTTGCGAAAAGGAAAGATAGCATTGTAGGATTCAGCTAATATACCTGTCTGTGGTGGGGTGGGACTCCGAGAAGGGCTGGGGTGCCACTTAGACAGCGTTTTGGGGGATTGGTTGTCATCTGTGGGCTTTTTAAAGGGGGTTTTAGGGGTCAGTGTGGGGGCGGGGATGAGTTTAGGCATGGATTTGAAGGACCGTGAGGGGCTAATGGGTTCTTTAGACGTGGATTTTTGTGATTTTGACGGGGTGGGCTTCTTCTTAGGGCTGGACTTGGAGGAGAGTGAAGGGCTGGGAGGGTCTGGGAATGTGAATTTGGGTGACCGTGATGGTGTTAAAGGGGGTTTGCCTCTGGGTTTGAGTGACCGAGAGGGACTGGGGGCGTTGTTTGAGGAGGGATTGGAGGACAGTGAGGAGGTGGAGGGGTCTTTAGATGGTGTTCTGGAGATGCGGATGTTTCTTGACACGGGAAGGGAGGTGTTGAAGAAGCCAGACATCAGAGGAGGAAGGTTACGGAACATCTGGCCAAACTGATCGGGAGAACACTCCTGAAACTCACCACACAGAAAAGTTGAAAAAATATATAAACGGAACATGCAACAATTTCAACGATTTTACTGAGTTACAGTTCGTATAAGGAAATCAGTCAATTGAAATAAATGTATTAGGGCCTAATCTATAGATTTCACATGACTTGGCAGGTGCGCAGCCATGGGTGGGCCTGGGAGGGCATAGGCCCACCCACTTAGGAGCCAGGCACACCCACTGGGGAGCCAGGCCCAGCCAATCAGAATTAGTTTTTCCCCACAAAAGGGCTTTATTACAGACAGAAATACTCCTCAGTTTCATCAGCTGTCTGGGTGGCTGGTCTCAGAGGATCCAGCAGGTGAAGAAGCCAGATGTGGAGGTCCTGGGCTGGCGTGGTTACACGTGGTCTGCGGTTGTGAGGCCGGTTGGATGTACTGCCAAAGTCTCTAAAACGACGTAGGAGGTGGCTTATGGTAGAGAAATGAACATTCAATTCTCTGGCAATAGCTCTGGTGGACATTCCTGCATTCAGCATGCCAATTCCACGCTCCCTCAAAACTAGAGACATCTGTGGCATTGTGTTGTGTGACAAAACTGCACATTTTAGTGGCTTTTTATTGTCTCCAGCACAAGGTGCAACTGTGTAATGATCATGCTGTTAATCAGCTTCTTGATATGCCACACCTGTCAGGTGGATGGATTATCTTGGCAAAGGAGAAATGCTCACTAACAGGGATGTAGATACATTTGTGCACAAAATGTGAGAGAAATAAGCTTTTAGTGCGCATGGAACATTTCTGGGATCTTTTATTTCAGCTCATGAAACGTTACCAATACTTTACATGTTGCGTTTATATTTTTGTTCAGTACTAAATAATGGCTACATAAGGGCTCAGTTGCTCTCTCAGGCCATATTAGTCCTAAAGAGTAGTGATTGAGACTGGTACACATAAAGTAGGCAACTGCACATGACCATTACCAGAGAGGAAGAGGCGAAGCGAGAGGCTCCACTCCAGTCAAAATCTGTCCACGCGAGAATACAGCAATAAGCAAACCAAGTGGGGATTTTCCGTATGGAGGCCTAAGAGAACGTGTCAGATTTGGTCAACAAAAAAATGTGATTGTTAATTTGCTAAGTGAGGCTTATCTGATCGAATAGAAGTTTCGTAATGTTTAGGTTGTTACGAATGTACTTTTATAAGTGGCCGAACATGGCATCTCGGCAACTTTGAGAAAAATGATTTTATATCGGAGTTGTAGCCTCTCATTGGCTAGAATGTTCCCTCCTGATCTCGCCTCCTCCCGCCTGCCTTTCCGCATATCTGCCCTCTCATTGGCTAGAATGTTCCCTCCTGATCTCGCCTCCTCCCGCCTGCCTTTCCGCCTTTGCGACAACGTCTTCCATTGCTGGGTGTAGACCATCTCATCATTATATACAGTATCTCTGCAGAAATGTGAGGCAACATTGCTCCCTAGTGAAGGCAACCAAACACCACAACTCTGTCACTCCTTGTAAGCAACACTCCGGTTGTCCTTTCTGGAACTTTCTGATGTTTTGGCTCAGTGCTCACCCTCTCCCTGCGGCGGGCCCTAGCAGACAGGGTCCAGAGAGGAGGTGCGGTCGGTGGGGTGGGCATCAGAAGGGAGGGATCCATCAAGAGCAGCTCAGTGTAGGTCTCCAGAGCTTCCAGAATGGTCTCTGTGACATCATCCTCCTCTATCACCACATCCTCAACCTCAGGGGGTCTGGGCATAGCCAACACGAGCATGTGAGAGCTGCCACCTGCCACCTGAACACACATGCACAGTATTAGCACATGCACAAACACACACACACACACACACACACACACACACACACACACACACACACACACACACACACACACACAACAGACACTCACACACAACTTGACTCACTGACTGGACGCTGTATTTGAGGAATCGTGGGCACAGTGTTGGTCTGAACTGGTTGGTGAAGTTCTCTTCCCCCAGTCCTAGTTTACCATGGCGACCGTCCCCAAAGGTGTACAGAATCCCACTGTCTGGAGGGAGAGACATGGGGTCTCAATGGAACATGCTCAGGTTTCAAATGTCTGAATGACAACTTCTATTCAACAGTGTATACTTAGTAGAATAGATTAGAGTAGAATAGAAGCTTGCCTGTTATCACAGCGGTGTGATTCTCTCCACAGGTTACGTGACTGACTCTGCCATTCCGGAAGTGGTCCAGTGCTTTGGGCAGAGGTGCTTCGAACAGGAAGGTCCCGTGGCCCAGCTGCCCATGCTGACCCCGCCCAAATGTGTACACATCCTCCTCTGGAACACGGAGAGGAAGAGGAAGAGGAAGAGAGAGAGAGAGAGAGAGAGAGAGAGAGAGAGAGAGAAGAGAGAGAGAGAGAGAGAGAGACGAGAGAGAGAGAGAGAGAGGAGAGAGGAGTGTGAGAGGGAGAGAGGAGAGAGAGAGAGAGAGAGAGAGAGAGAGAGAGAGAGAGAGAGAGAGAGAGAGAGAGAGAGAGAGAGAGAGAGAGAGAGGGAGACAGTTACCAACTGGAAATGATTTGTGTCTGTACTGTTATTTTATTAACAGTACTGTATCTATGAGTTAGTATTAATAGTAATAGTATTTCCCAGAGGTATTTACTTGTGAGTGCCACTGTGTGCTCCCCTCCACAGGACACTTGGATGACCGGGTCCTGGATGCCTTCCACCTGCTGAGGGACTCTGTGATTGGCCAGCTGGTCAGGGAATAGACCCAGCCTTCCGTTCCCGCTCTCCCCAAATGTGTAGAGGTCCCCGTCCACTGGAACAAGCCCAAACCAACCACAATAACCCAGCCAAATTACTATATGACAACAGGTTAATGGTATGCATAAGGTTTAGCTCCCCAATTTAAAATAACCATGTGTGTGTTACCTGTGACGAACGCTGAATGGTAGTATCCACAGGACACCCAGGCCACTGGCTGCCCCACCATCACCTCTCTAGGCTCTGAGGTGTAGCTCTCGGCCCCCAGACCGATCTGGCCAACCGAGTTATCACCCCACATGAACAGCCTGCCATCCTCTGCCAACACACATACAACACAGCACACATACTGACAGAGAAGCTAGACCGACCGACAGACAGACCGACAAACACACACACAGTAGACAGGCAGTCTGTCTGTAATCATCCTTACCTGTCAGAGCAGCTGAGGTGTTGCAGCCAGCAGCGAGCATTTTGATTGGTGTGTGGTCAGAGAAGGGATGAATCAGGTGGAAGGTATTTGTGTCATCACAGTGTCCCAAACCAAGCTGCCCCTCCTGGTTACTGCCAGCACCATAAACCCGCCCACTCCCTGAGAAACATGGGCGAAAGCCTCATAAGTCATTGTAACGGCACATATTCATAACATCTTCTCTAGTAATGCAGAGTAAAATAACATGATTCTCATACATGTGCACACTGTTGTGTGGTCTCCCCCACATGCTGCAAACTTCACTTTTTCAGACTTCAACACTAAAGAAAAAACAAACATGTTTTAACGTTACAAAACTTTGCAAAACTTTCACAAAATGTGTGTCGAACATAATCCTTGTACATGATGGACTGACCTTTCACAGCAGTGGGCTTGTTGATGTTGACGTTGCTCTTTGACCCCAGTCCTAGCTGACCCCGGGTATTACTTCCAAACATGAACAGCCTGCCATGGCCTACAGGTAGGAGAAGAGTCAGTAGGTTACACTTATTTTCATAAACTGCTATTAAACATAATTATACAGTTTTTATGTATTTCTTTATTTGTGTCTTTGAACAGGTAAATACTATACATGCCTTGAAGTAAAAAGCATTTTGTTCATAACACTGTCTGATTATAGGTCCATTAATAAAGTGATAATTAACCATATATAATGATTTACAGGCATTTTATAAACAACAAACGAGCTATTTATTGATAGCGTTATACACAGTGCCCCCAAGTCAGCCAATCATATGGGAGAGTGTAGGCTACATTATTGATCACCTGTTACGACAGCAGTGTGATCACCCCCACACGAGATTTCTTCTGGATGGTCATTCTTCAGCCAGAATTTACTGGGCACATTGTCAGCAAACTTGCTCTTCCCAAAGGTGAAGATTGCTCCTGTTTCTGTTAGGGTAAAACATTTTTTTAGACAGGAGAGAAACTATGACATTTCATAGGAGTTTGAGGAAATATCAGGTGCTATAAGGTTGTACTAAATGACTTCACTACTAGGCTTTACAGCAGTAGGTAAATCCTAATGCCAACCGGTTGTCACGTATTTAAGTCGCTACAAGCCAGAAATAGCAACAGGTTAGCTAATGGTCACTACCACACATTACTGTCTGGTGCTAGTATAGCTACTATTTAGCTAAATAACAACCATATGCTTCAAAAAAGTGATTCAGACACTTGACAAGTTTCCTAACCAGGTATATCATCCTCCGTCTGCCCGGTCATCTCTCCCCTGGCGTCCGCTCACCTGTCACATTCCTCGGCAGAAACAACCTGCGGATTCGATTATGCTGAGCTGCGGGGCACCGGTCTATGGCACGTGACTTGACCAGCGTGCGCAACAATTGTGGAATCGGCGGTTCGCCTTCAAAATAAATGTCCCCCATTGAAACATGCAAAGGTGTAATTTTTATTTATTTAACCTTTATTTAACTAGGCAAGTCAGTTAAGAACAAATTCTTATTTACAATGACGGTCTACACCGGCCAAACCCAGACAACGCTGGGCCAATTGTGCGCCGCCCTATGGAACTCAGGCCTACCACTGTTGTGTCATCAGCAAACTTAATGAAGGTGTTGGAGTCGTGCCTGGCCATGCAGTCATGGGTGAACAGGGAGTACAGGAGGGGACTGAGCACGCACCCCTGAGGGGCCCCCGTGTTGAGGATCAGCGTGGCAGATGTGTTGTTACCTACCCTTACCACCTGGAGGCGGCCCGTCAGGAAGTCCAGGATCCAGTTGCAGGGGGAGGTGTTTAGTCCCAGGATCCTTAGCTTAGTGATGAGCTTTGAGGGCACTATGGTGTTGAACGCTGAGCTGTAGTCAATGAATAGCATTCTCACGTAGGTGTTCCTCTTGTCCAGGTGGGAAAGGGCAGTGTGGAGTGCAATAGAGATTGCATCATCTGTGGATCTGTTGGGGCGGTATGTAAATTGGAGTGGGTCTAGGGTTTCTGGGATAATGGTGTTGATGTGAGCCATGACCAGCCTTTCAAAGCACTGGTTATGAATGTTCCAGCCGTGGCTCCTCCTTTTATTCTGCAGAGTACCCTCGGGTGGTTCAGGCGCTTCCTTCCCTCCTTCTCCAGGCAGTTTATGTGGGCACTCCAGGACATGTTTTTTTGGAATGTGACCCCAAGGAACTTGGCTGGAGTGCCTTTCCATACAGTTTAAGGTGCACTTGCTTGGTGCTTTTGGGGTGCCTGGAGTCTTCAGAGGGTTGAGCTTGACCTTCCACAGATTTGCCCAGTTCTCGATCTCTGTTATTCTCTTCTGTAGCTTGTTTCCAGTATGGGCAACGTTTTTGGAGGAGGCCCAGTAACAGAGATCATCTGCCAACTGGGCCACTTGTCCGTCTCTTGGGTGGGGGTAATAAATATCACAGATGTATATTAAAAACAGTAGAGGACTGACGGCAGAGCCTTGGGGTACTCCCGCCACTGGAGAGAACCTGAATGATGTGGCTTCTTCCACCCTCACCGCTTTCTCCCGCTGATTTAAAAAACTGTTTAAAAGAATGATCATCTGAGTGGGGAGTTTCAGGTTCGTATCCGATAGTCTATAGATGAGCCCATTGTGCAACATCTTATCGAACGCCTTTTCAATGTCAAAGAAGACAGCCACCGTCACCTCTTTTTTGTTGAACCCTCTTTGTACAGCTTCAGTCAGCCTCAGGATGTTGTCAGTAGTTGATTTCTTCTTGACAATGAAGACATTTGGGACTGGTAGGGACATCTCAGGGCTTCATGCCCTCTTGTATCCCTCTTCTCCATGTATCTGTCTGGTGAAGGTCAGGTTTGGAAAGGTACAAGGGTGAGGGGGTGGTGGAGTTCTCCTTTATTTATTTTTATTTATTTATCTCAACTTGATTTGATTAAAACAAACTTGAATGGACTTAAAGTGCAGTAAAACCGCTGTTTATGTTGTTAAAATGTCCGCTTCAATTGCAGTGCCTATCAGTGGGAGTAAGATCTCTTCTTCCTGTAACCTATAGGAAATATAGTTGGCATGTAGGTTTCTCACTTATGGATGGCACAAATTGCTATATGTGGGAGGGGAATGGGCAGGGTATACGCAAATTAAATACTGTAGTATTTACTATAGTTAAAAAAGTGTCGTGTTTTTGCGGACTGTAGAGTTTTTGCGGATATTACTGTAGTATTTACTACAGTGTTTTTTTGTGGGGAGGGGGTAATACTGTAGTATTTACTATAGTATTCTACAGTATACTACAACATTCTCTGGTACGTACTACACATGATCGAGGGATACTACAGTGTGTAGTATAGTATTTTACAGTATACTACAGTTTACTATAGAATTCTATAGTAGGTACAGTAGAATTCTATAGTAAACTGCAGTATTTTTTGATGTGGGAAGACACTCACAGAACACAACTGTGAAGGGTTTTCACAAATATTAGCATCGTAGTGCTTATTGCTGGACAGTTGTGTTCTTTAGGTGTCACTGAGTAGGCTGATACCTCATTTCATGGACCCAAGATCCATAGGTAAGGCTGTACATTGTAATATGAATGTTCATAACGCACAAAAGGCTGAATAGTGAGGTGATTTCCCACAGTTAAAGTCCCGCAATAAGAGCTATGAGTATGATGCTAATATTTGTGTCTACTGTGGGAAATTATTCTCTTATATTTTAGATGTGCTGTTAGCTTAGAAAGAATACATTAATGATTAAACATAATAGGTTTGTGCTGTACTGATATAGACTGTTTAACATAACAAGCTGTGATTAATGTGGGGAACTATTAGGGGGTAGGCTGAGATAAGACTTGTGTCTCACATACACAAACACAGCCTCTTTGTTAGAACGCTCAAGGACATGTGTTCTGCTACAAAGATGTCTGAGGTTGCTGACTCTCTAGACAAGTTGCAAAACAACTAAACACCTGGCAACAGTGAAGCGCCAAGGGGATGGGACCAGCCTGTGTGCCAACGATAGGCTGAGTAAGTCTAAACCACGCTCAGTCTCTACTCTGATAGGCCAGCAGGGAGCGGGAACTATCTCTGTCAGAGTATTTAAAGAAGAACTTATAACAATGGACCAGTTCTCTGACTGCCCTGTGTGGTATTTCAGTGGACCCGTATATACGAACATCATATTTACCATTGAAGTGTTTTGCATTAATTAAAATACTAGTCTATTATAGAAGACGTGTATTGACCACTTTTTGTTCCAATACCAGATTTGAATTGACGCAACTTAACACTACTCTTCATAATTGTCATTTGTGGGTGTCACCGAGTAGGCTGATACCGCATTTCGGCAGGTAGCTTAGCGGTTAAGAGCGTTGTGCCAGTAACCGAAAGGTCGCTGGTTCTAATCCCCGAGCCGACTAGGTGAAAAATCTGTCGATGTGCCCTTGAGCAAGGCACTTAGCCCTAATTGCTCCTGTAAGTCGCTTTGGATAAGAGCGTCTGCTAAATGACTAAAATGTAAATGTAAATTTCATGGACCCAAGATCCATAGGTAAGGCTGTACATTGCAATATAAGTATACTCCCAATGCAATTCTGAAGTCTATACATCCACAGTGCGACTTCAACATTTTATTGGGTGTGTCAAATTAACTAATTATTGTCTTTTGTTAATTTATATAACATTCCAACCTTGTTTAGCATTTTCTAGTCCAATTGTGGCATGATTCCACTATTTTCACCCATTTGCATCAATTTCAAAGGGGACTTTTATTTTGAAGACGAACCGCCGATTCCACTATAGTTGCTCGCGCTGACGTGAATGTGCAAACGCCGTGAAGGAGGAGTGCCGTCACATCGAAGAGTAATCTGCGCCATTCGGAAAGAAACATTATTTCTGCAAAATATAAACGTTAGCAAATATTCGTTTGCAGAAATCAACCTACCATTCCACGTGCGATATTTTGGTGAGACGAAACCCCACCCACTCTACTCAGAGTTGATGCAGGCAACAACACACGCATGCTGTTTTCACTTTTTTCATGAAACTTTATTTTCTTTCAGATATCAATTCATACAATTATAGTATTTTAAGCTGTCATGACAACCAAAATACTTGCCATAAAGAATTCAGTGTTCTGTGGACTGAAGACTCTACAAAGCATCCATGCGAGGAATTTTAGGTAAGAGAATGAGTCAGAAACGTTGGCTAGCTAGCACGTGGATTAATTGGCAAAGTGTCAAAAGTGAGCTCAGTTGTCAAGCAAAGTAGTACAGTACAAGCTATTTCCATCGTTTGGCATTCAGAGTGCAACACTGTATTTGTTGTCGTGTTTTTGAGACTTGTAATGCACATTTTAAAATACTTCTCATTTGAATGGGGAGTCTATTTTTATCCTCTTGTCATTTGCAGCATTGGAGCACTAGCTCTGGGTCCGGTCAACCTCAAGGGTCGCAGTTTTCTGACTTTAAAAGACTTCAGCTCAGATGAGATCAAACATCTTCTATGGGTGTCAGGTGACCTAAAGCACAGGATCAAACATGAAAAACAGGTACAGTAAGGATGAATGTCACTAACAGAAGTTTTCATTTCAAATGGAAGATGTATATAGCACCACTGATCGAGTTCAAGTGAGATAACTGTCACTTCTATTTTCAGTACCTTCCTCTTCTTCAAGGGAAGTCGATTGCCATGATATTTGAGAAGAGGAGCACCAGAACTAGAATGTCCACAGAAACAGGTGTGAGAACATTTGTGTCAGGGTTTGGTCTATCTACGCTTTTGGAGTAGAGAAATACCAAAACAGCCACTGTGGTGGCCGAACAACGATGCTGATATGCTGTGTTGATAAGAAATCCGCTGACACTGTACTTTGATTATAAAGGTTTATTATATCAAAAGATTTCAGGGTCAATTTACAGATTTCTGCAGAATCTGGAGAACAACTAACCCAATCTCAAATATGATTATTCTCCCCGTCCTTTGTTGAAAACCTGGTATATATCCTTTGTAACATAAGATGGGTGTTTAGAATAGACCAATCCCTGGCTTCCACGTATCCAAGTCTCCTCTGTTTCAGGGGGCCCCTATAGTAATGCTTTCCAGATGTTTCAGCAAGGCAAAGTAAAGTTCATCTAACACACCATTTGCAAATGCCAGCCAAAATTATAAACTGTTCAGATACTACACCACACCACTCATGTTGGGTCATGCAATCACTTAGGGAGTGGTTCAATTAAAAGTAATTACAAAGTCTCTTACATCATTGTGGATATTTAAGATACAGGAAACACAAGTTCCCACATAGCTTTTTTGCTGTGAGGGGGTGGGGGTTGATGCATTGGAAAGTTCAGTTGCACTCATTCATGGGATCACAAAGCTGAATGGGTCAGGAGTCGGGACTAATACAGGACACAATGGAACTGCTGAAAAGACAAACTCTCCCTCCATTTGTGGCAATGTAACTCAGTTTCACTCACATTTTAGTCATTTAGCAGACGCTCTTATCCAGAGTGACTTACATGAGCAATTAGGGTTAAGTGCCTTGCTCAAGGGCACATCGACAGATTTTTCACCTAGTCGGCTCGGGGATTAGAACCAGCGACCTTTCAGTTACTGGCACAACGCTCTTAACCACTAAGCTACCTGCCGCCCACTCACGTCTCCCTACTTTATCGCTCCACTATTTCCTCTTGCCATCCTCACATTTTTATCTCAACCACAGAGTTTTCCCCCATTTGTCTGTTTTGTAAAGAGATACATTGCATTGCAGATAGAAATGCATGATGAATGGACACAGCTGTCTTCCATGTGGAATATGCTATTTATTTCTATCAGCAATAGTAACATTTTGTGCATTTGAATAAGCCCCTGTTATAATGTGTTCCTCCTGCAGGTTTTGCTCTGCTGGGAGGACACCCCTGCTTCCTCACGTCTCAGGACATCCACCTGGGAGTGAACGAGAGCAGCACAGACACAGCCAGGTCAGTCAGCCAGGGCCACAGCAATAGCCAACTTTTTGCTCCTTGACTACACCAGGTTATCATCACCATTGGAATCTAACTTTATAGTGTGTGTGCAGGGTTCTCTCTGGGCTGTCAGACATAGTCCTGGCACGGGTGTGCAGCCATAGTACTCTGGAGGAGCTGGTGAAGGATGCCTCCATCCCCATCATCAATGGCCTGTCTGACCTCTACCACCCCATCCAGATCCTCGCTGACTTCCTCACCCTGCAGGTACTGAAGCCTAACTGCAAATAGTTCTAAGTATCAGATATAGACAGGAGAGGTCTTTAAGGACACTCCTGACCTGTAAAACGACCTATATCTAAAACTGACCCTAACCTTAACCAAACCCTTAAAGGCCCAGTGCAGTCAAAAACGCGATTTTCCTGTGTTTTATATACAGTACCAGTCAAAAGTTTGGACACACCTACTCATTGTAAATAAGAATGTATTCTTAACTGACTTGCCTAGTTAAATAAAGGTTAAATAAAATAAATACATAAATAAAAATTCAAGGGTTTTTCTTTATTTTTACTATTTTCTACATTGTAGAATAATAGTGAAGACATCAAAACTATGAAATAACACATATGGAATCATGTAGTAACCAATAAATATTCTTCAAAGTATCCACACTTTGCCTTGATGACAGCTTTGCACACTCTTGTCATTCTCTCAACCAGCTTCATGAGGAATGCTTTTCCATCAGTCTTGAAGGAGTTCCCACATATGCTGAGCACTTGTTGGCTGCTTTTCATTCACTCTGCGGTCCAACTCATCCCAAACCATCTCTATTGGGTTGAGGTCGGGTGATTGTAGAGGCCAGGTCATCTGATGCAGCACTCCATCACTCTCCTTGGTCAAATAGCCCTTACACAGCCTGGAGGTGTGTTTTGGGTTGTTGTCCTGTTGAAAAACAAATTATAGGCCCACTAAGGGCAAACCAGATAGGATGGCGTATCACTGCAGGATGCTGTGGTAGTCATGCTGGTTAAGTGTGCCTTGAATTCTAAATAAATCACAGTGTCACCAATAAAGCACCATCACACCACCTCCTCCATGCTTCACGGTGGGAACCACACATGCGGAGATCATCCGTTCACCTACTCTGCGTCTCACAAAGACACAGCGGTTGGAACCAAAAATCTCAAATTTGGACTAATCAGACCAAAGGACAGATTTCCACCGGTCTAATGTCCATTGCGCGTGTTTCTTGGCCCAAGTGAGTCTCTTCTTATTGGTGTCCTTTAGTAGTGGTTTCTTTGCAGCAATAAGACCATGAAGGCCTGATTCACACAGTCTCCTCTGAACAGTTGATGTTGAGCTGTGTCTGTTACTTGAACTCTGTGAACCATTTCTTTGGGCTGCAATCTGAGGAGCAGTTAACTCTAATGAACTTATCCTCTGCAGCAGAGGTAAGTCTGGGTCTTCCTTTCCTGTGGCGTTGCGCATGAGAGCCAGTTTCATCATAGCGCTTGATGGTTTTTGCGACTGCACTTGAAGACACTTTCAAAGTTCTTGAAATTTTCCGGATTGACTGACCTTCATGTCTTAAAGTAATGATGGACTGTCGTTTCTCTTTGCTTATTTGAGCTGTTCTTGCCATAATATGGACTTGGTCTTTTACCAAATAGGGCTATCTTCTGTATACCCCCCTACCTTGTCACAACACAACTGATTGGTGCAAACGTATTAAGAAGGAAATAAATTCCACATATTAACTTTTAAGAAGGCACACCTGTTAATTGAAAAAAAGAGTCAGATCCTTAAGAGGTTAATTGTTACCCAGAAATGATTTGATATTGAGATAAAAACGTCTGCATTGGACCTTTAACCCTAACCTAATTTTAACCAATTCTGAAATGTAAATGCCGACATAGACTGAACCAGATTCAAAATGGCGCCGCTCTGTGTTTTGCAGGAGCATTATGGCTCGTTGAGTGGGCTGACTGTGAGCTGGATCGGAGATGGAAACAACGTCCTGCACTCCTTCATGATGACCGCAGCCAAACTGGGCGTCCATCTTAGAGTCGCCACGCCCAAGGTCTGACCATGCACGTACACATTCTCCCCCACTTCACCAGTTTTACTATACCTCCCCTACATCGCTCCTTTTCCTTTCCCTTCTTTATCTATTCATTTATTTGTAGTCGCCAAGCCACTGTGTTTTGTGGCTCTCTGTAGCTTCACTCTCAGACGTTATGACCTGTATAGTATTGGTAGTTGAGCTCTAACTAACCCCATCACTCTGCCCTGCCTGCCTCTCAGGGTTATGATCCAGACAGCAGCATCATTCAGGAGGCACAGAGACTCTCCAAACAGGTGAGAATTTCTAGACTAATGGCGTCGGACTCTTTATTAGGATTGTATTACCTGGTTATTGTTATGCTGATCGATACTAATGGTGTCAATACCAATAGCACAATGTCCTTCATTTTGTGTCTGCTGTGTGTCAGCATGGGACCCAGTTGCTCCTGACATCTGACCCAGTGGAGGCAGCTCGAGGCAGTAACGTCCTGGTGACAGACACCTGGGTCAGCATGGGCCAGGAGGAGGAGAAGAAACAGAGGATCAAGGACTTCCACGGCTACCAGATCACCATGCAGGTACATACAACAGTAGACTCATATAGTGAATAAATTGATGAGTATTCTCTTGCTGAATACTAACCCTCCCCCAGGCAGCCCCTACCTCTAACCCCTTCATGTATGTGCCTAGGGGTTAGGGGTAGATTTGGAATGAATCAAATAATCATGTCTCCCTGTTCTGTCCACCCCAGACAGGAAGTGTGGCGAAGCCAGACTGGACCTTCCTTCACTGTCTCCCACGGAAACAGGAAGAGGTGGACGACCAGGTGTTCTACTCCCCTCGCTCACTCGTCTTCCTTGAGGCTGAGAACAGGAAGTGGACCATCATGGTAAGCTGAGCTGCATACAGTAAAAATATGTAGTTAAATGTGGACTAATAGTAGTATTTGAATGAAGTTAAAGTTGCCTTTTTAGGAACTCAGTCGGGGTCTCAACTTACTGTTGAGTTAGAATAGTTGTGGTCCTCTGTAGCTCAATTGGTAGAGCATGGCGCTTGTAACGCCAGGGTAGTGGGTTCGATCCCCGGGACCACCCATACGTAAAAATGTATGCGCACATGACTGTAAGTCGCTTTGGATAAAAGCGTCTGCTAAATGGCATATTATTATATTAATAGTAGAATACACAAGGTGCAATTTCTAAATGTGGTTGTGCATCAGCAGTTTTTATCTTGTTATGTCAGTCACTCAATAAGTCCATGTCAGCTAAACATTTTTTGATTGGTAAGTTAGTCTAGCCAGCTGTCTAAACTTGTTGTAATCATGGTTGAATTACTGACCGGGGGGGCCCCATTGATTTTATTAGTCAGTCTCACTCAGATATCATATTAAAAACTGCAAACATTTCTCTCTGCCCCATGGAAAAATGTGTAGAATTGCAGCAAACTTGCTTTAAGACTGCAATATTTTCTCTATGTCTTATGTGTAGAATTGCAGGAAATTAACTCCAAAAAAATTTACATCTCCGCTGTCAAGAGCAGGGCTGTTAAAAACATTTGCTCACAAGGTAGGGGGTCCCACCAACAATAAATAACTTGGGGCCCCCAAAAGGCTACGGTCGGCTCTGACTGCATGTGTGGATATGGATGTGGGTACACAGACCCACCAGCCACTGCGGCCTCATGATGAGTTCAGATTTTTTTGTGGCCCCCACCCCCATCAAAGTTGCCCATCCCTGGTTGAAATGGACTGAGTGTTATCTTTAGGAGGGATTCTAAGAATACCCCTCTTACTTTCCCTTCTTTTATTTGTGCCTCATGCTCTCTTTATTTATCTTTCTTTCTTCATTGCTCTCCATCTCTCCAGGGTCTGATGGTCTCTCTGCTGACCAACTACTCCCCCCACATCCCCATGCCCAGGTTCTAACGCTATCCCTACATGCCAAAGGCATCCTAAGTTTACAGTTTTGTAATACTACAAAACAGCACTAGGTAAAGTACTTGATTGACTTTGTAGTCTGCCAGGTACATTGGAGCCAGTTTTAAAAGTGCAAACTCTAAGCCAAATCAAGTGCATTTAAAATGCGTATAAGTATTTTACAAATGTATTTGAACCAGGTCTGAATCTGAGAGAATAAAAGCTTGTTTCTTTGGATTGGACATGTGATTTGTAAACACAATTCTAGTTTGTTTAAGATGTTATGGAATTGATTTTGGGGGTACAAACAAATAAATACAAGTGCCTCAATGAACATGCTTCCTCTGTCCTTATAATACTACTTTCTTAGTTTACCAACAACTGCAAATTTGACCAGGTCTTTGGGGGGGAAATCCTTGCATTCCATGTGGTGCACCACAGAGATAGCTAGCACGTGCACCTAACGTTACTATGCTCAGATTTTGCTGTGAATATTCTATTTAACCTCGCACATACGGGTTGCATCCAAATAAACAGAATTACAATGTCATGCACGGATAAAGTTGGTAGAATGTAGGGCATAACTTGTTTGTGAGAAATTTAGCAGACTACACACCATTTGCAACAGAAGTCATGTCTACACTTGACACTTACATGCGACTTCTGCTATCAGAATTCGAAGCTCGCTTTGAAAAGACTGGTCTAGAAGCACAAAAGTCGCTTTGTGGTCTGATTGTGTTTAGATCTGGCTGACCACTTCAGGAGGTGGTCAGGGATGCATTGTGTGTGGATTTCTCCACAGTCTGGACGCAATCAGGCTACCAAAAGCGCATACAGTGGGCGACGTCATCAGCACTCCTCCCACAAGTCTCCAGAAAACATGTTTGTTATTTGTATTTTGAAATACGTTCCTAGCGATTGGGGAATGTGTTTTCTGGCCTCAAATGCTAGCTAATAATTAGAACAACTATTTTTTGTGCTTATAAGATAGCATATATACCTTGTTATTAGCTTGTACCTATAATTAATTGTTGATCAGTTAGGTAGCATGTTAACTAACTACCAATACACTGCTTAAAACTATAATTGTTCAGAATGTGTAGGTTTTCTAGTTAATAAGAAAAGAAATAAAATGTAATTGTTCAATGTGTAATTGTTCAATAATTCAATGTGTTGTGTTTAAAAATAAAAATATCTGATCATATAAAATGTGTTGTGTTTATATTACTTTTACAAATAAAAATATGATAATAAACATCTAAACTAACAAATGTCAAATCATAATTGTCGCCGAGATGGCCAGTCAATTTGAGTAACGTTATTGTGTGTTCAACGTAATGACGCACTCTGACGTTATCACGTAATGACGGCATCACGCAATGACATCACAACGTCATTTAGCAACAATCGACCTGCCTCAAGTAACTTCCCCTGAAAATTAGTTGGCAACATTGGACGGTTACCACTTTGGCTCCGGATAATAACGACCTGGGGGTTCGTGACGTTTATGAATGCAGTTGCGGAAAGAGCGATGCTAGCGCGAGTTATTTTGTTTACGAGATTATATCAGTATCCGAGTATTATCCCATGATGCAACACGGTAGAAATTATCTATAAATGTACTTTTTAATATCTAAACGGCTGTCTGATATCACAAAAGTAGGCGATGTACCAAATTCTGAATTTACGTTCGTGCACATAACCAAACGAATGACACCAAATATTTATGATGTTTCGTAGCATTCCAGGCATTGTAGGCATAGTAGTTTCCTCGCGCTTGTGTTCTGCGCTCAGTAAAACATGTTGCAATTAGACCATCGACCACAGGGTGGCAAAGTGTCAAACAACTCCCCAGATACGGTTTCCACAGCCACACAGTCAAAATGTGCTATATCGTAAAAATGTTGGTCTTCATTTAAGGTTAGGCAAAAGGTTAGCAGTGTGGTTAAGGTTAGGGTTAAGGTTACGTTTAAAATCGAATTTAAAGAAGGTAATTTTAGAAAAAGGTGGGGTTTAGCCATAATTATGACTTTGTGGATGTGGAATCTAGTGACGACCCCAGATATGGGGAAGATGACCCATACCCCGGTGGGTGAGACAAAGTAGCCTACTACTTCATCCACAACATGACAGAGTAGTAGGCTAAGCTACAGTAATAGCAAGTGGGAGAAAAGTTTTTCTTAGTAGTAAGTGTTACATGTATTTATGCATAAGCCATGCACATCACTCACTTGAAGTTTTTGTAGGTAGGCCTATATAGCTATGCTACAAGTAGTATACACATAAGTTGTTCACCACATCCACCAATGCATTAGACTACGTACAACCATTTGGCTAATTGTTATCATGAAGATTCAAGCTCTTTATCCAGACTTAATAGATGAACACTTAAGTTCTCAACTATCCAACCTTCATCAGGTGGGTGCACTCATTAGCCTAAGTAGCGTTTATTTATTTTTTACTCGCGAGATTTTATGATTACGTATTTGTACAAAATAATAACATCTATAAATAAATAACTAAACAACCCACAAGGGGTTGCCTATTTTTGTAAAAAAATATGTATATACTGTTTACAATGTCAAATACGTTTCTGTATCAGTTTAATTTTGTATGATTTAAATTTGATGAATTAAATAAGTTCAATTGGTCAGGCGTTGCCGTTTATTCATTAAAGATAGAAATGTATGACATAGCCACTCTGCACCACTGTCCTTGCTTTTCATCATAAAGTAAATTCAGACAATTACTGAACAGAAGTTTGTTAAAAAATTATCAGGGAAAGTGGGCCAATAAGCAACGTTGGGGACAGTTCCACATGAAAACCCCTACTTATAATTGTCAGTCACTCAATGCTGTTGCCAGCTATAACTTTTGAAAATGATCGCACTGCATCAGAAGCGTGAATTTAGTGCCAGGTCATGCGTACAAAACTCCATTCCTGAATTTGCAACTCGCCTCAAGAAGATTCATTTCTGAGTGCGTTGCCCATTTGTGTGCTCATTGTTAGCAGCAGCAAGCAGGCAGGGTGGCGTGTGCCTTCACGAAAAGGCACTCAAAGAAACATTACCACAATAACTACATTTGGAAAACGACGAAGGCATTTACTATTATTTTCTCGCTAAAATAGTGTTTTATATTCATTTGATAATGTCGGTGGGCATCGAGTCGGGATTCTCAAGTGAGGAGGTTCTGAACGTTCGCTTCCCACTCCACCGGGCGTGCAGGGATGGAGATATCGGTGCGTTGTGCTCACTTCTTCAGTGCACCTCAAACCCAGCGGACCTAGCCGTGGAGGACTCTTTCTACGGCTGGACACCCATACATTGGGCTGCTCATTTCGGAAAGGTCATATGATTCATAATTTTTTTAACCATGAAATTATAGAGAAAAGTGGCAAGGCCTCCAGCCACTATTTCTATAGACAGGCTGACACTGAATAATAAATATTTAGGTAGGTAGCTAGCTACCTAGTGTTAGCTAGGTAACGTCCCCCAATTTGATTAATTGTTGCCAGGAAATGGTTTGAAACATGACAGTACAGGTTGTACTTTGAAGGCTGCTCTTTCTCTATAGGCTAGTGTAATGTGAAATTTGACATTGGGACTGTTGAAAATGAACAGATTCAAGCAATCTACGAATATGTTAAAGCCATCGACAGCAAATATTTGTTATATCGGTGGCGACAGTGTGGCGGGCTCGATTGTTTATTGGTTGCAGTTGGAACCAATAACCTGCAACGCGCCAAAAATGCAGTTTACAAACGCGTGGATCCTTCCCATGCGCAAGTGTTTACATACACATGGTAAGTCAACTGAAGGACGGTGTGTGCATTGTTTTAAATCAGCCTCATCACTGACTAAATGCTAATACATTTTGAGAGCGCAAAGTGAAAGTACAACAACAATACCAACACTGTATCAATTGTAACAATCTAGGTCAAACACACACTGAACTGTATGCCCTCCCCCTCTATTTCCTTGTCCCTGCCTGGTTAGTGATGTGTGCCCCAGGCATAGGTCCTAAAATCCAATCAGCCAATGGCTCTGTCTCCTCTGTGCTGCAGAGTGAGCATGATTGACCCTGAGTTACTGTATCCTGATGGGAAGGATGGCTGTTTAGATGAAACAGCAGAGTATTTTTTAAATTTTTTATAAATATAAATAGCCCAGGCATGGTCTGCCTGACTTAATGACTGACCACAAGGCATTTTGTGGTTGTGAGAAGCATAGTTGTCTGTCTTGTGTTGATCATAGAAGAGGAACTCACACCAACACAGTATACACACTATTCAGCATGGCCAATTTCCAGGTTACACCCCTGTGTTATAAATGTCCTGCTACATCAGACACTGCTGCAGGAAAACCTGTTTGTTCAAGCTAGTCTGAAGAGGGTCAGCCTTGAGATTGTATTTGCATAAGGCAAGGATGGACAATGGTCGGCCTGTGAGCCCCCATTTTGAAGGCCCTCGGATCCAATACAATTTGTATGTGTGTGTGTGTATATAGTCCTGTGTAGCTCAGTTGGTAGAGCATGGCGCTTGCAACGCCAGGGTTGTGGGTTCGAGTCCCACGGGGGGCCAGTATGAAATATATGCACTCACTAACTAAGTCGCTCTGGAAAAGAGCGTCTCCTAAATGACTAAAATGTAAAACGTTTTAGAACACCTACTCATTCAAGGGTTTTTCTTTACTTTTACTATTTTCTACATTGTAGAATAATAGTGAAGACATCAAAACTATGAAATAACACATGGAATCATGTAGTAGCCCAAAAAGTGTTAAATGTATCTAAATATATTTTATATTTGAGGTTCTTCAAATAGCCACTCTTTGCCTTGATGACATCATTGCACACTATTGGCATTCTCTCAACCAGCTTCATGAGGTTGTCACCTGGAATGCATTTCAATTAACAGGTGTGCCTTCTTAAAAGTTAATTTGTGGAATTTCTTTCCTTAATGCATTTGAGCCAATCAGTTGTGTTGTGACAAGGTAGGGGTGGTATACAGAAGATAACCCTATTTGGTAAAAGACCAAGTCCATATTATGGCAAGAACAGCTCAAATAAGCAAAGATTAACAACAGTCCATCATTACTTTAAGACATGAAGGTCAGTCAATACAGAACATTTCAAGAACTTTGAACGTTTCTTCAAGTGCCGTTGCAAAAACCATCAAGCGCTACGATGAAACTGGCTCTCATGAGGACCGCCACAGGAATGGAAGACCCAGAGTTTCCTCTGCTGCAGAGGACAAGTTCATTAGAGTTACCAGCCTCAGAAATTGCAGTCCAAATAAATCCTTCAGAGTTCAAGTAACAGACACATCTCAACATCAACTGTTCAGAGGAGACTCTGTGAATCAGGCCTTCATGGTCGAATTACTGCGAAGAAACCACCACTAAAGGACACCAATAAGAAGAAAATACTTGCTTGTGCCAAGAAACACGAGCAATGGACATTAGACCGGTGGAAATGTGTCCTTTGGTCCAAATTTGAAATTTTTGGTTCCAACCATCGTGTCTTTTGTGAGACGCTGTGTGGGTGAACGGATGATCTCTGCGTGTGTTTTTCCCACTGTAAAGCATGGAGGAGGTGGTGTTATGGTGTGGGGGTGCTTTGCTGGTGACACTGTCAGTGATTTATTTAGAATTCAAGGCATGGCTACCACAGCATTCTGCTGCGATACGCCATCCCGTCTGGTTTGGGCTTAGTGGGACTATCATTTGTTTTTCAACAGGACAATGACCCAACACATCTCCAGGCTGTGTAAGGTCTATTTGACCAAGAAGGAGAGTGATGGAGTGCTGCATCAGATGACCTGGCCTCCACAATCCCCCGACCTCAACCAAATTTAGATGGTTTGGGATGAGTCGGACGGCAGAGTGAAGGAAAAGCAGCCAACAAGTGCTCAGCATATGTGGGAACTCCTTCAAGACTGTTGGAAAAGCATTCCAGGTGAAGCATTCCAGGTGTGCAAAGGGTGGCTATTTGAAGAATCTCAAATATCAAATAGATCTTGATTTAACACTTTTGATTACTATAATAATATAATATGCCATTTAGCAGACGCTTTTATCCAAAGCGACTTACAGTCATGCGTGCATACATTAATTTTTTTGTGTATGGGTGGTCCCGGGGATCGAACCCACTACCTTGGCGTTACAAGCGCCGTGCTCTACCAGCTGAGCTACATGATTCCATTATTTCGTAGTTTCGATGTCTTCACTATTATTCTATGTAGAAAATTGTAAAAATTTAAGAAAAACCCTTGAATGAGTAGGTGTCCAAACTTTTGACTGGTAGTGTGTTTGTGTACATACATACATACATACATACATACATACATACATACATACATACATACATACATACATACAGTGCATTCGGACAAAGCAAAAACAGGTTTTTAGAAATGTTTGCAAATGTTTTAAAAATAAAAACCTGAAATCACATTTACATAATACCCTTTACTCAGTACTTTGTTGAAGCACCTTTGGCAGCGATTACAGCCTTGAGTCTTCTTGGGTAGGATGCTACAAGCTTGGCACACCTGTATTTGGAGAGTTTCTCCCATTCCTCTCTGCAGATCTTGTCAAGTCTGGGCTCTGGCTGGGCCACTCAAGGACATTCAGAGACTTGTCCCGACGCCACTCCTGTGTTGTCTTGGATGTGTGCGTAAGGTAGTTATCCTGTTGGAACTGTTGACCCAGTCTGAGGTCCTGAGCGCTCTGGAGCAGGTTTTCGTCAAGGATCTCTCTGTACTTTGCCCCTTTCATCTTTCTCTCAATCCTGACTAGTCTCCCAGTCCCTGCCTCTGAAAAACATCCCCACAGCATGATGCTGCCACCACCATGCTACACCGTAGGGATGGTGCCAGGTTTCCTCCATACGTGACTCTTGGCATTCAGGCCAAAGAGTTCAATCTTGGTTTCATCAGACCAAATAATCTTGTTTCTCATGGTCTGAGAGTCTTTAGGTGCTTTTTTGCGAACTCCAAGCGGACTGTCATGTGCCTTTTTTACTGAGGAGTAGCTTCTGCCTGGCCACTACCATAAAGGTCTGATTGGTGGAGTGCTGCAGAGATGGTTGTCCTTCTGGAAGATTCTCCCATCTCCACAGAGGAACTCTGGAGCTCTGTCAGTGACCATCGGGTTCTTGGTCACGTCCCTGACCAAGGCCCTTCTACCCCGATTGCTCAGTTTGGCCTGGCTGCCAGCTCATGAAGAGTCTTGGTGGTTCCAAACTTCTTCCATTTCAGAATGATGGAGGCCACTCTGTTCTTGGGGACTTTCAATGCTGCAGAACTTCCCTAGATCTGTGCATCGACACAATCCTGTCTCGGAGCTCTACGGACAATTCCTTCGACATCATTGCTTGGTTTTTGCTCTGGCATGCACTGTCCACTGTGGGACCTTTTTATATAGAAATGTGTGTACCTTTCCAAATTAAGTCAAATCAATTGAATTTACCACAGGTGGACTCCAATCAAGTTGTAGAAACAGCTCATGGATGATCAATGGAAACAGGATGCACCTGAGATCAATTTCAAGTCTCATAGCAAAGGGAAAACTCAGTGGGGTCTAAACTTACTGTTGAGTTAGAATAGTAGAATACACAAGGTGCAGTTTTGGAATGTGGTTGTGCATCAGCAGTGTTTCTCTTATGTCAGTCACTGATAGTCACTCAATAAGCCCATGTCAGCTAAAATGTTTGATTGGTAAGTTAGATGGATAGACTGTCTAAGCTTGTAGTAATCATGGTTGAATTACTGACCGGGTGACCCCCCCCCCCCCCCCATTGATTTTGTTAGTCAGTTTCACTCAGATATTATATTAAAAACTGCAAACATTAATCTCCGCCCCATGGCAAAATGAGTAGAATTGCATGATATTAGTTATAAAATTGCAAAATCTTCTCTCCGCCCCATGGCGAAATGTGGGTATGCAGACTTGCGAGCAACTGCGGCCCCTCATAAGTTCATATTTTGAGGCCCCCACCCCCCATCAAAGTTGGCCAACCCTGGCATAGGGGGTAAACTTAAATCACTGCTCACTCTTGCAGATATCAACATTTTTATTTTTTCAAAATAGTTTGTGCAAATCTAATAACAATGTTTTATTATCTAGTGACCTTTTGCCTTTGCTCAGTGGTTGACTATATCGACCCAACCTGCCACCCTTTGAGTTAGTTTCACACCATCAAGTGAGGTGGTATTCTAGACCAGAGTTTCCTAAACTTCCCCCCTGCACGTTTTTGCTTTTGCCCTAGCACTACACAGTGGATTCAAATAACCAACTCATCATCATTAATCATTTGAATCCGCTGTGTAGCGCTAGGGCAAAAACCAAAATGTGCACCCAGGGGGGTCCCAGGACAGAGTTTGGGAAACCCTCATCAAGGCTAGTTAGGATTGATGCATTATTATATTACTCTGGTGGTGGTTAATTGGGTGTGATTGTACCGGCTGTAAAAATAACCCTAGGGCGGGATTTGAGTACAGGAAATAGTCATACTATAGGCCTTTGTCTTTTGATTTATTGCTACACTATACTGTTTTGCTTGAAGGCCTGTGGATTTCCTCATCAAGGCAGGACAGACACAGCAGAGGGTTTTGACTCACTGTATTGGTGTTTAGTAATAAAATAAATCTCTCTCACACAGTTGGAGTGTGTGACGCGTCTGGTGCAGGTGGGCTGTGGGGTCAACTCGGTGACCACGAGGTTTGCTCAGACGCCCACTCACATCGCTGCATTTGGGGGCCACCCAGAGTGCCTGCTGTGGCTGCTGCAAGCTGGCGCTGACATCAACAGACAGGTACAGTGCAGATGGATGGACACACACATTTACCAAAACACACACGTGCATGCGCACACACACACAGCAGGGTTTCCGTTAACAGGTAATAGCCAGCTTTTGTCCGATCTGTTTTTAATAGAAAAGCAGATAAAGAAAATCCACGCTGCCAATTGTCCGGGAGAAGAAGAAAAATCCCATTGTAAAATAATGCTTTATAGCTTCTTCATGGATGGAAATACCAGTCAATGGAAATACATTTGGCTGGTCATGCTTATCGGTCTATAGGTTGATTAAATTGGCATGTGCACACAGTATATGTTATGTATGTTATGTATCACACACATACAGAGTCTGTGTGGAAAATCTGTCAGACAGCGCAAGAGCTGCTGCAGCTGCAGGAAAGGGGGCCAGACCTAGTGACAATGACAGGGCAGCCAGTGTGTGTGTGTGTGTGAGAGGATCAGTCTGAGCTCAGCCTATCAGAGGGATCATCCTGGCTTTGGGCCACTCGACCTGACCCTTGACCCCTCTGGACTGGTGCCTGCAGCATCAGGTGGTCCTCTGTAGCTCAATTGGTAGAGCATGGCGCTTGTAACGCCAGGGTAGTGGGTTCGATCCCCGGGACCACCCATACGTAAACATTTATGCACACATGACTAAGTCACTTTGGATAAAAGCGTCTGCTAAATGGCATATTATTATATATTATTATTTTGTGGTGCTTTCAAGACAACTGGGAACTCCGAAAAATATGAGGTCAAATCAGGTTGGGAAGTCGGAGCTCTAGAAAGAGGCCAGAGTTCCCGAGTTGGAATTCTGAGTTGGATGACCGTTCAAAACAATTTTTCCCAGTCGAAGCTAGTTTTTTCCCCCAGTTGTCTTGAATGCGGCATCAAACTGCAACGGAAGGCAGGTTTCATCAGCGCGTCACACACCACTTTGCAATAAGCTGGAGGCTGCATGTATTTTGAAAACATATACATAATTGTTTGAAACCTGAACGTTTTACTACATATTATGAGACATGTCTTACCTTGCTTCAAAGTAGCCTATTAGATCTCTTGTCTTGCTAAATTTCTAACGGATATTTTCATCTGTCGCATTAAACCATTTGCATGTGCAATGCCCTTTTGACAAGTGTTTTCCGCTAATTGCATTATGGAACGAACATTCACGTGTAGCCTTGTACGCATAGCTGCGCTTATAATGTGAAGAAATAATAGTTTGTCAACATTTTAATCTAAACGTTCTCATCTGTTGCATCAGCCTCATTGCTTTTTAACGTTGTTTTTATGTAGCCTAGGCCTACTGGTTGGATGGATTTGGGATCTATCTTCCCACAACTGTCCCAGAGTCGGATTGGAATGAGCTATTTCTTTCTCGACAAGCTGACCAATAGAATAGGAAGCCTTAACGTTTCTACTATAGTAGATTGACATAGGCTAGTGATTTTGCTGTTCGTTACTGGTCTTGTTGGCTGAGGAAAAGTACATGTGGAAAGTTATTCTAACATCTTCAAAGTGCACATCAGAATTCAGGTAAGAAGAACCGCTTATCGTTGCATCCTCGACTTGTTCTGTTAATATGAATTAGCATAATCTAAATGTGATTTCTGTCATTCTGAGCACCTTAGGTGGATGCCCTAATCACCCAATGTGTATGGGTCCGGTAAATTCCTCAAATGTCTGGTAAATTAAAATGTTGCTGGTCAAATGTCCGGTGACACATTTTCCTCACGGAAACCCTGACGACGTACGTACGTAGAGGAAAGGGGGCCAGACCTAGTGACCATGACCGGGCAGCCAGTGTGTGTGTGTGAGAGAGGATCAGTCTGAGCTCAGCCTATCAGAGAGATCATCCTGGCTTTGGGCTACTCGACCTGACCCTTGACCCCTCTGGACTGGTGCCTGTTACACAAATACATTCAATGTGACAGTTGAGAGGAAAAATACCAAAGGCGCTGCAAGAGATTCTGTTTTGTGGCCATCGCCGTTATTGGACCCTTAACACCTCTTCAACTCTGTGTTTGTGAAGAGCCCCAGACAGCCTCCTTCTGCCCTCATGTTGTTGGATTAAAGATGGAAAAGCCTGTCTGAGCCCCAGGCCACTAGTTGGTGTGCACGTACGCTTATCTACATGTCAAAAGCCAATAGGATTTTGCATTTAGACTTGACGTCATCGTGTGAGAATGTGTGTTCATTTGTTTCTGCTCCTGTCTTGTGTGTACACACACACACACACACACACACACTGACCATCTCTGATGCTTCACTGCACTACTCAGCAATCAGACTAGTAGGTCACGATTACACAACTCTTAGCTACATCTCCTCTTGGCTTGCTGTAACATGTCACTGTTATTTCTAATACAGCCTACATTTTAAAATGTTCCTGATCCAACGCGTTTTAGAAATGGCTATCCAGTTTCCCCTTCATTAAACCCATCACCCTCTTTTAAAGGCCCAGTGCAGTCAAAAAGGTGATATTCTTGTGATTTAAAAAATATATATATTTCCACACTGAGGTTGGAATAATATTGTGAAAATTATGATAATGCACTTTTAGTGTAAGAGCTGTTTGAAAATACCACCTGAAATGTCAGCCTGTTGTGGCCTTCCATGGTGACATCGCCATGCGGTGAAGTTAATGGACCAATAAGAAAGTGTTCCAAACCTCTCTGCCAATAACAGCTAATTTTCAGTTTCCCCCTCCCCACTCAGACCACCCCAGACAGTCCTAGCAAAATTCTTGCTTGAAAATTGCTATTTGCTAAAAAGCTATTTTTGTTTCTTTTGACCATTTCAATTGAATTCAATCACAGTAAGATACTTTTACATTTTCCCCCAGAAATTATTTGATATTGAGATAAAAACAGCTGCACTGGACCTTTTAACCGCTCCCTCCCTTGTGTGGATTTAAGAGCCACCCAGGGATGGCCTACATTCTCTGGGTGTGAACAAATACGGCTATGGATGGAGGAGGGATTTGTTTTGAAAAACTGTCTCTCTGCCTCTCTCTCTACTGCTCCTTCAGCACCTCCCTCACTTTCTCTCTCCTGAAGGAGGGATCTATTTTGAAAAATGCTCACTACCTTGCCACTGCCCTCCCCCTCCACCACCCTCCCCCTCCACTGCCCTCCCCCTCCACCGCCCTCCCCCTCCACCGCCCTCCCCCTCCACTGCCCTCCCCCTCCACTGCCCTCCCCCTCCACTGCCCTCCCCCTCCACTGCCCTCCCCCTCCACCGCCCTCCCCCTCCACTGCCCTCCCCCTCCACTGCCCTCCCCTCTCTTTCTCTCAGCCTGTGGCCTGCTGTGCAGCTGGGGTGAAGAGTACAGGCTATGCCCCTAGAGAACTCCACCCTGGTGTGGGAGTGAGGTTAACTGGCTGTGAGCAACTCCTTCAGTTTGTGGAAATACAGTGGAACATATTTATCATATTTATTTCTGTGTGTCTCCTCTGTCTGTCTCTCTCTCAGGACTATGTTGGTGAGACTCCCATCCATAAGGCTGCCCGTGCAGACAGTCTGGACTGTGTCAACGCTCTCCTGATTCAGGGGGCGAAAGCTGAGTAAGTCGAGCTACTGCACCCCCTGTGTGCTCGGTCTTCCCCTCACTGTAACACCCAACATTTCCCATATCTACACAGTTTACAGGAGGACTCCATCAAAATCCAAACAAGCTGTACTTTCTTGTACGGTTGACACTGCTCCATGTTCAAACTGTGGAAATTGGTGTGTGTTTTTGGAATGGTTCTCTAGACAGATGAGGAAATATAATTACTACACCCTGTAACAAGCTAGTAACTGCATGCAGATATGCCGTGTTTATAACTTTTATATTTTATGTTCAAAACTTTAAAAATAGTAGGTGCTATAGCTGCCTGTACTTACACTTCGTTACAAGGTCATTTCATGAGTTATGTCCTTAAAGTCAGTAGTTACCCAGGAATTGCGGCTATGAAAAGTAATGTGTTGCTGAGATGTCCACCTCAGTGGCAGTCCTGGTACTGTAGCAACCAGACAAGGACAGCAGAACCGGACATTTCATTGGAGGGATGCACATTTCTAGATAAAGGAAGAAACAATAAAGGTCCTGATAATCTCATGCTGAATCCCAACATGTTGCTCCACTCTCCTTGTCTGGGCCATCTGAAGTCAGAACACTCCCTACTTCAAGGCATTCTAACTATTCCTGGAGAGTTACTGGTGGTGCAAGCTTTTGCTCCAGACACTTGACTCAACTAATCATGGTATTCTGTTTGGAGCATGATTAGCTGCACTGAGTGTGTGCGTTCAGGGCTGAAACAAAAGCATGCATACCCAGGACCTCACCAGGAGTTAGAGACCCTACTCTTTAAACTGGTCTGTGAGAGAACCTCGCTCTTCTGCACTAGTCACTATCTGAACATGGAGCTGTGTCTTTACAGGAAAAATAGTTTTGATGGAGTTCTCCTGCAAATGTGACCCGTAAGCTTTACCATATTGAAATTGTTATTTTGATGTTATGTTTAAACTGTAGATTATTATTTGTAGAATTGAGAGCATTTGTCTTTGTTCACATTTGCTTTGGTAAGTGTTTCTATAGCTTTAGGGGCTGACCAAATGCACATTTCCTCGTTGTGTGAACGCAAAGAGAGGAAAGGGCTGATTCCTGGTAAATCTGAACAAAACATCATTTTTTACTTGCTTGGAGATGACACTGAAAACCCATCCATCCCTTAATGAGTTTCTATCCTCACTTCTCGTCTCCTTTTCTTTGAACCAAACAATGTGAAAGGATTGGGCCGGTGAAACAAATGAGGCAATGTGGCAGAAACTCCACATAACAAACTTGTCACCTATCCAGTCCTTTCTCACCATTGGAAATAAATGAAAGAAGACATAGTTGAGAGGAAGTTGTTAATAGTATTAGGAGGTAGCCAGCCATAGTCTCCCATCACTACAAAAGGGCTTGTCACGGTGCATGCAGATAGAGAGATGGACAGGGAGCGAAGAGAGACATACTGATGAATTGTCTTAAATGCCCCCCTGTTCTTGCCCTTCTCAAAATGTCAGTAGATTAGTTCAAACTTTAAATAAATAGGAAATATTCCCAACCTTTCTTGTAATGGAGAAGAAAATGCAATGCTGTGCAACGGCTGTCATGATCTGAACGAAGGATAGAAGCTGTTGCCATTTGATAAAAGCTTGTCTAGTGATAAGGCAAACACCCAGATGGTAGTGAAACTACTCCAGCCAGTCAGCTCAGGTGCCCAAGGTTCCAGGTAGCTGGTGAGTGGGTTACCTGACATGAACTACACTCACAAACACACCACCCTAGACGCCTGTTTTTGTGGTTCCGCAGTATGTTAGGTTAATGTATCTCTAGAAGGAGCCACAAAAGAAAGAGCTCTTGTTATTGTTGACACCAACAGTTGTTAAGCCCTCAGTATGTTTTCCAGAGACTCGGACTTTTAAATGGACACATTCAGAAACCTACAACCTGCCAGTCCTGTTTGTTGTCTTTTGATTGAGTGCATTTTGATATACCTGAGAGGAATTGGAGTATGAAGTAAAGCTTGACATGGTTAGAATGGATAGCGGAGAGGCTCTGCTCACTGTACTGTGGATGTGCTCCTGAAAACTCAGTGCCAGCTACTTTATCTCCTTGCAAGTAAATGGGTTGATATGTACTCTGAAACAAAAAGTGCCTCACCAAACGTCAACAGAGATTAATTTTACAGGGAGAGTAGACTATATCTGCTTTGTCCCACAGATGACGGATGTAAAATGGACAGTCCCAGAGGAGGGAGATTATTTTTAGGCCTGGTAACACTGATGGATTTTTAATATAGGCCTGCATTTGTTCTGCTGTCAATTATTCTGTAGGTTAGACACTGCCTGAGGCAAACTGCATTGATTGATATTATTTATACTAGTCACACATAGATACTGAAAAGTTAGTACATGTATTTAGTCAAGGCCACTACCATGCCCTGCAAATAGGGCTTTTCCAACAGTTTTAGGATGTTCCTCATTGCATGACCAAGTGCCATCGTGTTTAGGTAGACAGAGATACTAGAACCATTAACTTCTACAAGAGTAGTATTAACCTTGACAAGAACACATCTGTTTGCGTGGACAAGGCACATTGTTGACAGCGGACAGCAGAGATGGTCTGTTTGACAGGGATCTAATTATTTCACAGCAGATTTTGAATTGAGTTGATAAATGATAATCGTTGTCTGTTTTTTAAATTGATTTATAATGGTTTTCTGTCTCGAGGACAGATTGCACACAAACATGCATAATCCAATTCTGTCAAGGGAATTTGAGGCAGAAATAGGTGTTTTAAATCCTCTTCGTCTCATCTGTGGGACAACCAGTATACGTTTTCAGCTGTCCGTCATTCATAACCCGAACACACACCTTAAACCAGAAACCACCAGTGAGTTTATAGGCCAAGTGTTTATTTTAACACTACCTGGGTTTACGATATAACTGTTACTAGAACCTTTCTGATTAGGAACTACGTTTATTGCCAGGGTGAAGCAGAAACCAGCAGGACACTGCAGCGCTTGAAGGGTTTGAGTTGTAGTTCTACAACCCTGAACTAGTGAAATGTAACATCTGTTGTAATTATAAGCTACCCTACTCCTTATTTAAGCTGACATACAGTGAGTTATGCCGTACTGCATTGAGGTGTAATGTTTTTTAGTTTCTGGCGTTATGCCAATTCTTATGATTCTCAATTCTCATTAAGTAGAGAGTTGCGACCTAACCAAACATTGTATTACTTAAATAAATGAGCCTGTAGTTTTGCTTGTCTTCGTGAATGACACACAAATCCGAATGCCAACAAGTGTTGTAGAACAAATGTAGCCAATAGTATTATAGTAATATTGTTAACCCAGGTAAAACAAAAAATTGGTATGGGTTTGATACAGGGGGTCAGTATGAAAATGTATGCACTCACTAACTAGAAGTCGCTCTGGATAAGATCGTCTGCTAAATGACTAAAATGTAATAAGGGGTTGGTTGTAATTGCATTTAAAATTACTGGTGGGGGGATAACATCTACATTATTTTCATTCTATTCATTCTTCTGATGAAATGTGCATTTGGTCGCCAGCCACTGAACTATTTTGAAAGCTGTTGTTTATGACTGTTTTTCCCTAAAGGTCCTAGAAATGCTACTGTACAGCTGTCTGAGTTACTGTTTGATGTCACCATGTTGTTTTCTTTGACAGTTGTAGCTCATGTTCTGTTTCTGATGGCCCAGCATTCTATAGTAACAGAGAAGGCAAACTAGACAGGAGGCTCATGGCATTAGATTATTTTTTGTTTACTATACATTCTCAAATTCAAAAACATTGCCCTATCTAAACAGTGACCTAAGAAATTATAGGTGAACATAAAATGAATCAAAACCTTTATGTATTTGTTATTCATGTTAGCCTCGTGTCTCGTTAGTACCAACCAGTAGTTTTGTCCCCTGCATGCTTCCATTGACCTATGGTGCTTCAAAGGGCCAAAGGGTTTGACCAATAGCAAACTGGTTGTAAAATGTAGGCCAATCCACATGAAACCAGCTTTTATTTTAGCTTCTGAAAGACAAACTATAAAGGTTGGAAAAATACTCATCTCAGCGGGAGGTTTTGGATGGAGCCATTTTCTTCCACATCTGCTCTGTTCCCAGCTGATGAAACTGAAATGGAAACACATTTGACCATTGATTTATATGTACAGCTCAGGTTATAGCCTTAGTGTTCCTCCTGTGCTAGAGGTAGCTATAGTTTAGGTAAATCTAGCATATCGATGCTATTATGAGCAAAGAACATACACTAACTACATGGCCAAAACTATATGGACACCCCTTCAAATTATTGGATTTGGCTATTTCAGCAACACCCGGTGTGTAAAATTGAGCACACCGCCATCCAATCGCCATAGACAAACGTTGGCAGTAGAATGGCCCATATGGAAGAGCTCAGTGACTTGCAACGTGGCACCGTCATAGGATGCCACCTTTTCAACAAGTCAGTTTGTCAAATTTATGCCCTTCTAGTGCTGCCCTGGTCAACTGTAAGTGCTGTTATTGTGAAGTGTAAACGTCTAGGAGCAACAACGGCTCAGTTGCGAAGTGGTAGGCCTCACAGAATGAGGAGCGTAGCGCGTAAAAATCATCTGTCCTCGGTTGCAGCACACACTACCGAGTTCCAAACTGCCTCTAGAAGCAATGTCAGCACAATAACTGTTCGTCGGGAGCTTCATGAAATGGGTTTCCACGGCCGAGCAGCCGCTCACAAGCCTAAGATCATCATGCGCAATGCCAAGCGTCGGCTGGAGTGGTGTAAAGCTGGCCGCAATTGGACTCTGGAGCAGTGGAAACGCGTTCTCTGGAGTGGTGAATCACTCTTCACCATCTGGCAGTCCGACGGATGAATCTGGGTTTGACGGATGCCAGGAGAACCCTACCTGCCCGAATGCATAGTGCCAACTGTAAAGTTTGGTGGAGGAGGAATAATGGTCTGGGGCAGTTTTTCATGGTTCGGCCTAGGCCCCTTAGTTCCAGTGAAGGGAAATCTTAACACTACAGCATACAATGACATTCTAGACGATTCTGTGCTTCCAACTTTGTGGCAACAGTTTGGGGAAGGCCATTTCTTGTTTCAGCATGACAATGCCCCTGTGCACAAAGCGAGGTTCATACAGAAATGTTTTGTCGAGATCGTTGTGGAAGAACTTGACTGGCCTGCACAGAGCCCTGACCTCAACCCTATCGAACACCTTTGGGATGAATTGGAACGCCGACTGCGAGCCAGGCCTAATTGCTCAACATCAGTGCCGGACCTCACTAATGCTCTTGTGGCTGAATGGAAGCAAGACCCGCAGCAATGTTCCAACATCTAGTGGAAAGCCTTACCAGAAGAGTGGAGGCTGTTATAGCATCAAAGGGGGGACCAACTCTATATTAATGGCCATGATTTTTGGAACGAGATTCGACTAGCAGGTGTCCACATACTTTTGGCCATGTAGCGTATTCGAGCTCTCTCGCTTATGTTGTGAATTATCAGAGAATACTGAACACTTAATTTGAATTTGATCTGGAGGGCCACAATGTCCACGTGCTGTAGAGGAGCGAGGGCGTCGACGCTCTAGTCTAAAAGTAATGTTGAACCTTTTTAGTGCTATTGACCCATTTGAAGCATGCAGGCAAAATAAAATGTCCGTATTAGTTTGATGAAATATAACATTACTAAAGCCCTTAAAAAAAAAGAAAAAAGTTTACTATAAATGGCAATGCTACATAAATGCATTCAGCTTTAAATAACTTATACAAACAACATTTAGGCTGTGTTATTGGGCCTACAGTTAGTTCACAAGCCAGCTCTAATGCTACTGTTAACTTAGCTCTGTTGCACGCAGACATTCCCACACAGACTGGTGCCAGGTTTACACAACTGCTTCCTTTGAATTCTGGAAGTTATGTCTGCACCAGCCAGATTAATGTTTGTGTGAGGGGAGCTTTTTTTACTTTAAATAAACTGTTGACAAAGGAAATTGTTTCTGTTTGTAAGATTAAGCCGCATGTAAACGGACTCATTTTAAACGGCAAATACAAGTGAACATCCTAAAGTATGACTCATTTGCTTAAATATAGCATTTTCCCACTTTTGCCAAGAATTTTGAACTTTCAAATGCACCCAACCATTTTTACTCTCAAAATACTTTGTCTAAGTTGTTGTCTGGTGTAACTATCAGACGATCGCACACACCCTTGTTTTGATGCTACAGTGATGGATGGCTCCCATGCCAAGCACCACCATTAGCAACGCACTCTGTTGTCACTAATGTGTTGCATGGCACCGTCCCTTCACTGTGACGCATTGTCGTTGAGCCAAAAACATCTCCATCCTTAAAAGTATTTCAAAAGACCTAGAACTAATATGGGTGAACTAAAATACTATAAAACTTGCTTTTCTTCTTAATCAAATAAGGATTTGATCTGATATTCCTTGGTCAAACTTGTCCCCCATTTGTGGATATAGCTACACTGTTGTTATTACTGCTGCACACACATTGTTCATAGATATTTATTGTACCAAACCCCTCTCTGCGTCTCATGAAGAGCTCTCTCACTTCTGAAGAGGACATTTGAACCTTGACCAATCACAGAAGTCGCTATCATGGCTGTTGTTGCGCTGGGCTTTTTCTGCTTTGCCACTTTGCTCCAGTACTCTTTCCCCTCCCTGCTTCTCTCCCCTCAAGAGGAACCCCTCCTGATCTTCGCTGTGACTTTCACCTGACCTTAGATTGACCTTCTCCTTGGACATTTGAGAAAAGATGGTGAATAAATGAAGATGTCCCACTCAGGCTGTTTACCATTGAAAAAAATATAACATTTCTGGTCTACTTAATGGGTGGCTCTCCCATAGACACCAATGTGATAGCAGCTGGGTCTGGTCTGCTTAGTTCATTGACCGTATATGAACCAGAAGAAATGAGGGAGGGAGATTTCTCGCTTCCTCTTCCTTCTCTGATTTGAGCTCTTGTCTGCTCCCCCTCTCCTTCCAGACTCACTGTTACCATTTAACTGACCAATACCGCTGCACTATTTACTTCAGAGGCCAAGCCAATTCAGCTTCTCAAACCACCACAACATGAAGAGCAGCTAGAATGACTTCTCTTTAAGATAGACCCAAATATGCAGACCATGGACATTTTCTGAAGCCATGGAACGTGTCCTTGTTTGTGGGTTTGTCTCTGAACCATCTTATCTATCCTAAAACAGGATTATCTTAATGAGGAGTTATAGCTCAACCATCTAGCATAGTGTTCTCTGCATCTCAAGACTGAAGTTCAACATAGCAAGACCATGCCCTATTTTTGTTGGGTTCAATAGTGGCAGTACATAAAAAAATGACCGTAGCCCGTTATTCTGGACAGGTGCATTTCTTGTGCCCTGATCATCTTAAATCATCCCGCACAAACCACAAACATCTCAGCCATGTAGACTTACTCACAGAAGCTTGGTTGTGTTCTATCGTTGTTGATTCAGATCTTTATTTCCCTGTCAACACACTACTGCTCTCATTCCAGACGACGTTGGACAATTTACCTAATCTCTTGGTATCATCAATCAGAGATTATCTTCGTCAACACATGCATAGAGCAGCAAGTGGCAGCTTTCTGTTCAGGGAATTTCAGGTCAAACATTCTGGTTTATTCAAATGTATAAATATATGCTTTTTAAGATGCAATCTTAAAATGGAAATGAATAGTAGTTTGTTTCATTCAAATAGTCATCCATTAAAATATAAATCACAATCAAAACCTTGAATACCTAAAAACATGCATAGATCGTTTTGACGCTAAACACATCAATATTTTATTTGATTTCACTTTTGCATTCTCCTTTTGATTTGTTGTCATGAGCCTCAAGCACGTTCAGGATTTTAAAATGAGCTACTCTAGGGGGAAAGCTCAGCAGAGTAGTTGATAGAGAATCACTCTGGGTAGGGTAGTGGATAGAGAATAGTCCAGAGTAGAGCAGTCTCTAGGGTCAAACAGTGCCTGAACTATTTAACTGTATAATGCTAACAATTTTGTCATAATGGTTCTTAACTGTCATATTACTATACCTTTTTATAGGGCCTATAGTATTTTTGCTGCATAAAAGAGAAACTGTTCTGTTTTGAATGTCACCTTCAGTGTTAACCCTATGATACCATAAGATCTGTTTTGATTATCTGATCTTCTGTCACCTTTTCCCTTATGAAAGTGGCAATAAGAAAGAAATTCTCCAGAAAAATCTTATGATCTCTTCTTCTTTTGTACTGTTAACAAATAAGACTCAGAAACCTCCACGTCTCAATGTTTTGCAGCCATTGAATTCGAAATGACTTGATTTTTTCAAGTAATCCTAGAAAAGGGGGAGAATAGACACTGCAGAGTCTGCCCCGTTCCCTGGGATAGCCGTACTGTTGTGGCATTGAGTGTTCTCACTATCGCTTCCTATCTACACACTGGCAAACTGTTGAGGTATTTCTTGCGGTGATTGGTTTTAATGCTAGGACATTTATGAATATTAAAAAAAAAAGTTAATGATTTCTTTAGACATGTTTAGACCTGCATGCTTTGCTTAATATTACCTGTTCCTGTATTTAATTTGTATTTATTTGTGTGTTTGTTTGTAAACTAACCATAGGACCCATTTATGAGTAGTGAGCTTTAATCAGTCACAGGTCAGCATGATTTTAGGATCTCTCTTGAAGGTGATAGGCTAGCAACAGAAGACAGTGGCTGTGTGCTCAGAACTCAAAAAGCAAAGCATACCAGGCATTTAAAAACAGAAATTAACGCTTCCTTACTTACTGTTCAGATTCGGACATGGTCATAATCATTTCAAATCCAACAGGCTGATTCTTCAAGGTACTGTATCATCCTTTCGCGTTTCACACACACATGACGGGTCTCACTAACAGGACATTAGTATGATTGGTTATTATTGTAGATATCATTATGGGGTGTGTTGTGTTGTGTTGAGGTTAAAATAAGGATGGCCTTAATTTCCTCCTCTCTCCCTGACCTGAACCATAGATTAATCAGAAACTTTGCAGCAAAGCAAAACGTCTAAGTGGATTGATTACTTTGTCACGAGCAGTGGTTTCCAACCTGTGGTCCGCGGAGGTGTACTGCAGGTTGTCCTTCATCATCATCATCATAATAATAAAATATATGTATGTGTATATAGATGTGTGTGTGTATATAGATATCTTTCATATTTATAGCAGTTGGGGGTATTAGTGGGATTATAAGAAATGTTACATTACTTTTCACAATGCAAATTGTTTAATAATAATAATAATAATAATAGGCCTTTTAATTAGTTACATTCATTGCTAGATTTCACTAAATGTTATGTTAAAACAATTCGGTGAATCCGCGAATGGTGGTCCTCAAGAAAGAGCTTTAGACTGTGATTTGGTGGTCCCCGTAACGGAAAAGGTTGGGAACCACTGCACTAGAGGAACCAAATGGGAGCAGAGGTGCTGGGATGTGGTGAGAGGGTTGGAGATGGAATGTAGAGGGCTAGAAATCGGGGGAGGAAGAGGAGAAATGCAAGGCCTCCCTTATCTGAAGGATTTTCCCTGAGCAAGACCGCAATCAGTCTGTCGTTGTCCATGCCAGCTCTGGCGTGTCATTTGATAGGCTCCCCTGCTGAGGTATGTGATGCGTTACACCAGGGACAAAAAAAGAACCATAGCAACAAACAAAAAAAGTTGAAAAATGCAGGATTAAAAACCCATTTAACTAGGTGTTTTTATTGGACATTCCGTCTTAATGCTAGGCACCTTTACAATATTCAGGGACGTGAGATCTGAGTCAAATTCACAAAATACAGTGTCCTCTTGATTTACGAGCCATAGTTTATTAATAGATTACTGTAGATGTTTGAGTCTTGCCATGTAATATTTAATCAATTCATGAAAAAAAAGGAACATAGGCTATCTGCATACAAATCCAAACATGCCTTTTATTGTGCTGGAACAATGTTGTTTTTGGGCCTACTATTTTTGGGACCTGTCTCCAAATATCATTCACAGGAGACTGGGGTATTTCTTATTGACCTATTTAAAGCCAAGGTGGCAAATGCAGAAAGAGTAACTGAAATGGAGCATCTCGGATCCTGTGAAGGAAATACTACATTATCAAGCTTTAACAGCACTCTCAGAGCACAGAGTTGCCAAAATAGAGGGGTTACTATGGAGACTCTTGGAGAGTATGTTTTATTTTATTTTATCTTCTCTCTCCATAATTAAGAAGTGAAACATCTGAACTCCAGCTGAGGATCCAAAGTTGAGGGTTTACATGAGATGTCATCGCTTCGTCTGGATAGATCAACTGTCCATTACTGGGTTTGAGTCAAAGGGTCATTATTGACATGCCAATTGATGAATAGATCTAATAATGCTGAGATTCTAATGTTGTCTACCAACTCATTCAAGTGCAATAATTAATTGATATATTGAAAAGTCAAATTGGCAGTGAAATGTATTTGCCCTTTGTCTCAGCAGTTGTATTTCAGTAGCTGGAGGTCATGTATGTAGAGGTTAGTATGTAGCTGATATTCAGTTTGAGGGTTCATTTAATGAAGTTGTAGTGACAATTTACTTAAAGGGTTGGTCACAATGCCTCTATTGCCTTTGATGAATGGACATTCTCACCAACACTTCAAGTAAAGTCTCACTGTTGGTGCCAGAAGCTAGACTGGATGCCAGTCTGTTTCTGCTATAGGCAACTCCTTTGACGTTGTCATGGCATCATAATGATAACTGAGTTGTTAAAGAATAAACAGTGACATCCACTCTTGCCAGAAATCTCTGCTGCCATGAAGGAGATGCAATGGGGACCACTGTGTGTACAAAGGAGCGTCACAATGTTTCCCAAAAATGTTGGTAGTTTGCTTCTTTTTCTGACTGTGTTTCGTTCACATCTTTATTATGCAGATTGTAATGTAATTAAATTTGAAAAAACATTATGTAAACGTGTGGTTTATCTGAAAATGTTTAATATACAGGTAACTGCCAAAATAAAGGAAACGCCAACAAAGTGTCTTAATAGGGCATTGGGCCACCACGGGCCAGAACAGCTTCAATGCACCTTGGCATAGATTCTACAAGTGTTTGGAACTCCATTGGAGGGATGCGACACCATTCTTCCATGAGAAATTCCATCATTTGGTGTTTTGTTGATGGTGGTGGAAAACGCTGTCTCAGGCACTGCTCCAGAATCTGTTCAATTGGGTTGAGATCGGTTGACTGAGACGGCGATGGCATATGGTTTTCACGCTCATCAAACCATTCAGTGACCACTCGTGCCCTGTGGATGGGGGCATTGTCATCCTATGGGTGCCTGCCCAGCATTTTTATACATGACCCTAAGCATGATTAATTGCTTAATTAACTCAGGAACCACACCTGTGTGGAAACACCTGCTAAGTATACAATATACTTCGTATCCCTCATTTACTCAAGTGTTTCCTTTATTTTGGCAGTTACCTCCACATTTTAGTTGTAGTATTTTCAGACCTTTCCCTGTTATATTTAAGCAATAAGGCACAAGGGGGTGTGGTATATGGCCAATATACCACGGCTGTCAGCCAATCAGCATTCAGGGCTCGAACCACCCAGTTTATAATGGACTATTTCTCATCCTCTTCAATTCAATGAAGATTAGTGGGGGCTACAGTCTGTTTATATCTTCATGTTGAGTGCGCCATTATTTTCTTCCCCCAATAACTGACCAAGGATCTGTGTGGGGTGATTGAAGCTTGGCCATTATGGTAGTACAGGTAAAAGTATGGGTAAAGCATTATGTAACACAATACATGTCACTCATGACTGTAAAGTCATAAGGTAGTCTGTGTGAGGAGCAACCTGTCACTTTGTCTATGTTTCGACAGGCAGCCCTATTCTAATCTTTTGTTTGACCAATCAGATCAGCTTTGAAAAAGATCTGATCTGATTGGTCAAAAGACCAATTAGTGGGAAAAGATATCAGTATTGGGCTGTCTAAACGCAGCCATTGATACTTCTGGGTGTATGCTATCCTATCGGTTACTCCAGCATCTGATAACACACAATTAGCTAAACGAATGTGTATGTTTATGGTCAACCAAAAGTCACTATTATACATGTTATTGAAATGTTATTTCCATGATTTCTTCTTACAGCCCATGTGCTCTAAAATAATACTCTTGTTGTAAACGAGAACACTTTTGCAGTTTGTTTTATAAAGAAAAATAGCGAAGAGGCAACCTTAAAAGGATTTTAGTCAGTGTAATCTGAGCCATAATAAATCAGTGAAGTTCAAGGAGGTGGAGTTTCTACCGATCCTTTTTCTTTTAATCCCTCTATTTTAATGAAACATCTGGTCTTTGTTAGTTACAGCAGGGGGTGGGTCCAGGCCTGGGATGGGATCAGAAGGTTAGAGGGGTTAGGCTGTAGACTGTTTCTTCTTAACAAAGTGGGACAGAATGGGGGATTATTGGTGGGATTATTTCTAAACTCTGACCTTTCAGTGACTGACTATTTCCTTCCTAATAAGAGACAATTCTTTCATCAGTGCCTCATCATTATTTGGGTCATAGTTCAGATACAGTGGAGAAAAAAAGTATTTAGTCAGCCACCAATTGTGCAAGTTCTCCCACTTAAAAAGATGAGAGAGGCCTGTAATTTTCATCATAGGTACACGTCAACTATGACAGACAAATTGAGAGAAAAAAATCCAGAAAATCACATTGTAGGATTTTTTATGAATTTATTTGCAAATTATGGTGGAAAATAAGTATTTGGTCACCTACAAACAAGCAAGATTTCTGGCTCTCACAGACCTGTAACTTCTTCTTTAAGAGGCTCCTCTGTCCTCCACTCGTTACCTGTATTAATGGCACCTGTTTGAACTTGTTATCAGTATAAAAGACACCTGTCCACAACCTCAAACAGTCACACTCCAAACTCCACTATGGCCAAGACCAAAGAGCTGTCAAAGGACACCAGAAACAAAATGGTAGACCTGCACCAGGCTGGGAAGACTGAATCTGCAATAGGTAAGCAGCTTGGTTTGAAGAAATCAACTGTGGGAGCAATTATTAGGAAATGGAAGACATATAAGACCACTGATAATCTCCCTCGATCTGGGGCTCCATGCAAGATCTCATTCCGTGGGGTCAAAATGATCACAAGAACGGTGAGCAAAAATCCCAGAACCACACGGGGGGACCTAGTGAATGACCTGCAGAGAGCTGGGACCAAAGTAACAAAGCCTACCATCAGTAACACACTACGCCGCCAGGGACTCAAATCCTGCAGTGCAAGACGTGTCCCCCTGCTTAAGCCAGTACATGTCCAGGCCTGTCTGAAGTTTGCTAGAGTGCATTTGGATGATCCAGAAGAGGATTGGGAGAATGTCATATGGTCAGATGAAACCAAAATAGAACTTTTTGGTAAAAACTCAACTCGTCGTGTTTGGAGGACAAAGAATGCTGAGTTGCATCCAAAGAACACCATACCTACTGTGAAGCATGGGGGTGGAAACATCATGCTTTGGGGCTGTTTTTCTGCAAAGGGACCAGGACGACTGATCCGTGTAAAGGAAAGAATGAATGGGGCCATGTATCGTGAGATTTTGAGTGAAAACCTCCTTCCATCAGCAAGGGCATTGAAGATGAAACGTGGCTGGGTCTTTCAGCATGACAATGATCCCAAACACACCGCCCGGGCAACGAAGGAGTGGCTTCGTAAGAAGCATTTCAAGGTCCTGGAGTGGCCTAGCCAGTCTCCAGATCTCAACCCCATAGAAAATCTTTGGAGGGAGTTGAAAGTCCGTGTTGCCCAGCGACAGCCCCAAAACATCACTGCTCTAGAGGAGATCTGCATGGAGGAATGGGCCAAAATACCAGCAACAGTGTGTGAAAACTTTGTGAAGACTTACAGAAAACGTTTGACCTGTGTCATTGCCAACAAAGGGTATACAACAAAGTATTGAGAAACTTTTGTTATTGACCAAATACTTATTTTCCACCATAATTTGCAAATAAATTCATTAAAAATCCTACAATGTGATTTTCTGGAATTTTTTTTCTCATTTTGTCTGTCATAGTTGACGTGTACCTATGATGAAAATTACAGGCCTCTCTCATCTTTTTAAGTGGGAGAACTTGCACAATTGGTGGCTGACTAAATACTTTTTTCCCCCACTGTATAAATAGACTGTATGTGTACACATTGCATATAGCCTACATAGTATCATTTTGTTTGGTTGATCATAAACTATATCCTGTTTCTCCTTTCAACATATTCACTTGCAGAGTTGGGTTGAAATGTTACCTGATTACCAATACAAAAAGAGGCTATTTCTCAGAGAAGCCAGAACAGAATACTTTGGCGTCTTGTTCTTTGTGCACATCGTGTTCCCCACACTGGTAGTCTCAGATTCTCTGGCACCCTGAATGATTGTTAATCCTCGTAGTGAGACCCGTCAGTCTACATGCACACAACAACATTCTATATAATCAAAGCTATTGCTTGAAGGTGGAATCTCTTGGATGCGTTAATTTTTGTTTTTTCAAACTTGGTCAGAATGGGGGGGGGGGGATATGTATGCAAGTTAATCATGTGTGACTTTTTATTTTTATTCAACAGAGAAATGTGATCTCAAGCACGTTATTTACAGTGCGTTTGTATTTTTGTTTGACTGCACATTAAGATAGTAATAGGGTTTGTAAGAAAGACAAAGCAGTGAGTTTATGAATGAGTGAACCGTATCTAAACTGAAGAGTATATATAACTTCATGGATGTCACTGGGTTGCTGCACCTTTCACTTTATGCATATTTATCATTCATATTTCTACAGTACATCCATATTATGGATTTTTAAGCACAGAGAATGTTCCTACGACCCCTTACAGCAACACAAACCACTGAGGTAGTTTCTCAGATTTTATTTGTTCTTAGTGCATCATTGCAATCTATGAGAGGCACAGACACTACCCACAGAAGGTCAAGTGTTCCCATTTTCTCATTTCCAAATAGAAGTTCAGTCCTTGACACGTGGGCCTGCCTCAACCCCTCTTCCCCTCACAAAGACCTGGTTGTTCGCCTTGGACAATCATTTTGCCGCGGAATCCAATGGTGTTTAGCCTCAGAAACAACAAGTGCAGAATTGTTCTCCCGCCAGCCAGCAGAAATTATTGGCATCCAGACAGTCGAGCTTGCGGCCTCTCCGTTTGCTTCGAGTATTTTTCAAGACACTTCCAGGAAATGAATTGAACCAGTTCCATGACAGCGAAGACCTCTATCCTTACAAGGGAATGTTTTTGGTCTGCTACAGCACATGCCAGGACAGGAACAGTGACCAGGCAATTCTTTACTTGGTGACTGTTGCTTGTTTATGACCTACTTAGAAGCGGGTCTTTTTGGTCTGGCCCTATTTGATAGCTTTATATTTGGCTTAGTACCCAGGTTAGAGTAGTACTATCTTTTAGACTAATTTGCTTTGACGCTCACTTATCCCTTTCACTTTTTCCCCAATGATTTAAAAATCCAGACACAGAAAACCGCCCAAACACTGACGCAAGAGTGACGCTAATACTCTGAAGTGTTACCCACCCAGTGACATCCTGGCCTTATGGATAGCATATCTAGAAGCATTATGGAAATCATGCTCACTACATTGCTGTTTGCTCATTCATAAAGTCCTACTGTAGGTTTATTACAGGTTTATAGCGGCAACAGGAAATGACTAAACCGACTGTTATGCACACGCCTGAATCTGAGACCAAATCAGCCATAGTTATTGTTGGTGTCTGTTGTGATACCAACGTGGATGGTTGTTGTTTTCTTAACCTTAATGGGTCCTTCTGATTGGATGCCGGCTGCGTTGACATCATGACATGTCTGTCTCCATCCTTTTTTTCCCTCTGTTCTTAAACACTGAGCTCCAACAGATTGAGTCTCATGTTCACTTTCCTATCCTGGACCAATGGACATCTTTCATCATTCTTGTTCCTTGAAGGTTATTCTGCTGGATCGCTCCCTTTTCCATTCTGTTCCTCTGTTTCCTTTCCCTGTCTTTTTCTTTGTCTCTTGTTCCATCTGCATCAAATCATGGATGTACTGAAAAAGACTGCTTCCCCTGATATGTGCCTAACCGATGAGGAGTTGGAGGACGTCTGAATGCCTGTCCTGTGGCCTGCAGTTGGACCATATTTACAAAGAGAACTTTGATCCTGTGTTGCCAGTCTCTTCTACTCACTTTGGCAGGATTGGCATTATTATTCAGCTTTTTTAGACCTAAAGTTTCAAAGGCACTTAACTTCTCTCACACATACATGCATTTTCTAGAAGGTAGACTTGACCATGATTTTGAACCTGCTCAACATCTCTGTACCTGATCATCAAGAATTGACACCGCCTTGCATAACCTTTAATGTGAAGGAAATGTCTTCCTTTGGAAATTTCGTGCCAATTTGAGATGTCACCATCAATCCAAAACTGAAAAGTTCCTCTTTGTGATGGCTTTGAACTGAACTAGTCCATTATCTCCAAGGACGTGCATTTCTTCTGCTCAAACTTTCTGAGATTTGATACCAGGAATCAACCTAAGGAATGCTTTGACATTTTAAACAAAACCATTTCTAGGATGTGGAAATGATTTTGGTCTTGAGATTCACGCATTATTCAAATGTATGTATAACAGTTGTTTATCATCTTCTCTTGCAGTGGACATTTTTTACATTTCATTTAAAAAATATGTACATTTTGGTATTTTATTTCCAAAACGTTTATTTTAATTTAAGGAAAAAAATGATCTAAAAGGATCAGCCGTCATCTCTCCCTCAAAGAGATGATGATGATGATGGTGAAGATGTTAGGCTAGTAGAGGCAGTCAGACGTGTGTGTGTGTGTGTATGTGAGATTAAGTGTGTGTGTGTGTGTGTGTTATCCCTGGCTATGGCAGGGTGTGGGTTTCTCTAACGCTCTCTTCTCTTATTGCGCAGTATGAGGAACGCTAGTGGGCTGTCCGCTGCTGACCTGGCCCATGCGCAGGGGTTTCGCCAGTGTGCCGAGATACTATCCAATGCCCAGAACCTGCAGCGGTACCAGAACCTAACCCAGACCCAGCTTAATGGCTTCGGTCTGAACGGTGCCGCCCAGAACGGAGGCCACTCCCACCCTCTCATCCAAGGGCGGAGCCTCCTTAACGGGGCGCCAAATAGAAAGAGGTCGTTTGATAACATGGAAGACACTCAAATCAAGAAGGCCAGAACTGAAGGTTAGGTTTTTGCATTTGTTAGCATTTTTTATACTTTATAAAAAATAACCTAATCAAACCTGGGAGGGGATTATAAATGTTTTCCACTTTTTTCATGACCTTCCCTAATTATACGTGGTAAAGCATCAAGTGTCAAAACCTTCTAAAATCCTGTCGTAAAACCAGGATTTTGGGCTCCCAAGTGGCGCAGTGGTCTAAGGCACTGCATCTCAGTGCTTGAGGCGTCACTACAGACCCCCTGGTTCGATTCCAGGCTGTATCACAACCGGCCGTGATTGGGAGTCCCATAGGGCGGCGCACAATTGGCCCAGCGTCGTCCGGGTTTGGCCGGTGTAGGCCGTCATTGTAAATAAGAATTTGTTCTTAACTGACTTGCCTAGTTAAATAAAGGTAAAATAAAATAAATGAATAAAATTAACCTTTGAGTGTTGGCCTATTGGGAATCTGGTTGAATACCTTATTGTTCGCTTAGTTGTGCAGCGTTACAATGAGCAGTATGAGGAAGAAGGGGATGGGAGGGTGACTTAACCTGTGGCTGCTTGCCAGGCCTCTGATGTTGTTGTGTGTAAATGCATGGCTTGTTTTATTGGACTCTGGAGTAGAGTTGGGAGTGGTTGCCAGGAAGTTGATCGACACTGCAGGGTATCAGGTAATGGGGCAATAGATGATTTATTGCTGAATGAAGCCTACAATTGGACTTTGGACTCACTGAGTATGATTTATTATTCTAGCATGCTAAATACCAGTCTCCCCTTCTGCCCAATGGCCTCTTTTGGACTGTAGGGTATTCTGACCTGTATGTCGAGTTCTCATCTAGTCCTATTCTTGATGGTAGTTCAACACGCTCATCCACTGCTCTCACCAGGTCTGTGCCTGCCGCTGGGGATGCTGAACGGGAATGGGTCGGTCTGCGGTGTCGGAGAGGTACTGATGGAGAGCATGCACCAGGAGAGCATGGAGTCAGCACCGTCGGCAGTGAGCTCAGGTGGGCCAGGACCCTTTGCGTTTGGGATGAATGGGTCTGCGCCGGTGCCAGACCTGGTGGACCAGGGGGGAGTGGAGGTGTCCACCCCGGCCCCTAAGGAGCAAGAGATCTTCACTGTGGCATCCATGCAGATCCCTTGTCGCTGCACTAACTCCTACGCCTACCTGTAGAGGCCTTAGAGAGTGTGTTGAGAAAGAGTGTTGACTCTCCTAGTGGTTGTATCTTGGTAGGATGTCCGTCAGGCCCTCTCTGGCCATGTTTTCCCATGGATGGCACTACTTTTTTTGGCATGGTATTGTTGGGTTTTTGGCATGGTAATGTTAAACTCTTGCGGGAGCGGTTCTAAAAATATGGGTGTAAGTAACTGGTATTGTACACATTGCACATACATGTTATGAAAAACATTGCCTTGCTACCATACTCAATCGCTAGAGAAACACAAGTTTTATGTTTTGTTGTTTTACTGGTAGCTTTGAATGATCCACAAAATTCTTCTTAAATCATCTCAAGTGTTTTTGGCAAAGCCCCTTAGGATGAGTGAATTCTGTTTTGCACAATTATCCTTCCACCGCCCTACATTGCACAATGTTAACTGTAATAACGTTGTCAAATGATAATCTACATTTCTTTAATGTAGAAACGCCAACACCTTGGGAACAATGTACTGAAACAAGCCTCACTCAGTTTATGGAGAAGATTAGGGAGAAAGTTGACTTCAAGACTTTGAGGCTGCACTGACGTTTCCCTCTGCATCATGAATATGCAATGACAGAATTCTGACCTTTATGATGATGAGTTAGACGTCCAGTGATGTGTTTACTGAGTACTGTATTTAGTGGTGCCATTGTTGTGATGCCGCTTCGACCAATAATGGTCAAAAGACAGAATGTGTCCATCTCATGTCTGAATGAAGAGACAACTAGAGAATGTTCCTGCCCTTAGAGTAATAAGATAAACATATTTTATGTTTTATTTGTTAACTATAAAGCTTTTTTGTTGTTTTTTATACAAGAACTCTTATGCCAAAGCATATCTTTACATGTATGTATAAATTACATAAAGCTTTGCTATGCAGCTTTTCTATATTATGTGAGCTTTTAGGGATTTCCAAGGTGCTATTTGAACTGACACTGTCCTGTTAGCTAGCAGACTGTAGACTTTGGTTTGGCTAGGCACGTCTAGTGCCCCCTCTCCTTCTGCTTTTCTAGGAGAGGACTTTGTACGCTTTTCTGTATAGCCTAGTACCTATTGTCTGGTGTTGAAAATGGTGTGAGTTTATATTGACTGTTTTTCTAAGTGTCGGCTTGTTTTGTTGAATTATAATGTACTATTGCTTTGCTAACTGCACTAATGACAAAAGTTAGATGTTGAATTGTTGATCTATGATAAATGAGTGTGATTAGTAGTGCTACAATTTTCACGAAGCAAGGGGAAGCTACTCTTTCCTAAGGCTGGAAACCGTTTTTGGAGAAAATAAAAAAGGAACCTTCGTAAATGTATTGGTCACAAACTTAAAATCCCTCCTCATCTGCTTCATACATGAAGGACAATTGTTCTGTCAAACAATCTGCGCTGCACTACTATTCAGTCTGTACAGAATTACAAATGTTAACGAGTAGGATCGCATTTATTAGAGCTTCTGACGCTCAGTGCTGATTAGTTTTGTATACTTTAAACTCATTAAATGTTCATTCCTTTGAATAACATGATGGTGGCTTTGTGTTTTTGTCTCTTGGTTTGTGTGTGTTTTTTTTGTGTACATGAGAAAGTATCTCGACAATGGTCTGAACACACTGCGGGGTAATCCATTTCATCTTTCAATTGAAGAACCCTGAATAATTGGGAGGTTTGGCGCCCTCTATTGATATTGAGATGGCTGGGCAACCCCTCAATTGTGCTGTCTTGTTTCTAAGGATTATGCCATCATTACAGCAAGAGCGGTGGCAGAATTTTGAGTTCTTGTTTGTCTGTAAATTTGCTTCTAGGACTATATGATTATCGGTGTCGTTGAAACCATCTTGCGTGGTGTCTTATGACGCTGTCGTCTGTGTTGACGTCTAAAAGGGACTTTGGATCATCTCATCGTGCCTGAACCAATGGGAGTGGGGAAGGGGGTGGAACTAGGGCAGTGTGCCAAGGAGGAGCAGTGGTTTGTGTGTCAGTGTAACCAGGAAGAGTACAGTGAATCAGGATGTGACCCGGTGCAATGAGGTACAAGGGTGAACGATAACGAGATAATGTTAGATTTTCTGGAACCCATTTGGCAACCTATCGATTTGTATTCCTGTATAGATGGCGTCACTGAGGTTTACAGTTTCCGAAATGTTCATCTCCATGGGGAATAGTTGTGCAAAACAAAATCAATTCGTACATATTTACTAAATCTCTTTGAGCATGAAGTTGTGGCCCCGTACTGTCAAAACCAGCTTTTGAAATTATTTTGACCAGGTGTCTCATTTCCAATGGCAGGTGACCCTCTAGCAGCAGGGTTAGGGTGTGAGGGGACCCCCTTAAACGGGCACTGCCCCCCAACACACCTGAATGGGTGTGCCTCTACCATCGCCCCTGCCGACATCGCCCACCACCAAGTCTACAGGGATGCAGCAGAGCACATGGTTGCCACTGGTAACGCGGGCAGCCAGGTGGAACACCAGACATCGGTGAAGGCAGAGCAGCAGTACGAACATCAGCAGTACGACCATGCCCTGTTCAGCACCATGCTCCTCTATCACGGCTCCTAAGGAGGTGGAAGGATCCCGTTGTCAGGCCGTCCATCGGTTTGCCTGTCATTTATGCTTGATGTAAGCAAGCATTCATACGCCTTAAAACCATGAAGTGAGTGGTTGCTTCTTTATATGGTCATTGTGTTATTTTGTATTTATGTAAAGGGAAGGGCCATCTCTCTTCTAAAGGTGGACTGTTTACTTTTCAGTTTATGGATATGAAATGTTCTGTAAAACAGTCGATTGTTTTCGTGATACCTTTTTGTGATGTGAAAAGTCGATTTTGAGTGGTTAAAGAAAAAGCTACAGTAAAGGCATATACTGCATTATCTTTTTATTTTCAAGTTAATGTTTATACATTTGTTTTTAAACTGTGTGTTCAGTTATCCTCAGGACAAAACTAGCCTGAATGTAAATGAAAGTTTTATGTTATAATGTCAGATGTCTCAAATGAGATGGGTTTTTTCTGAGTAATGAAATGATGCCCCAACCTCTGAAACCCTTGTTTATGTTTGTCTTATCTATGAGGCAGGTTCTTTTGTTTTGTCATCCTGGTTCATCTGCATCCTGATAAGAATTAAAGGACATCACCTAAAAGCACATCGGGATGTGATTATTTTTCTAATTGTCAGAACATTTAACTTTCTACACTAATGGATGGGGAACAATACAGTATGCTATGACACTGAAATACAGGTATAGGATATTCAACCATTTTTTTTTTTTATCTTGAACTACTATCCTGTATCCTTTACGCCTCATATAAAGCTTTAATATTTGAAGATATATTTCCTCCCATAGTTTATTCAATAAGTAAACTGAAATTCCGCTTCCAATTGTACACATGTAATTGGAATTTCAATGTACTTTTTGTATTGAGTGAACTGACCCCTCCCTGGGTGCTCTGAACCCTGTGTTGGATTGCACATTGCATGACCCATTTGTTAAATCATGGTTTTGAGTTTGCGAGTTTTACTCAATGCACCAGTACTTACTGCAACAAGTCCCTGTGTTTGCATAATGAGTGTTATTCAACACCATACGACCACCCAGGCACCTGGCAACTGCACGGGAACACGGCAGACAATGTATTTATGCTCTGTCCCCGTGCATGTGTGTCCTGGCTGACGTGCACAGTGTGATCCTAGGCCTGTGGTTGGGAACAGTGTCCACTGCAAACACAGAAGGACAATGGAACATTGCAACTTGTCTTTATGTACACTTAACAAAAAGATGAACGCAACATGTAAAGTGTTGGTCCCATGTTTCATGAGCTGAAATAAAAGATCCCAGAAATAAGTACGAAAAGCTTATTTCTCTCAGATTTTGTGACCAAATTTGTTTACATCCCTGCTAGTGAGCATTTTCCCTTTGCCAAAATAGTCCTTCCACATGACAGGTGGGGCATATCAAGAAGCTGATTAAACAGTATGATCATTACAATGCCACAGATGTCTCAAGTTTTGAGGGAGTGTGCAAATGGCATGCTGACTGCAGGAATGTCCACCAGAGCTGTTGCCAGAGAATTGAATGTTAATTTCTCTACCATAAGCCACCTCCAACGTTGTAAAGAATTTAGCAGTACATACAACCGGCCTCACAACCGCAGACCACATGTATGGCGTTGTGTGGGCGAGCAGGTTGCTGATGTCAATGTTGTGAACAGAGTGCCCCATGGTGGCGTGGGGTTATGGTATGGGCAGGCATAAGCTACGGACAATGAACACAATTGCATTTTATCTATGGTAATTTGAATGCACAGAGATGCCGTGACGAGATCTTGAGGCCCATTGTCGTGCCATTCATCCGCCACCATCACCTCATGTTTCAGCATGATAATGCAAGGCCCCATGTCACAAGGACCTGTACACAATTCCTGGAAGCTGAAAATGTCACAGTTCTTCCATGGCCTGCATACTCACCAGACATGTCACCCATTGAGCACGTTTGGGTTGCTCTGGATCTACGTGTACGACAGCGTGTTCCAGTTCCCGCCAATATCCAGCAACTTCGCACACCCATTGAAGAGAAGTGGGACAACATTCCACAGGCCACAATCAACAGCCAGACCAACTCGATGCAAAGGGGATGTTTCGCGCTGCATGAGGCAAATGGTGGTCACACTAGATACTGACTGGTTTTCTGATCCACGCCCCTACTTTTTTTTTGTATGATTATCCTGACATGTTCAGAATTTAGAATCACACACCCACCACAGGTGAGAAAGAATACAGGTGAGATTGCATAACAGAATGCAACAATATGCAGGCAGCTACAATATGTTGTGCTGAACTGCTACTGAACAGCTGGGGGTATAAAGTTATTTACTCCTTTGCCAAGCACTAACTTGTGCATGACAATCATCGCCAACTATCGGTATACCTCTCCATATACTGCCCACTATTCACGTGTGAGAACACCCATTTGTCACCTGTCGCCAAGGCCCAGCCGACCTTGATCGCTGTACATTTATTGACCTCGCTAAACAAACACCACGTCATTGTAACCACGCCCCCCGTCAAACACGATCTCAAAGCCAAAGGAGTAAAAAAAAAAATAGGTTGAGACTATGTAATTGGACACGAATTAAATCATTGTTTTTCGATACATCCTACGCCACTCAATTCACACACTTAATGAAGAAGTAAGACATTAAAGGAAAAATACATTAAAAACTAAATTAACTTATGTGTCGTTTTACTTAAGAAGAATATACAAAATACGTTCCCTATTTGCTGAAGTGGTATCGCCTAATAAACCATGTACCAGTGGCTAGGGTAGGAGGATAGCATTTCAGAGGCGACAGCGAAAAAGGAACTGAATGTTGTTGTAAACATAACATTAACCAGTTAGCTGTATCATAAAGACATTTAGTGTAAATAAAACAGTACATTTATTTGTGTTACCTTTGTATATTTAGTTTACGATGTCTACTCCGGCAAGAAGACGACTGATGAGAGATTTTAAGCGGTGAGTTGAAAATTTTTCACGGGTGGTGTTATTGATATGCCTGAAGATAGCTAGTTAGCTAGGTAAGCTAGTCAGCTAAGGTTACTTGGCTAGCTAGCCAACGCTAGCAAGTCATCCAGTCGTCTATTTGATGATATTTGGGGTTTTATCTAGTTTAACAAATGTGTAATGTTGCCTTTGAAAATAGCGGATACTTTACATAACAGTATGCCGCTAAAGTCGACCCTAAAACATAAGCGATTTATTTCGTCAGCAAGCTAGCTTGCTTACAGCCAAGACTTGGCTAGCAAGCTACTTGGCTAGTTAGCTAAGAAAACAACTCGCTCTCTCCAGACCAAGGCGAGTCACAATAGTTAACTCGCAAGCGAAACTAGGTTAGATTAACTAGACGTCATAAGATTACTCAGGTTGGTTTTAATATTTCGAGGGATCTTTTTGCTACATCCTTTAACTTTATCAGATCAAGACATGCATAACGTTACGGTTTATGAATACGACTGACGTTTAACTAAACAACATTAATAGGGTTTCTGCATTGGTTGATAATATTGGAAGTACGCGTCTGAGTTCAGTAATGTGTCGATTTGTAATATAGCTATCAGTTTGAAAATAGGGTTAACAAGTCCTTAAATTAGGTAGCAAGTAATTTGAAACGTGGAACAGAAGTTGTTTTTCTCGGACCCCCATAGGCTACAAGAAGACCCTCCGGCTGGCGTCAGTGGTGCCCCTTCCGAAAACAACATCATGGTGTGGAATGCAGTCATATTCGGGTAAGATGAAGCACAATCGGTATAGCAACCGATCCGATGTGCACATTCAGACTGTGCTGTTCCCTATGTCACAGATGTTAAGTACATATTACTTTAACACCTAGCCAAAGATGTACTCGTTAAGGAGCCTAACGTTACCTTTACTCCTTAAGATCCAAAGACCTTGTGTTATTTTCAGAGGTGGACTGTCTATTGCAGACAAAACAGACAAATACTCAATTTAAACGTGAATCGATTAACAATTGCGATACGGTTCTAGAAACATAAAGCCCTTTACATTCATATCACACACAAATAATTACACAAATGCAAAATAATTGTAACCAGCTTTATCACAGTTGCAGCTGACAGTATTTTTCAGTGACAACACGTTTCTGGCGGCCTTCTTTCGTTACACACAGGTGTTCGGCGCATGCTAATTAGCACAAGTGGTCGTTCTGTCTTCAGTAAACACAGGCTGTAACATGGAGATATAAAGGTGTGTATCAATTGAAGTGTTTCTCGCCGATATGAAAGATAAGGTCCTTATGCTTCCAAAACCGTACCGCAAGTGATGCATGTTAATGTTCAGACCGAGTGTCCGGGGCTCTTAACAAAACTCCCCTGTACAGAAGACTCCTTCATCCAATGACACTTATGTGTAATGTCATGGAACTGAGTGAGAGTCATGATAAAGGGCTATGTAACACCATGCTCCATCAGCAAATATTGCTGAGTTTGGGTTCTGAAACAGCCTTTTGCTAGTTATTGATAATCCTGTGAGATACAGGTCATGTCAAGACCTTTTTAGGCCAATGATACCAACAAATGTCAAGTGATTGATCTGCTCATCGCAATGTTCTTTCTTCATCCATATAACTTATTTATGGGGAACTGACACATTCATATTTCACACACACAGAGAAAAACGTTAAACTTATTTATTTCCCTTTACAGCCCAGAAGGGACACCTTTTGAGGATGGTGAGTACAGCACTGTGCTACCCCATTCTTTGTGATTGCATACTGTGTGACATAATTGTTGATTTGATAAATTCCACATAAAGTAGACTAGAGCAGTCAATCATCAACTCCCTGTTTTATCAACCGGCGGTATTGCAGATAATGCAACACCTGTAAATGCGAACACGTTTTCTAACATTCTCGGTTGCATGATAGTATGAGTGATATTAGCCATGGTTCTAATTCGTATTTTTCCCACATCTTTTATATGTTCCAGGCACATTTAAGCTTACTGTTGAGTTCACAGAAGAATACCCCAACAAACCCCCCACAGTGCGATTTGTGTCAAAGATGTTTCATCCAAATGGTATGTTGTCACAACGACAGTAGCAAAACATTCTGAAAATGGTTAGTATTGCCTGCAAAGGTTAATAGTATTTTTACACTTCCGTTTTATTTAGTGTATGCAGATGGGAGTATATGTCTGGACATTCTACAGAATCGATGGAGTCCAACCTATGATGTATCATCCATTCTTACCTCTATCCAGGTATGCAAATGGATCATGTTGTTTTTCCATAATACATTGTTTTATATGCCATTCATCCTCCTGTCAACATTTAGTCCTACTGGGACAGAGCTGAGATAAGTCACAACAGACCTTAGACTTCCCATACTGAACATCCTGAAGTGCCATGAGTCATGGTGCATATGCCCACTGCTGTCTGTCACACTCTCTGTGCTGTAGAATGCATGTCTAATCTACTCTGTTGGCCTATCCCCCCTCTCTCTTCCCTCCTTCCAGTCCCTGCTAGACGAACCAAACCCCAACAGTCCAGCCAACAGTCAGGCGGCCCAGCTTTACCAGGAAAACAAGAGGGAGTATGAGAAGCGTGTCTCGGCCATTGTAGAACAGAGCTGGAGGGACAGTTGACCACACCCTCTCCCTTCTGTCCTCCTCTGTCCCCAGCACTGAGCTGTGTGTGATTCGAGTTCTAGTGGAGTACATCCTAATTTAGTTTTTTGTTTTTCTTCCTCCTTTTTAATTTGAAGCTTTTATGCACTTTACCTCGCCCTTCCCTTGTAGAACCTTTTTTTTTTCTTCCCATTTTGGCCTATCAGGGGACGTATGTGCTGAATCTTGCCTTTGCCGCCACGCTCTTCAATTGAGGACCATTTTTGGACGTCAATTACCTTGCCTCATTCCCTCACTGAAACAAATGAGTTGGACTGATTTGTTTAATGTTTGGAAGAAATATAAATTATCATAACCTAGCTTGTAGGTTCTTTGTTTGGTGTGCTCCCCTTACTTTATCATAAGCTAATTTTACAACGCAGCATCTGAGCTATCAAGCTCATTACCTTTCTTTGGACAATTGCTGCCCGTGTTCATCCTAAACACCTTGATTGAGAACCAGACCCACATGCTTAACCCATGTCTTTGCTGTGAGCTCTGTTACATGCATGACAGTGAATTCATGTTGTTCTGTTCAGTACCCTCAGTGTGTATATAGGAAAACATCTGGATTTATGTACAGATTTTGCACTGGTTGTCCATGACATTTTTTCCCCTAGCACTTGTAAATAAAAAAAGGCAAAACTACCTTTACTATGACTGTAGTACTGTTTCTCTTGGACGCCGACAGTAAACCATGTGCTCCCTACAGTAATCATCAATCTACTCTATATTTAGCTTTCTGTGGCAAATACTGTGATATCAGTGATCTCTTGCAATGCTAGCACTGAGAAACTAGCTTCAAAGTTCATGCATCTATTAGCCTCATTCAACACACTCAATATTCAAGCAAAACTTGTGGTTTATTGGCAAGGAACTCTTTACACAAACCAATCACATAATTGCAGATGCGCATGGAGTGATGGTGTACACACGACACGTGAGGATTTGATGCTTTGCTATTTTTAACTGACAGAACAGACTCATTTGCAGAACCCCTTGGTAAGGGACCAAAGGATTTAATTCACACGGCAGGGCCTTTTAATAGTACTATTGGACAAGACACATTCAATGGGCTGCCGTTCCAAGCAGCATTTAAATAATTCACCTTTACTGGTGTCACAAGTGACAGTCCTCACAGCTACAGATCACAGGCCCGTTGCCAAGGGGATTTGGCATCATGGACTCGAGTCAAACATGGGTATTACCAACTTAACCATCTTAACAGTCTGTCTACAATCTACAATGCATTTTGCTGCTAGGGCAGTCCTATCAGTAATGGCACTTCAAGCAAAGGGCAGTCACGTCTCATAGTACATACACAGGTGATGCAAAACAATTCAACCGAGGAAGCCCATTGCGTTCATAGATGTAGCTAAGCCCCACTGTGCAATACATGTCTGGAATTACTTTTAGCACGCAATGTTTTATTTGTTAGTTTGGAGGAGGAGCAGTATGGCTACATGCATGATACAGCAGCATCAACAATAATCATTGGTGTGGCTATATGATACAATAATCTGTATTACATTATACTGTATCTGCTCTAAACCAGTGGTCGTGAACCAGGATGTCCATCTTCCAGTACAGCATTTACTAAAATAACAATAAGTCCCTCTTTCCAATTCTTCATTTTCAAACAGCATTGACAGTAATTGGAGTAGAAATAACAAAAAACAAAACTAACATGACCACAAACGATGTCCACTGGCCCAGGTAGACAGCTACCTGTGGTAGGTCCTCTCCTTCTTCGCCCTCTCCAGGGCCTTGTCCATGGTCTTCTCATTCTCTCCCCTGCATTTGGGACAGAACCACTTGCCCTTGGGCTTGTGATGCAGCCCCACACAGGAGAAGTGGAACCACTCTATGGGACACTCGTCGTTATCACAGCCAATCATCTCGCCGTAGGACACCTGTTCACACAGGCAGTAGGTGGGCTCGTCTGGGTCGATGGGCAGGTCTGGGGGTGACACCTCCCTCTCGGACTTGCCCTTTGACCTCTTCTTCTTCTTGGACGACGACGTTTTGGCCCTCTTCTCCCTGGACGCCCCTATGCCCACCTCGTCACCATGATCCATGCTTCCATAGCTCTCCCGGTTCTCTCCGTTCTTCTGCCGCCGTGACCGTTTCCCACCAGACTTGTCCCCCCCGCCGACTGAGCAAGGCGTCACCTCGTCACGCCTCTTGTCGTGGTGACCCGCTTTGCCCGGAGTGGTTGTTGCTGCCGACGGCGACACTATGGAGGCTGCGGTCGTTGTCATGGCAGTTGATGTAGGTATATGGGTATCAGGGTTCTCCTTGGAGGCGTGGAGGAGCTCAGAATGCCAGTCCACCTGTCTGCTACGGTTCTCCACCAACTCCACCTGGAACAGTAGGACAGTACATAGTGTTATATACACTGCTCAAAAAAATTAAGGGAACACTAAAATAACACATCCTAGATCTGAATGAATGAAATAATCTTATTAAACACTTTTTTCTTTACATAGTTGAATGTGCTGACAACAAAATCACACAAAAATGATCAATGGAAATCAAATTTATCAACCCATGGAGGTCTGGATTTGGAGTCACCCTCAAAATTAAAGTGGAAAACCACACTACAGGCTGATCCAACTTTGATGTAATATCCTTAAAACAAGTCAAAATGAGGCTCAGTAGTGTGTGTGGCCTCCACGTGCCTGTATGACCTCCCTACAACGCCTGGGCATGCTCCTGATGAGGTGGCGGATGGTCTCCTGAGGGATCTCCTCCCAGACCTGGACTAAAGCATCCGCCAACTCCTGGACAGTCTGTGGTGCAACGTGGCGTTGGTGGATGGAGCGAGACATGATGTCCCAGATGTGCTCGATGGGATTCAGGTCTGGGGAACGGGCGGGCCAGTCCATAGCATCAATGCCTTCCTCTTGCAGGAACTGCTGACACACTCCAGCCACATGAGGTCTAGCATTGTCTTGCATTAGGAGGAACCCAGGGCCAACCGCACCAGCATATGGTCTCACAAGGGGTCTGAGGATCTCATCTCGGTACCTAATGGCAGTCAGGCTACCTCTGGCGAGCACATGGAAGGCTGTGCGGCCCCCCAAAGAAATGCCACCCCACACCATGACTGACCCACCGCCAAACCGGTCATGCTGGAGGATGTTGCAGGCAGCAGAACGTTCTCCACGGCGTCTCCAGACTCTGTCATGTCTGTCACATGTGTGCAGTGTGAACCTGCTTTCATCTGTGAAGAGCACAGGGCGCCAGTGGCGAATTTGCCAATCTTGGTGTTCTCTGGCAAATGCCAAACGTCCTGCACGGTGTTGGGCTGTAAGCACAACCCCCACCTGTGGACGTCGGGCCCTCATACCACCCTCATGGAGTCTGTTTCTGACCGTTTGAGCAGACACATGCACATTTGTGGCCTGCTGGAGGTCATTTTGCAGGGCTCTGGCAGTGCTCCTCCTGCTCCTCCTTGCACAATGGCGGAGGTAGCAGTCCTGCTGCTGGGTTGTTGCCCTCCTACGGCCTCCTCCACGTCTCCTGATGTACTGGCCTGTCTCCTGGTAGCGCCTCCATGCTCTGGACACTACGCTGACAGACACAGCAAACCTTCTTGCCACAGCTCGCATTGATGTGCCATCCTGGATGAGCTGCACTACCTGAGCCACTTGTGTGGTTTGTAGACTCCGTCTCATGCTACCACTAGAGTGAAAGCACCGCCAGCATTCAAAAGTGACCAAAACATCAGCCAGGAAGCATAGGAACTGAGAAGTGGTCTGTGGTCACCACCTGCATAACCACTTCTTTATTGGGGGTGTCTTGCTAATTGCCTATAATTTCCACCTGTTGTCTATTCCATTTGCACAACAGCATGTGAAATGTATTGTCAATCAGTGTTGCTTCCTAAGTGGACAGTTTGATTTCACAGAAGTGTGATTGACTTGGAGTTACATTGTGTTGTTTAAGTGTTCCCTTAATTTTTTTGAGCAGTATATATATACACACATACACGCACATACACAAGTTGGTCAAGGAGAGTGACCAATATGGGCTTTGTTGCAGCCTCATCTATATATCTATCATATGTAAAAATGTATGCACGCATGACTAAGTCGCTTTGGATAAAAGCGTCTGCTAAATGGCATATTATTATTATTATTATTATCTATATTATTGTTTTTCAAGCTGGAAAATCATTATGCAAAGTTCACATAAAAGGGAAGACACTTTTTCTTCCATAAACAATCATACAGGCAACCAGCCACGTTCACGCACCATCTGCCCAGCAATCTGGATCTTCTCATCTCCCAGCTCCTGGCTGCTGATAAGCACTCTCTGGATGGCCAGCTGAAGTCTACACCGCTGGAGAGGGTCGGACTCCAGACGGTAGCGCTCATAAGCATCATCCAGCTCTTGCAGGACATCTGAGGCAGGGGGGAAAAAAACAAAAGGATGCAAGAGATGTAACAAACATGGCCAATAGATAGCATAAAGTGGATGGAGTGGCAGTTTTATTATGGAACTAAACACAAACGTGTATTACTCTAGTTAGCTAAATACATAACTTGAAACAAATATTGTTGTAATTTTTTACATTCAATTGGAATAAAAGTTGTCTACTATTCTAACTTAATCAAAAGATGCTAGCTTGTATATCTGGATGCCTGTAGGCGGCTACTGCTAGAAACTAGCAGTGTAACTTCTGCTAGCTAGGCTAACAGACTAGTAGCAATTTTGTAAACTAGCTAGCTAGATTGTTTACCTAGCAGGTAGTTAGGTGGTCAGTGGATGAAACGTGAACGATTTACCTTGATATTTAGCATCAATTTCCTTCATAAGCGACACACTCCTCTGTAGGTCGAAAGGCAGTGATTCGACCAAGTCCAAATATTCTTCCACATAATTTGTAACGACGTGGACCGGGTCGCCGTTAGCCGGATTTAGCATTTTCCTCTGTCAAAATCCACACAAAGCTGCCACAACAAAAAAATAGATACAAAATAGATTATTTGTTACACAGAACATCCTTCTTCTTCTTCTTCTTCTTCTTCTTCTTCTATAATATTATGGCACACAGAACATCCCAAACTCATTATCCTGAAAATACAGTACACGTTGAACGAATATGTAAATACATCTATATTGCAATCTCTGACGGTTGAGCGGACTTCTTCCCTTACTGTTAGCTAGCTCCGCTATCTAACGTTTAGCGGGAGGAAGCTAGGCTAACAGCCTAGCTCTTTGAGTCTACTGTGTTAGCGAACCAGCTAACGTTAACTAGCTAGCAGTAACGTTGCAGCCTTCACACTAATTACGGTCTGAACACGATAATGAAGTTATGCAAACGACCAATTTTTACTCACCAGAAACGTTACATTTGCCGTTTACTGAAGCTCATACAATGTATTCAATCCAACTGGAGAATGTTGTAACTGTGCATTGCTTGCAGCGTGAAAAACCGTAAACTTGAGTATACTTTGCGCATGCGCATCGTATGTGAAACAACCTTCACATTGGTCGATTTTCTTTTACAGTGAAAATACTTTTTCGGCAACGACGTTTTAATCTGTTTTTAATGTCTATTGTTTTAATGCATTTAGGTTACAAGGATGCAGATCTTGTGAAAATGGTCAATGCCTGACATGCTTATTATCCAGGCTCTGTCGTAGCCGGCCGCGACCAGGAGACCCATTGGGCGGCGCACAATTGGCCCAGCGTCGTCCAGGGTAGGGGAGGGAATGGCCGGCAGGGATGTAGCTCAGTTGGTAGAGCATGGTGTGTACAACGCCAGGGTTGTGGGTTCGTTTCCCACGGGGGGCCAGTATGAAAAGTTAAAAAATAATGTATGCACTCACTAACTGTAAGTCGCTCTGGATAAGACCGTCTGCTAAATGACTAAAATGTAATGTAAATGTAAATGCTTGATGTTACAATTTAGCTACATACAGATCCACATTTTTGCACTGACGTTATGAAGGCGATAAACCGCCATATCGGAAATATAATGCATGCGCCCTCTTGTGGCAGTATTGTAAATTATTTAAAATGTAAACAAAGTTCCTCTCCATCACAGACATTTCGCACTGTTTGAGCAGACAGTTATCATTGATACATTGGATAATCTAACTCTGTGCAACACTGTGAGGGAGGTAGAAGACAGAATAAGCGACAGATGAGTAAAAGACAGAACAAAGAAGTGAAAACTCCATCAACATTTTAATATTTCCAATGTAAAGGGTGTTTATGACAAAAACAGGAGACCACACAGGTGCCACACTGTCACTGTGAGATTCTATTCTGGATGACAGTAAAGATGGGAATGTCATGATGGAATAGGATGAACTGTCTGGAAGGAAATCACAGAGAATTAAATGCTGTAAATCATCAGGTATTGTTAAATATGCTACACAGTATGTGCACTGTTAGAAGTCTGACACTTGGGTAGTCTAATAATATTGATGTATAATAATCTTAGCTCAGCCTTGTGTGCCACTTTAATTCTGATGTTCTGGCTGTCAACATTTTAAAAAGCCAACGAGGCACTTTGAGAAAATAAAACAGACTCCAATGCAGAGGGAATATTGCGTTGTCATTTTTTTGTTTCAATGGGTCCAGTGTGAGAGAAAACGTAGGCAAAATTTATCCATTTAAAAATCATTACGTCTATAGCTTATTTAGCACCAATAGACTAGAAGTGGTTTCATATGTTGGAGCCCTATTTCTTGTATTATTTCTTGTTGATTAAAAAAAGTATTAGGTCGGGATTCAATACGACCCACACGTTGTCGAACAATGGGCTTTTTAAGGCAATGTTACTGCGTTCGCGGAAATTGCATTCGTGGTAAAAAAAATTATAACTGCAGATGTCGGCTCATTGGAAATTACGGATTGAATCCCGGCCATAGCTTTTCTGTATGGAGGTACAGACTAGCTACAGCTAAAATATCTGAAAATGGTTGACAACATCTTTGATAGTTGGTCTCTTTGGCCCAATGTCAATGATTATAGAGAATGGATTCTCAGGATTCCCATGGAAGAACGTGCTGTTATGTCTATGTACAGTATGTATGCATGTATGTAAGTACAGTACATATGTGAGTATCTTGGACCCCTGTAGAACGTTCTCAGCTCTCAAATAGTTTTTTGAAGGCGGAGCTGATCTCCTGGATCATGTCTGTGGTGGTGGTGGCTCGCCCATGTTTGTGGAAGGCCTGTCTGTTACACTGTCTGGTCAGAGAACAGGCCCCGAACGCTGCCACCACTGACGGGTTCACACTGAGGCAGAGATTGGAGAACACATCACAGTTACAGCAATGACAAATGCACAGTAAAATTAGGCCAACTAAGTAACATAGGCAGCCCCTTCAAATGTTATCGTAGAACTATATTAATTTTGGTCATGTCAGTGCGTAAGCACACAATGTTGATGAATATGGTACCTTTTGGTCATGTCTGCTGAGGAAGCATATGCCCAGTGTGCCAGCACTCCCAGGGAGCCAGATAGGACATCTCCTTGTCCCCCACACCTACGCCCACTGCCCTCCTGTCTACACAACATCACTGGACACCACAGAGACACAGGACACAGTCAGAGCTTTACAGGAATATGTATGAATGTAGCACTTAGTCTGAGTGTAGCTGTGCGTGTGTGTGACAGACACTAACCCTTGTTGCCGTCGGTAATAAGGTCTTCCTCCCCCTTGAGCACCACAGTCAGGTTGCCCATGGCAACACTGAGCTCCATGGCACTCCTCTGATGATCACTGCTATCAAGAGGCTCATGGTGCTGAAAACACAGACAGACAGTAGGATCATTGATAAACACACACACACACAGAGCTGAACTGGCAGACTCACCATAGCCTCATACAACCGGGTGAATTCCATGTAGTTAGGAGTGAGGATGCCCTTCTGGTACCCTTGGATGACTGATGGTTGCTGAGCAACCAGCCACAGTCCATCCTATTGGTGGAACACACAAAAATCACTGCACATCTGTGTAAAATAATCTAAATCTATTAACAAAGTGAAAATCTGTTTTGTGTACAGTACTTACTGCATCAATAACTATAGGGATATCTCTTGCTTTGGACTTCTCAATTACTTCCTAAAGAAAAAAAGAGCCATGAGAACATTGGTAATATAATGTCATCTGTCAACTAAAATTGACAGTGTGTGTGTGTGTGTGTGTATTCAGTGTCCCACGTGCCTTGGCGTTTTTCAGCAGTATTTCGTCTCTGCCTAGCCCTGGGCCCACCACCAGGCAGTGGAGTCTGGGAAGCCATTTCTCTATCTCCTCCACCGCATTGGGGCTGTCCCTATAGAAAACATTAACACTGTTATCATCAACAAAGACATGCATTATATGGACACTGCTTACAAACAGGCTTCCATTCAAATCAAATCAAACTTTATTTGTCACATGCGCCGAATACAACAGGTGTAGACCTTACTGTAAAATGCCCTTAACCAACAATTCAGTTCAAGAAAGAGTTAATAAAATATTTACTAAATAAACTAAAGTTTAAAATAAAATAAAAAGTAATACAATAAAATAACAATAACGAGGCTATATACAGGGGGTACCGGTACCGAGTCAATGTGCGGAGGTACAGGTTAGTCGAGGTAATTTGTACATGTAGGTAGGGGTAAAGTGACTATGCAAAACAGAACTTACAGCACAGGATGAACTATGAGCTCCGGACTGTAGGATTTGATCACTGTCGCTGCATCTTTAGTGCAGAATACGTGTGACAGGTCAGCCCCCTAGGAAGTGATACAGCAGAGGTTTTGTCATCATATCAATGTCTCCACCAGAGTAAAAAAATGACACAGGACCAAGAAAGCTACTGTGCGCTTACCACTTTCAATGCAGAGATAGCAGCAAAGTACGGAGCTCCTGTATACCTTCCCATGACAAGAACAATAAGCAGAAAGAAGGAAGGAACAAAAGGACACAAATAAGAGGAGGAACATTTTAGAATATCTTTGGTACCTCCAGAAAACCTTCATTTAGAAATCAGAGTTAAAAGGTGGGGTTGGGTCACTAGGGTGGCTTACTCTTGACATCCCCCAATAATCCCAATCCGCCCATCTTGGCCTTTGTGCTTTTTAGACGTCAGCGGAGGGACTATATTCTTCACCAGCGGAAGGATATCATCCATTCCTCGGTGTGCTGCTGTCCCAAGGGAGAAGGAGCGCTCGAGGACTGAAAAAGAAGAGAGAGAGAAGTATTCAGAGTTTTCTACTTAAAATTTGTCGCTTCCCTGCGCTAACTGCTTGTGTGTTGGGTGTGCATTTAGTTCAGCCTAGATGTCTTTGTGGGTCTGTTTCAGCCTTATTCAGTACTGTTTGACCTGCTTGTTGACAGGCAGTCTCACCAGAGCTGGCCATTGCTCAAACACAGGCCAACTGAGTGAGAGAAGCTAATACCTAAACCTGCGTTGGACTGTGGCTGACTGAGGTAGCTGGACCACTCAGCCTGGGACTGTGGCTGACTGTGGTAGCTTGCCCACTTAGCCTGGGACTGGGGCGAGCGGACTCGGAGGTGATTCGACCGAACACGCCTCATTTGGCTGTAGGCGGACATGGGCACACCGGGCTGCATGGTATTTTGAGCAGGCGGCATTGCTGTGGTTGTGGTAGCTGTGGCGACAGGGTTCCTGGTGGCGATGCTGGAGAACATCTGTCCCAACACCTGGAGCATGTGGAGCTCGCGGGCATGTTCGGCTTCTCGCCGGCGGTCCTCTGCCTGCAAACGCTGCTCCTCCATCTGGTAGAAGCTCTGCTCGGCCTCGGCACTCTGCTCCAGGAACCGCTCCATCACACTGTCCAGGGGCAGGTCGGCGTGCCGCTTCTTGGGCCGCTTGGAGGACGGCCCACCAGCTGATTGACTGCTGATCTGTCTGACTGTGGTGCCTGTGGAGGAGAGTGGATGGAGGTTTTGAGAGCTGCCACTGTGGAAGTATCGGCATACTATATAAGGTTGATTTTGCAAATACGGGCACTTTTGGATGTTAAATGTTTTCGAAAATGAAACCTCTTGAAACTGCTTTTTATCTATCTGCATATTTTCTTCACTCTGGAAACAAGATCTAATAGTGGCTGAGACCATAATAATTAAGAATATAAAAGATTTTTATCCGTTTCCCCAAATACCCGTGGGGAAATGTCATTACCACCACGTCATAAAATTGTCTATTTTAGTTGAAAAGGAAATTACGGTATTTTATATACACCATTTCACATTATCTTTTTTTAAATCATGTTTTTTTTTACTATTTGGAACTTTTCTTAATTATATGTATTCATCATGGTCATGTCTAAATGGCCATATATGCCTTGAATGATACTCAGAAACATGTATTTACCACATCAAAATCTTAAAATGTTACATTATTTTAGGAATTATCTTAAGAACAAGCATATAAGGTTCACATATGGAAAAAAATAATCAATATCAATTGTAATTTAATACACATTTTCCTCAAAAATATGTACCGTGATGGTAATTACTTCACGTTGTGGTAATGACAGAGTGTGGTGGAAATGACATTTCATATAAAACAACTGAGGAAAAATACCATTAAACATTTTAACGTCACAGTTGTACAGGTTTAATTTTATTGAAGGTATAGAACACACCATTCAAAATCTCAAAAAACAAAGGTTACATGCCTCAAGAACATAAAGCATATTTTAGAACAATTGTGGAATTCAATGCATTAGGCAGAAATACATGTACAAGGTTGGAAACACTGGTTGACATTAAACAAATTATTGTTAACTGGCTGCAGTCTATTGATTCAGACTCATGAGACAGGTATGTGCTCACTCAAGATTAGGTTTTGCACTTAATGCTCTCTATTGCTTAATGAGAGAGCAGATTTCCTCCCAGACTGCACCATCAAGCATCATATGCCGTTTTGTCACTGGGTGAGACTCAGGGACAAGCCCAAGCACATTCTCTGGTTGGTACCATACAATGTCCTCTCTCGTTGGCCAAAATAAATCGGTTGTCTCTCACACGACTCATCGTCTTGACTAGAGCGCAGCTCTCTACATCAACATCTTGTATAATACCAGGGTAAGGGTCTTCATCATATTTCACAACACACCACTTTCCAATCAGTCCCTCATGTATGTCTGCAATGGGCAGTGTTGCACTAGGAGACGGAAAGTGTTAACAGAATGAAAAGAAAGTGATTTGAAAATCTACAATTTGATCTACATTTTGTCGTTACAAAGCTATAGTTTTACATAATAAATATTAGCTGGTGTATTTTCATTATTCCACCGATCGTCTAAATACAATCTGGCAGCAGGAGATCCCTTTTCTCAATCTCTTGCTCTGTGACGTAAAAGAGCTTCACATTTGACTGCTCTTTTGAAAGTTCCTCATAGAACACTTTTACGTTCTGAAGGTCCTTTCCTTTTGCCACCACGGAATCAGCTTCGCTCTTCACAGCTGCACCGATTCCATCCGCAGGACCTTTGCCATGTCCAGCCTCCCAAAAATTCCAGGTGATCTTCTGAAACCCCAGTTGAAATGGAATTGTGCTCAAGTAGAAGAACTTCTTCCTGGATCTGTACTGTGTGGTTGGTCCATCACTTACAACATGGAGGACAGTGGCAGATGGATTCAACTCATGGAGGTGGGAGAGAACTTTGGAGAGATGTGCCCAAATTGCAGAGGGGTCATGATGCATTGATGAGCTGACTGAGCACACAACACCTTATTTAGTGTATACAACCCCAGTGTGAAGTGTTGTCTGCTGGTGAGTCACCAAAATGCACCGCCTGTATTTCAGAGGCATACTTGCATAGGTAGTTCTCGGTGAAATCCACATGGAGGATTAACTCATCTTCTCTAATATTTTCTCAGACCTCTTAAATGTGGAGTACGATGTCTGATATGGAAGACATGTTTCCCCAGTTTGTTCTTCAAATTGGAAGTGAAGTCTTCCAGTAGAGTTAAGGGTACCGTACACCTTCTCCTTTACAGTCAAATTGACAGTAAACCTCTCTCTCTCTCATGAACTGAAGGTTGGCACGTCTTACACTGGCATGTCTCCCTGTCTTTCACTGATGGATTGACAATCCAAAAGGGACGTATTTTGGTGAACTCTGTATGGCAGCTTGACCTCTAGTAATTATCTTGAACTTCTGATGGAGTTTTGCCAGTGTGTCGTTAAGGTATCGCTTCTGCATTTTATTATTGTGTCTTGTCAATGTTTCCCTTTTTTCTGTTGATGCTCGACTGTTATCATCACGTTCAAATAACCTTTTTATTTCATCTATTGCTGGGCTGATTGCATTTGAATGTTTCTTTGAGTACTGCAGACAGGTTGGCTGTTCGTTGTTTGCCCCCATTGTCTTCGCAGAGAATCCAAATTCTCTTTGTGCCATTTTCACCATGCAATGCTTTTTCAGTATTTTCCCAGCCAAAACATTGAATATCACTTATTGGTCTTTCGCACTCTGTTGCTTCTGGTATTTCTCTCGCAGCTCTGAGATTATGGTGTTATGGAACAGAAGTATTCTTAACAGATTCTGTGGCTTTGACCGCATTTGTTGTTTTGTTTTTGTTCTGGGGGAAATCCAAAATCCCGATCTTCTCTGATAATCCATCATATTTTTATTTTTTTTACTTTCTCAGTTCTCTTTCCGCAGCCTCCAACTTCATATTGGCCATACATAGATCCCTGAAGACCTTGGATCTGTTTTTTTTTTTTTTTCACCTTTCTACGGCCTCTCTGTCTTGGGGTTTCCGAGTTTGAACAGGAGGGGGAATCCGGTGCCATTTGAGGGGCAGGTATGTCATCATTCTGTAGGTGAGTGTGGTGGTGTGTTCCTTGACAGGTTTGACTCCATAACCAGTCTTTTCTGGATAGTTGATCTTCCTTTTATTTTCCATTGCCTCCTTTTTCCCCCTTGTTTCTCACTGGGGAAGTTGTGAGATGGGTTTCAGTTCACCACTTTCTTTTCTCTTGAGGTATTTTTTTGTTTCTTAAGATACTCCTGGTATCTTATAGGATCTTGTTAATATATGTTAGTAGAAATTGATTAACTAATACATTTTGTCATTACCACCACATTCTGTCCTTACCATCACAGTTCATTATGTGGTGGTAATGACGTGTGGTGGGAATTACATGTTTACAGTATTTGGTCATAAATAGCAGGGATTCTAGCATGCTAACCTCAGTTGAACAGCTAGCATACAATGTATCCTAAATACACATAATTAAATCATTATTTTATGAAATTATAGCCTATTTGGTAATGATGTACAATATCTCAAATCATATTTACCTTTATTTTTTCTATCATTTCCTGGCATCAAAATCTGAATCTCCCTCCATGAGCTCCACTGTCACTATACATATCCATATCCATGGTAACCAAGTACACTAACTTTTGAAAAAACTTTATCATGTAATTTGCTTGGCATGGTGGTAATGACACAATACTTAGAGACTACTGTATTTACTGTTTTTTTTTAAGTAACAAATGGCTTATGCACATCTAATATGTATATAGTTTCCATTTGACTCTTTTTTTAAACAGGTGCATTAAATAATTATCAAGACTTTTGTAAGTGTAATACATATCAGAATGTCAAAAGTCGGTGTGAGACAGGACAAAAACCGTGCAAAACAGTGAACTCCAGACATGAAATGCTTTAGAAAATAAAAGAAACATTGAAAGCTGAAAAAATAAGTTACGGTTATTTTAGTCTCTACTTAATGGATGTGAAATAAAAAAATAATCTAAATAACATTGTATCTTAAAATGTTAACCCTGTGACACAAAAAGGCCTATATTTGCAAAATCACCCATATAATAACAATGTAATGACATAATAAATGGTACTTACTATTTCCCACTGTCACAGGGATGGGGATGGGAGGGTATTCTAGCTTCACTTGGGTCTCTGGGTAGGAGCATTCCCCTGTGCTCTCCAAGTATGGGTCCTGTGGAGGGTCTGTGTCCACTTCCTCCTCTGTCTCATCCCCCACGGCCCCACTGTCTAACAACTCCTGGGGGTCAATCTGGGGACGGCTGCTTAGTATCCTCTCCATGGCATCGTAGAATTTGCAGATCTTGTGGTATTGTCCATTGTTCCTCAGGTTGCCCTCCTTGGCCAGGATAAACTGCCTTTTCAGGCTTTTGATTCGCACCCTACACTGCTCCGGGGTTCTTTCGAACCCCATCACTCCCAATCTTCGGGCGACGTCGCGGTAGACATGACTGTTTCGGAAGTTTCCGTCCAACGCCGTCTGGATGTCCTGCTCCCCCCAGATATTCAGCAAGGTTCTGGTTTCGACATCCGACCACAGAAAGCCCCGTGTTGAATTGGCGAGCATAATTATCAGGTGCGAGTACAACTGATGCGTAATTTATATTTTAAAGCATGCAGTACAGTCAGAACACCAAGAAATGTTAGCAAGTCAGCTGGTGAACAAGACTAGCTAGCTAGCAGCAGGAACCTGTATCAAACCTCGATATTCAGAGCCTGATTAAGAAAGGCTATAACGACCAGGTAACATTTTACCTGGACATAGATGGCGCACATTCAGCAGCCAGATGTGTTTCAGACAATGCACTTTCATACAATGGAGATTAGTGTAGCCTACAGTCTGCAAAGCTGATTATGGGCCCCCACCATACACTCGAGTACCACAACACAAACGGTCCTTGATATCCGGGATCCTTTGGACGTCCCTACCCCTCCATTGAAGTTGAAATGTAAAATGGTTAAGGTTAGGTAAGGGTTAGGGTTTAAGGTAGGGACGTCCCAATGATCCCGGATAGCACTCACACAAACGTCAAGGACAGAATGTGTACTACATCACAGGGGTTAGCTCGCGGAGCTCCGATGGGTCCTAAAGGAAATAGATTGCTTCAGGGATTGTGGTGTATAAAAAGTGACAGCGACGTGAAAAAAAAGTAGTACAGTATTTGTTGTTTCCACTTTACCTTCATCGTTCATATAGGTTACAGCAATCGTCAGTACAACAGTACTGAGGCAAAAGACAACCAAACATCCAAGTTCCATGTTTGCATGATTCTGTCATACTCTTGCGAGCCTATTGCATTTACATTTGCATAATTTAGCAGACCTATTAGAGGCCCGAGGTAAACAGTGTTATGGCAGGTGGCACACACACTGACAGTTCTTACCTAGACGAGAACTTTGAGTTACTGCTGAAATAGGATAGATAGACGCTTCACTGGGATCATGAGGCGCTAAAAGATCCAAACAAAAACAGGAAGTGTTTTGAGAGGAGCATAGAGCTAGATAGAGGACTTATCTTTATATCTGTGCCAGTATAGGGCTGTGACAGCATGGGTAGCGCCATTGAGGCAATCTCCATTTTGAAGTAGTCAATTTTCTTCTTCACGATTGGTTGATCCCTCCTGATGACCCAGTTGAACATGATAACTCCACCAAGGTTATCAGGAGGGATCAGCCAATAAAGTTGGAAGTCCCACCCATTTGACTACATTAAAATGGTGGAAGCCCTCAATGGCACTGTCCATGCTAAAATGGCCTGAAGGCCACTAGAGGCCTCCAGAGCTATATATATATATATATATATATAGCTCTGGTGGCCTCTATCATTTTCTATGGAGAGGAGATATGACACTGGAATCTGATTGGTTAAAGGGCCAATCAGCAGTTGAAACAGTGGGCGGATTAGACCGGTCTAAGGCCCGTGACATGAATGGGCAAAAGCGTTGAGGGAGGAGCACCCTTCTCAAATCGAACAGTAATCTGCTCAGCTCAGTCATATTGTCAACAAGGCAGCACAGTGCATCGTCCAGAAAATCTATTTTCCATTAAATCTGTTTGAATTTTCCAACAATACTGATCAAAAATATAAAACGCAACATGTAAAGTGTTGGTCCCATGTTTCATGAGCTGAAATAAAAGATTCCAGAAATGATCCATACGCACAAAAATATTTCTCAAATTTTGTGCACAAATTTGTTTACATCCCTGTTAGTGAGCATTTCGCCTTTGTCAAGATAATCCATCCACCTGACAGGTGTGGCATATCAAGAAACTGATTAAACAGCATGATCATTACACAGGTGCACCTTGTGCTGGGGACAATAAAAGGACACTAAAATCAGTGGTGGAAAAAGTACCCAATTGTCATACTTGAGTAAAAGTAAAGATACCTTAATAGAAAACGACTCAAGTAAAAGTGAAAGTCACCAAGTAAAATACTACTTGAGTAGAAGTCTAAAAGTATTTGGTTTTAAATATACTTAAGTATCAAAAGTCAAAGTAAAAGTATACATCATTTCAAATTCCTTATATTAAGCAAACCAGATGGCACCATTTTCTTGTTTTTTAATTTATGGATAGCCAGGGGCACACCCCAATACATAATTTACAAACTAAGCATGTGTGTTTGGTGAGTAGGCCAGATCAGAGGAAGTAGGAATGACCAGGGATGTTCTCTTGATAAGTGCGTGTATTGGAAAAATGTTCCTGTCCTGCTAAGCATTCAAAATGTAATGAATACTTTTGGGTGTCAGGGAAAATGTATAGAGTAAAAAGTACATTATTTTCTTTAGGAATGTAGTGAAGTAAAAGTTTTCAAAAATATAAATAGTAAAGTAAAGATACCAAATAACTAGTTAAGTAGAAAATGTATGCACTCACTAACTGTAAGTCGCTCTGGATAAGAGCGTCTGCTAAATGTAAGTGTAAAATGTACTTTACACCACTGTCTAAAATGGGCAGTTGTCACAACACAATGCCACAGATGTCTCAAGTTTTGAGGGAGCGTGCAATAGGCATGCTGACTGCAGGAATGTCCATCAGAGCTGTTGCCAGATAAATGAATGTTCATTTCTCTACATCGTTTTAGAGAATTTGGCAGCAGGTCCAACCTGCCTCACAACCGCAGACCACGTGTAACCGCGCCAGCCCAGGACCCCCACATCCGGCTTCTTCACCTGCAGGATCGTCTGAGACCAGCCACCTGGACAGCTAATGAAACTGGGGGTTTGCACAACCGAAGAATTTCTGCACAAACCTTCTCGGGGAAGCTCATCTGTGTGCTCGTCGTCCTCACCGGGGTCTTGACCTGACTGCAGTTCGACGTCGTAACCGACTTCAGTTGCATAAGCAACGGACAACGAACACAATTGCATTTTATCGATGGCAATTTGAATGCACAGAGATAGCGTGACGTTCCTGAGGCCCATTGTCGTGCCATTAAAAAAAAAAAAAGGTATCTGTGACCAACAGATGCGTATCTGTATTCCCAGTCATGTGAAATCGATAGATTAGTGACTCATTTATTTATTTCAATTGACTTGTTTCCTTATATGAACTGTAACTCAGTAACATCTTTGAAATTGTTGCATGTTTGGTAATTTTTTTGTTCAGTGTGGTTTTCATTGGGAAGGCAGATAAATAAAATAAAAAAAAGCTATCACTTTTGCAAGCAAAAACGCCGAATCCTACTCATTACTCCACGTGCTTAATTATCTCACTTTTGTTTTGAGGCAACTTCGACCTGGGCTTTGAACAGGGCACCTGGCTCACGTCTGGGAGGCAGCCCGGTTCTAAAACAAACTTTCACCCGATGCAAAACAGGCCTACCTGGGACAGATTAATTAAATTATTCTCGCTCAGGCGCCCGTGTACTTGTGTTTTGCACCACTGAAAATGTATTGCGTTCGGGGTGACGTAATTAAGCACATGTAGTAATTAAGATTCTGTGTAAAAACGCTTTATCTGCCTTCCCAATGAAAACTAGTTAGAAAATTCAAACATTTATTTTATGGAAAAGTTATGCATTTTTCTGGACGATGCACCATGCTGCCTTGTTTGATTTGAGAAGTGCGCGCCTCCTTCCCCACTTTCGCCCACGATGTGAGGGGCCTTTGCCCGGTTCAACCCGGGCCAGCGTAAAATAACTCCCTCAGTGGTCAAGTTCGTTTTGCATAGCCAGGTGCCCCGGGTAGGCGGAGTTTATATGTTAGACCATTCCATTGGTCCTTAAGTGGAATCGCCACCCACCCGTGCCAGGCAAAACAAACTCCACCAATAACAAAGCTTTTTCCCAGCCACTGTTTCAGTAAAAGAATGGGGCTGGAGAAATGTAATCATTCAAATTTATAGACAAAGCTATGGATGCAAGGACTGCACAGGAGGCTGTGTATGCACTCACTAACTGTAAATCGCTCTGGATTAGAGCGTCTGCTAAATGACTAAATTGTAAAATGAGGCTGCTGAGGGGAGGATGGCTCATAATAATGGCCATAACGGAGCAAATGGAATGGCATCAACACATCAAATCAAATCAAATTTTATTGGTCACATGCACCGAATACAACAGGTGCAGACATTACAGTGAAATGCTTACTTACAGCCCTTAACCAACAGTGCATTTATTTTTAACAAAGAAAGTAAAAATAAAACAACAACAAAAAAAGTGTTGAGAAAAAAAGAGCAGAAGTAAAATAAAATAACAGTAGGGAGGCTATATATACAGGGGGGTACCGGTGCAGAGTCACAAACCATGTTGTGTTTCATACCATTACACTTATTCTGCTCCAGCCATTACCAAGAGCCCGTCCTCCCCAATGAAGGTGCCAATAACCTCCTGTGAAGGACTGACCATCCATGATATCAAAATTATAGTTTTAACCATGTTGAGGCAATACAGTGTTTGTATACATTTACTTTGTTTCCAACCATTGGACTAAAACATGCTTATATTTTGGCTTCTGAAGGGGTTCAACGTTAAACTAAGCTCATGAGGCATTTATAAGTTAGATTCTTAAAGAATCAATCAAATGTATTTATAAAACCCTTTTTACATCAGCAGATGACACAAAGTGCTTATACAGAACCCAGCCTAAAATCCCACAGAGCAAGCAATGCAGATGTAGAAGCACGGTGGCTAGAAAAAACTCCCTAGACAGGCCGGAACCTAGGAAGCAACCAGGCTCTGACGGTGGCCAGTCCTTTTCTGGCTGTGCCTGGTGGAGATTTATAAGAGTACATGGCCATTAAGGCCAGATCGTTCTTCAAGATGTTCAAACGTTCATAGATGACCAGCAGGGTCAAATAATAATCACAGTGGTTGTAGAGGGGGCAACAGGTCAGCACCTCAGAAGTAAATGTCAGTTGGCTTTTCATAGCTTAGCATTCATAGGTCGAGACAGCAGGTGCGGTAGAGAGAGAGAGAGGGTCGAAACAGCAGGTCTGGGACATGGTAGCACGTCCGGTGAACAGGTCAGGGTTCCATAGCCACAAGCAGAACAACAGAAACTGGATCAGCAGCACGACCAGGTGGACTGGGGATGGGGACAGACAGAAATCGACAGGCCAGGTAGTCCTGAGGCATGGTCCTATGGCTCAGGTCCTCTGGGATGGAAGAGAGTGAGAGAGAGATGGGAGAATTAGAGGGAACATCTTTAATATCGCACAGGACACCAGATAAGACAGGATAATTACACCAGATAGGACAGACTGGGTACATATTATTCATTTATAAGTTTAAAAAAATTATGTAGCACCTGCTGATTGCCCCTTTAAGCTCTTAAAGAAACAGAAGTAGCTAGTTTATGCTATTTATTATAGGGTAAAGTTCATAGATAGATGTGTAAACTCTCCATTCTACATAGGTATTGAATATCCTATTGAATTGTAATTTGTTCACGTCATTGAATTGTACAAAGTTACACTTACAATCTAACTATCAGAAAACACACTCGCCTCTCTTCGAAAGGCCAGCAAGAAACATGTTTGCTCGATTTGCTCTCCTCCTGTTCATTTTTGGAATCATTATTTGCCCTCATGGGGGCGCAATGCTAGATAAATCAAGAGTACCTGATAAATCGGGTAGACACTAGTTACCACAGCCACAAAGACATAATTGTGGCTAAACCCCGCCTATTTCTAAAATGTATCTTCTTAAAACCTAATATTAACCTTAAATTTAACCACACTGCTAATCTTATGCCTAACCTTAAATTAAGACCAAAAATCACATTTTTGTTGTCATGATATATTGCCAGTTTCTAAACCATACTGTATGGAGCATCAAACCTGCCGTAATTAGAATTAAATAAATAAATGTACACATAATAGATAAATGAATCAATAAATCTGCACATAATTAAATAAATGAAAAGGAAATACAAAAGTACTGACAAATTAATTCTCTACATATCTGTATGTATTTAATTAATCTAGAAATTATCTAGTTATTCAAACTAATTCATTTGATTTTTATATGTATTAATTTTTGTATTTCTTTCTCCAATATGATAATGAGGGGGTGTCAAACGCCAATGGGTTGTATCGAACACACCATTGGTTAATCAATGTCACAGCGCTTTGCTCGATTGCTTTTGCACCACCTAGTGAAGTTAGCCACAATAGTAGAATTTGCGGTTCGTCTTCAAAATAAAAGTCCTACATTGAAACTGACGCAAACAGAAACAAACAGTGGAAAGAGGCAATATTTGGACTAGATAATGCTTAACAAGTTTGGAATGTTGTTATATAAATTCACCAAAAGACAAATTAGTTAAATTGACCCAAAAATTAAAATCACTTGAAATCACACTGTGGATGTAATACACTGCTCAAAAAAATTAAGGGAATGCTTAAACAACACATCCTAGATCTGAATGAATGAAATAATCTTATTCAATACTTTTTTCTTTACATAGTTGAATGTGCTGACAACAAAATCACACAAAAATGATCAATGGAAATCAAATGTATCAACCCATGGAGGTCTGGATTTGGAGTCACCCTCAAAATTAAAGTGGAAAACCACACTACAGGCTGATCCAACTTTGATGTAATGTCCTTAAAACAAGTCAAAATGAGGCTCAGTAGTGTGTGTGGCCTCCACGTGCCTGTATGACCTCCCTACAACGCCTGGGCATGCTCCTGATGAGGTGGCGGATGGTCTCCTGAGGGATCTCCTCCCAGACCTGGACTAAAGCATCCGCCAACTCCTGGACAGTCTGTGGTGCAACGTAGCGTTGGTGGATGGAGCGAGACATGATGTCCCAGATGTGCTCAATTGGATTCAGGTCTGGGGAACGGGCGGGCCAGTCCATAGCATCAATGCCTTCCTCTTGCAGGAACTGCTGACACACTCCAGCCACATGAGGTCTAGCATTGTCTTCCATTAGGAGGAACCCAGGGCCAACCGCACCAGCATATGGTCTCACAAGGGGTCTGAGGATCTCATCTCGGTACCTAATGGCAGTCAGGCTACCTCTGGCGAGCACATGGAGGGCTGTGCGGCCCCCCAAAGAAATGCCACCCCACACCATGACTGACCCACCGCCAAACCGGTCATGCTGGAGGATGTTGCAGGCAGCAGAACGTTCTCCACTGCGTCTCCAGACTCTGTCACGTCTGTCACATGTGCTCAGTGTGAACCTGCTTTCATCTGTGAAGAGCACAGTGCGCCAGTGGCGAATTTGCCAATCTTGGTGTTCTCTGGCAAATGCCAAACGTCCTGCACGGTGTTGGGCTGTAAGCACAACCCGCACCTGTGGACGTCGGGCCCTCATACCACCCTCATGGAGTCTGTTTCTGACCGTTTGAGCAGACACATGCACATTTGTGGCCTGCTGGAGGTCATTTTGCAGGGCTCTGGCAGTGCTCCTCCTGCTCCTCCTTGCACAAAGGCGGAGGTAGCGGTCCTGCTGCTGGGTTGTTGCCCTCCTACGGCCTCCTCCACATCTCCTGATGTACTGGCCTGTCTCCTGGTAGCGCCTCCATGCTCTGGACACTACGCTGACAGACACAGCAAACCTTCTTGCCACAGCTCGCATTGATGTGCCATTCTGGATGAGCTGCACTACCTGAGCCACTTGTGTGGGTTGTAGACTCCGTCTCATGCTACCATTAGAGTGAAAGCACCGCCAGCATTCAAAATTGACCAAAACATCAGCCAGGAAGCATAGGAACTGAGAAGTGGTCTGTGGTCACCACCTGCAGAACCACTTCTTTATTGGGGGTGTCTTGCTAATTGCCTATAATTTCCACCTGTTGTCTATTCCATTTGCACAACAGCATGTGAAATTTATTGTCAATCAGTGTTGCTTCCTAAGTGGACAGTTTGATTTCACAGAAGTGTGATTGACTTGGACTTACATTGTGTTGTTTAAGTGTTCCCTTTATTTTTTTGAGCAGTGTATATTAGACCTCAGAATTGCATTGTGGGCATGCTGTATGCATTGTACAGCCTTGCCTATGGATCTTGGGTCCATAAAATGTTCACAACTGTGAAGGGTTTATACAAATATCAGCGTCGTAGCTCTTATTGCAGGACTTTAACTGTGGGGAAATCACCTCACTATTCAGCCTATTGTACATATTGTGCGTATTAAAACATTCATATTGCAATGTACAGCTTTATATAGGGCAGCAGCCTCTAAGGTGCTGGGTTGAGTAATCGGGTAGTAGCCGGCTAGTGATAGCTATTTAACAGTCTGATGGCCTTGAGATAGACAGACTGAAAAACAGCTTCTGTCCCAGCTTTGATGCACATGTACTGACCTCACCTTCTGGATGATAGTGGGGGGAACAGGCCGTGGCTCGGGTGGTTGATGTCCTTGATGATACTTTTGGCCTTCCTGTGACATCAGGTGCTGTAGGTGTCCTGGAGGGCAGGCAGTGTGCCCCCAGTGATGCGTTGGGCAGACCGCACCACCCTCTGGAGAGCCCTGCGGTTGCGGGCAGTGCAGTTGCCATACCAGGCGGTGATACAGCCCGACAAGATGCTCTCAATTGTACATCTGTAAAAGTTTGTGTGGGTCTTAGGGGCCAAGACAAATTTCTTCAGCCTCCTGAGGTTGAAGAGGCGCTGTTGCGCCTTCTCCACCACACTGTCTGTGTGGATGGACCATTTCTGATGGACGCAGAGGAACTTGAAGCTTTTCACCTTCTTTACTCGGTCCCGTCGATGTGAATAGGGGAGTGCTCTCTCTGTTGTCGCCTGAAGTCCATGATCAGCTCCTTCGTTTTGTTGAGGGAGAGGTTATTTTCCTGGCACCACTCCGCCAGGGCCCTCACCTCCTCCCTGTAGGCTGTCTCGTCATTGTTGGTAATCACGCCTACTACTGTTGTGTCGTCTGCAAACTTGATGATTGAGTTGGAGGCGTGCGTGGCCACGCAGTCATAGGTGAACAGGGAGTACAGGAGGGGTCTGAGCACGCACCCTTGTGGGGCCCCTGTTTTGAGGATCAGCGTACTGGAGGTGTTGTTTCCTACCTTCATCAAATCAAATCAATTCACATTTTATTTGCCACATGCGCCAAATACAACAGGTGTAGATATTACAGTGAAATGCTTACTTACAAGCCCTTAACCAACAATGCAGTTTTTTAAATAAAAAAGTAAAATAAAAAAGTGTTAATTAAGAAAATAAATAAATAAAAGCAAATAGCTAAAGAGCAGCAGTAAAATAAAATAGCAGTAGGGAGGCTATATACAGGGGGCTACTGGTACAGAGTCAATGTGCGGGGGCACCGGCTAGTCGAGGTAATATGTACATGTGGGTAGAGTTAAAGTGACTATGCATAAATGTTGTAAGCTGTAAGTCGCTCTGGATAAGAGCGTCTGCTAAATGACAAAAAAATAAATAAAATAAAATAAAATAAAATAAATAAACAGAGTAGCAGCAGCGTCAAAGAAAGGGATGGGGTGGGGTGGGTTGAGCAGTGCAAATAGTCCGGGTAGCCATTATTATCTGTTCAGGAGTCTTATGGCTTGGGGGTAGAAGCTGTTGAGAAGCCTTTTGTACCTAGACTTGGCGCTCCGGCACCGCTTGCCGTGCGGTAGCAGAGTGAACAGTCTATGACTAGGGTGGCTTGAGTCTTTGACAATTTTTAGGGCCTTCCTCTGACACCGCCTGGTATAGAGGTCCTGGATGGCAGGAAGCTTGACCCCATCACCTGGGGGCGGCCCGTCAGGAAGTCCAGGACCCAGTTGCACAGGGCGGGATTCAGACCCAGGGCCCCAAGCTTAATGATGAGCTTGGAGGGTACTATGCTGTTGAAGGCTGAGAGAATGGCTGCCGTTTTACAGCCCTCTAACCAGTTGTGCTATTATGTGTGTTTTTTCACGTTATTTGTAATTTATTCTGTACATAATGTTTCTGCCACCGTCTCTTATGAACAAAAAGAGCTTCTGGATATCAGGACAGCGATTACTCACCTCGTATTGGACAAAGATTTTTTATTCAACGAGTCGGATGCGAAGGATATCCTACAGACACCCGACAAGGCCCAAATCCCTGTCATTTGCATAAGAAAGAGACAGAGATATTGTGGACGTAGGTCGGGGTGCCTTGTAAGGATCTGACGGCGAGCGAGTAAACTGTCTCTTCCATCAATCCTATTAGCCAATGTTCAATCATTTGAAAATAAATTGGACGACCTAAGATTAAGGTTATCCTACCAACGGGACATTAAAAACTGTAATATCTTATGTTTCACCGAGTCGTGGCTGAACAATGACATGGACAACATACAGCTGGCGGGATATATGCTACATCGGCAGGACAGAACGGCTGACTCCGGTAAGACAAGGGGTGGCGGTCTGTGTATATTTGTAAACAACAGCTGGTGCATAAAATCTAATACAAAGGAAGTCTCGAGGTTTTGCTCGACTGAGGTAGAGTATCTCATGATAAGCTGTAGACCACACTATTTACCAAGAGAGTTTATCTATATTTTTCGTAGCTGTCTATTTACCACCATAAACCGATGATGGCACTAAGATTGCACTCAATGAGCTGTATAAAGCCATAAGTAAACAGGAAAACGCTCATCCAGAGGCAGCGCTCCTAGTGGCCGGGGACTTTAATACACGGAAACTTAAATCCGTTCTACCTCATTTCTACCAGCATGTTAAATGTGCAACCAGAGAAAAAAAAATTACTCTAGACCACCTTTACTCCACACACAGAGACGCGTACAAAGCTCTCCCTCGCCCTCCATTTGGCAAATATGACCATAATTCTATCCTCCTGATTCCTGCTTATAAGCAAAAACTAAAGCAGGAAGCACCAGTGACTCGGTTAATAAGGAAGTGGTCAGATGACGCAGATGCTAAACTACAGGACTGTTTTGCTAGCACAGACTGGAATATGTTCCGGGATTCTTCCGATAGCATTGAGGAGTACACCACATCAGTCACTGGCTTCATCAATAAGTGCATTGATGACGTCGTCCCCACACATATGATGACGTCGACCGTCCATACATACCCCAACCAGAAGCCATGAATTACAGGCAACATTCGCACTGAGCTAAAGGGTAGAGCTGCCGCTTAAATAGTGCCCTCCACACACCTTAGCTTTAAAATCCCTCCCTCTTCAGTTTCTCGCTCTTTTATTGCTCCGCCCACTCCCTTTGTCTATGGTGGTGGCTAAATTCGACTTTCATTCAGTTCAGAATCAATAGTAATTCACTCAATCAATCCCTTATCTTGCAAAAACACTCATGTTTAGTTTAAACTCTGTTCAACCCTGGCACCGCTCTTTATCACTTTGTTTGAGGAGAGAGACAAAAGGCCACAGGATTAAGTTCTTGCCTAGCCACAGAGAATGTTAACTATATGTTCATGATTAACTCAGTTTTATCTCATAGTCCACTAAAAAATCTCCAACAACCCCCCCCCCCCCTTTTCCCAGGTACAAACAATCAACATAGGTCCAATATGGACTAAACAACAAACGAGTGAGTACACAAAAACAAGACACCACAGTATACATACTCACAAAGAAAAAAAATAAGAGTACAACTGACTGGCTTTGTAAAATCAGGGGATGTGACATGGTAATGAAAAACCAGAAACAGGTGGTGCAATATAGAGGAGTATCCACTGATTGGTCCACCTCAGCAATCAGCAGACGAATGGATGTCGGACACACCAAAGACCACCAATCAGGAAAACAAGGGACACCTGTGATTAGGGCAGAAGGAGAGGAAAAACAAATACACATACAGGATACCTGTATCCGTAACACTCCCACCCTTAAAAGAGCAAACCACAATGGTTTGCGACTCAAATACTAGCACAACACAAAACGAATTCAAAGAGCAAAGGCATCCTGGTAACAAGGCAACAATACAATAACTTGGTCACTCGGCTGCAGCGAACGAGAAACAGCCTGGTTGTTATAGTGCCGTTTCATACGTTTCTGTGAGGAAGACAGCGCTTCCTTTGCCAGAGCACAGGCACCATGTAGGTGCTCACGAAAGCGACTAACGTAGTTAAACACATTTTCTTTCGCACACAACTCTTGTGATAAAAACTGATCCTCAAGGACTTTCATAGGTCCTCTCACTCTGTGTCCAAACACCAGTTCAGCTGGGCTGAACCCTAAGGATTCCTGTACCGTCTCACAGACAGCAAACTAAACTAGAGGAACTCCCTCATCCCAATCCTTCAGATTCCAAACAATATTTACGGAGCATAGACTTCAGTGTCTGATGCCAACGTTCAAGCGCACCCTGAGACTCTGGGTGATATGCGCTTGACACACGGTGTGTAACTGACAAGGATTTTAACACCTGTTTGAAAAGCTTAGAAAGGAAATTCGTACCTTGATCAGTTTGTACCACCTTAGGTAACCCAAAAGTTTAGAATAATTTAATCAAGGCTTTACTCACCACCGGAGCAGTAATCCTTCGCAGAGGAATGGCCTCTGGGTATCTGGTGTCCACACACATAACCGTCAACAGAAACAGATTTTGTCTTCGGTAATGGTCCAACACAATCAACCATCACATGTTCAAATGGTTCAGCTATGACAGGTATGGGACAAAGAGGAGCGGGAAGAAAACCTGGTTCGGTTTCCCCGTTACCTGACAGGTGTGGCATGTCCGACAGAACTGAGCCACATCTTGTTTTAAACCGGGCCAAAAGAAATGTCGCAAAACCCGATCATAAGTCTTTTCAGCTTAATACTGCAGATAGATTGCAACCTCCATCAATGCAATTGTCTGCATCACCTCCAATCCCCCATGTTTTATATATAAGTTCTCCCACTTAAAAAGATGAGAGAGGCCTGTAATTTTCATCATAGGTACACGTCAACTATGACAGACAAAATGAGAAAAAAAATTCCAGAAAATCACATTGTAGGATTTTTAATGCATTTATTTGCAAATTATGGTGGAAAATAAGTATTTGGTCAATAACAAAAGTTTCTCAATACTTTGTTATATACCCTTTGTTGGCAATGACACAGGTCAAACGTTTTCTGTAAGTCTTCACAAGGTTTTCACACACTGTTGCTGGTATTTTGGCCCATTCCTCCATGCAGATCTCCTCTAGAGCAGTGATGTTTTAGGGCTGTCGCTGGGCAACACAGACTTTCAACTCCCTCCAAAGATTTTCTATGGGGTTGAGATCTGGAGACTGGCTAGGCCACTCCAGGACCTTGAAATGCTTCTTACGAAGCCACTCCTTCGTTGCCCGGGCGGTATTGCCCAGCGACAGCCCCGAAACCTGAAGGATCTGGAGAAGGTCTGTATGGAGGAGTGGGCCAACCCTGCTGCAGTGTGTGCAAACCTGGTCAAGACCTACAGGAAACGTATGAACTCTGTAATTGCAAACAAAGGTTTCTGTACCAAATATTAAGTTCTGCTTTTCTGATGTATCAAATACTTATGTCATGCAATAAAATGCAAATTCATTACTTAAAAAATCATACAATGTGATACAATGTGATTTTCTGGATTTTTGTTTTAGATTCCGTCTCTCACAGTTGGAGTGTACCTATGATAAAAATTACAGACCTCTACATGCTTTGTAAGTAGGAAAACCTGCAAAATTGGCAGTGTATCAAATACTTGTTCTCCCCACTGTAGCTGTACCATGATATTTGCATTGCTACTAAGTATCCCTTCAAATTGTTCTCCACTAATTCCCCCGCTAAAGCCCCTCCCCATCCCAAGTTGAGCCGTCATCCCAGTGATCGGCATCCCACCCACATCCCTCCGGATCCCTAGGGCCCCGAGAGGCCAGGACCCATCCATCGAAAACAGCACACAGTGCCACGCACAAAACAGAAGCAGATTAACCGCCAAAAGCTTTTCCAATGCTGTCACCTCTATATATAACTATTAAAAAATATATATCTATTCAAATATCTTGCATGTCTTATTTTCCATCATTATCAATTAATATCCGTAATAATGTCGGCAGTTCATATGTAGGATTTTAACATATAACCCGGATTGCCATTGTATTACATTTAATTTATTGACTGCTGATTTTGTACGTTTGCCCACTGACAAAGAAATGATCAGTCTATAATTTTAAATGGTAGGTTTATTTGAACAGTGAGAGACAGAATAACAACAAAAAAATCCAGAAAAACGCATGTCAATAATGTTATAAATTGATTTGCATTTTAACGAGGGAAATAAGTATTTGACCCCTCTGCAAAACATGACTTAGTACTTGGTGGCAAAACCCTTGTTGGCAATCACAGATGTCAGACGTTTCTTGTAGTTGGCCACCAGGTTTGCACACATCTCAGGAGGGATTTTGTCCCACTCCTCTTTGCAGATCTTCTCCAAGTCATTAAGGTTTCGAGGCTGACGTTTGGCAACTCGAACCTTCAGCTCCCTCCACAGATTTTCTATGGGATTAAGGTCTGGAGACTGGCTAGGCCACTCCAGGACCTTAATGTGCTTCTTCTTGAGCCACTCCTTTGTTGCCTTGGCCGTGTGTTTTGGGTCATTGTCATGCTGGAATACCCATCCACAACCCATTTTCAATGCTCTGGCTGAGGGAAGGAGATTCTCACCCAAGATTTGATGGTACATGGCCCCGTCCATCGTCCCTTTCATGCGGTGAAGTTGTCCTGTGCCCTTAGCAGAAAAACACCCCCAAAGCATAATGTTTCCACCTCCTAGTTTGACGGTGGGGATGGTGTTCTTGGGGTCATAGGCAGCATTCCTCCTCCTCCAAACACGGCGAGTTGAGTTGATGCCAAAGAGCTCCATTTTGGTCTCATCTGACCACAACACTTTCACCCAGTCCTCCTCTGAATCATTCAGATGTTCATTGGCAAATACGGGCATGTATATGTGTTTTCTTGAGCAGGGGGACTTTGCGGGCGCTGCAGGATTTCAGTCCTTCACGGCGTAGTGTGTTACCAATTGTTTTCTTGGTGACTATGGTCCCAGCTGCCTTGAGATCATTGACAAGATCCTCCCGTGTAGTTCTGGGCTGATGCCGCACCGTTCTCATGATCATTGCAACTCCACGAGGTGAGATCTTGCATGGAGCCCCAGGCCGAGGGAGATTGAAAGTTATTGTGTTTTTTCCATTTGCGAATAATCGCACCAACTGTTGTCACCTTCTCACCAAGCTGCTTGGCGATGGTCTTGTAGCCCATTCCAGCCTTGTGTAGGTCTACAATCTTGTCCCTGACATCCTTGGAGAGCTCTTTGGTATTGGCCATGGTGGAGAGTTTGGAATCTGATTGATTGATTGCTTCTGTGGACAGGTGTCTTTTATACAGGTAACAAGCTGAGATTAGGAGCACTCCCTTTAAGAGTGTGCTCCTAATCTCAGCTCGTTACCTATATAAAAGACACCTGGGAGCCAGAAATCTTTCTGATTGAAAGGGGGTCAAATACTTATTTCCCTCATTAAAATGCAAATCAATTTATAACATTTTTGACATGCGTTTTTCTGGATTTTGTTGTTGTTATTCTGTCTCTCACTGTTCAAATAAACCTACCATTAAAATTATAGACTGATCATTTCTTTGTCAGTGGGCAAACATACAAAATCATCAGGGGATCAAATACTAATATATATATATATATATATATATATATATATATATATATATATATATATATTTATATATATATATATATTTATTTTTTTACACACCTGTGTGATGTCTGATATACATTAATAAAAATGGACACGAGACTTGCATTTCCTTTAGACCTTTTGAATCATAATCTCCAAGTGTTGTCTTTGTGTTTAAGTTACCACAGAAGTTAGTAAAAGTTAGTGACAAACATGCTATGATAAAGTTATTGTTTTGTAATCTAACAATAACATTTAAATGAGTTTATACAAAACTATTGCATTTATTCATCCCCAAAATGTGGCCTTTGAAAGCCTTGATAGTTGCATCCTTCCTCTGGGAACTGTCTGCCTATAGCTGACAACAGGGTGGCAGGTTTTTTTATGTGCTGTTCTACAGTTCCATAGCCCAGCAGAATCACTTGGGGATAGGGGGATGGACATGTTAGTTTTAATAAAAGTCTGCTGGGCTATGGAAAAGTTTTACAGGGAACATGAGTTTTGGTGTGAGGACAGTAAATCCAATCCAACCAGTGGCTCTGGATAATATGCTATGTCATCACACAGGCAGACTGCCACAGTGAAGGAGGTGTACAGTGCGTCAAGTATACTATTATAAGTGTAGCGTACTTCTCTGTGCTCTGGAGAGATTGCAGGTAGTTGGTCAGAAGGCTCTGGAGGTCCTTGGACCATTCTGTCTCTGTAGCACCTGGAGAGAGATGGATAGAGGTAGTGAGTGCTAGAAATAGAGAGAGAAAGAGCCCGCATCCATGACCTCCCACTGGCCTAGGGCCTCCTGCCTAGTATCATGCAATGTAAAGGAAAACAATATCATGACTTACTGACAGAGTGCTTCATGTTCCTGCTGGTAGCAAGCCTCAACCTGGATGCAGAGAAATGTCCTGCCTTGTAGTATGGTTGCATCTATCTCCACCAGGCTCCAAGAAATCAGATGACAAACCTGCATAGATTGACAAAAGAAAATGATACCTGTATTTAGGATTCATGTATCAGTTTGCCTATTTCACATTCAATTGATCTGATATAAAGTATGCAGGCCACTTTGTGATAACGGCTATGACAAATTACATGGCATATATATGAATTTATAACTAGCAAATATATTTATTTTATGGAACCAGGTCTCATCTCAATAACAATTGCTAAAGCGAACAGCAAAATCAATTATTGTGGCTAATCTGTATTGTGGCTAGCTTCACATGGGTGATTTATTCCAACATGACAACATGCTCCTCCTTATTTGACTGCAGTTAGCTAGCTGCTAGCTTATTAATTAAGTATCCACTCTGTTGCTTAATAAGTGATCTAGTTAACGTGAGTTAGCCAACATGCATTGCTTCTGATATGCCACAATCCTACTTGCTTTATATCTGACAGATATTTAGCTACTGTAGCTAGCTAGATAATAATGGTTTATGATAATTGCAGTTTAGTTCATTATCTAGCTAGCTAAGTGTAAAACTGAGAGTCTGGCTGTAAAACGCAGCTAGCTAGCCAACTCAATTTTATCAGTTGTAGCCAAGCTAGCTAGCTTGACACTCAGTAAAGTTTGCTTACCATGCTTTTCGGGCCAACTGGACATTCCTCTCGCCCATCCCAGTCAACTCCTTCTTGCCTACTCCTTGATCTTCTTCTAGGTTCAAAACTATATGGCTGTAGTCTGGTGATTTATTGTCAAAAGCAACCCACTTGTAACAAACACAGCCACCTGGCGCAGGCAGGCAGTCAATGGCTCAGTGTTCCAAAACTGTTCACCTATTTCTACATCAAGCAAGGACAATGTTCCATTTGTTATTTTTGTGTTTATATGGTGCACATGCGACACAGCAGCATATAGTAGATTTTATCTCCAATTTCCCCCCAAAGAAGTGACATATCATATTGGTACATAGCTATATGTGCTAAACATTATTGTTCGGGGGTGCTAATGTGAAACATGGCCTTTAAACGTTGAACACGTTCTGTCATACTGAACTCAGCCCAGGCAAACGCAATTGATCAACAACCTGTGGCATTGATCAACCAATGGTTTGTTAGATACCACCCACAAATGTTTGACTTTTTTTTTTGCTTGACACCCCCTCATTATCATATTGAAATCATCCCTGTATGATGCATTGTGCATCATATGATTCAAAATGCATCATACTTGGATGATTTCTGTATTTTGAAAGTTACATAGCTTGAAAACTTGATCGCTGACAAGCAAAACATTTTGGGACTATGTCAACAATGGACTAATGAACAAATACCAAAATATAGTTTTCCGGAGGAGTTTTCCTTTAAGTTCTCCTAACCTGCTATGAAAAGTGAAATCTTATGTTCATTTGACTAAAGCTGGATTCCTTCTAGCCATGACCCTCCAAGCCTTTCCTAACCTTAACCTAATTCTCTTAACCTGCTACGTTCATTCTCAACACTTGCTGCGTAAATTCTCCTAACCTCTTAGGTAAAGTGAAATCTGACATCAATTTGACAAAAGCTGGATCCCTTCTAGCCATGACCCTTCAAGCTTTTAAATCAACGTCCGGTTTCATAACAACTTTTGTGGACGAGAGAGAGGGAAGAGCTGTGGTCGTCTGACCTCTCGTGCTTGTTATATCGAGATGTTGATTGTTTAATCGCTTGAGTAATATCGAACACCCAGGACGATTTCCGTGGGTTTTAATCGGTCGATGTCAAGATGACAATCTGCACTTTATCTGTAAACTAGTGCTTTTAAATGAAAGTGAAGTACAGCATTGAGTGTGTCTCTGCTAGACCCCCGAGGAGGGCTGCCAAGCGGCGCGGGTCAAGAACCATGCCCGATCTTTCCAAGATGAAGAAGCCCGACGTCAAGGTTGTAATTCTGGGCGACATGAACGTTGGGAAGACCTCGCTGCTCCACAGGTACACGGAGAAGAAATTTAAAGACACCATCAGCACCGTCGGAGGGGCGTTTTTCCTCAAACAGTGGGGACCCTACAATATCTCCATTTGGGACACTGCTGGTAAGGTGTTCAATAGACTGTCATGAGTAAGGGCTCGTTTAGTTGGTCTTAGACTTTACTTTCCTCAATGTTTGATCTCCACCGCCTTTTTAGAGTAAACCTCTGCACGTTTAACAATCAGTGTAGCCTGAATAGGCTCTTTACAATGGTCAGCTCTTTTGATTTCCACAGTGTTTACGTGTTCAACGTTTAAAGGCCATGTTTCACATTAGCACCCCCGAACAATAATGTTTAGCACATATAGCTATGTGTCAATATGATATGTCACTTTTTGGTGGGTAAATTGGAGGGTTGCTTGGCCTGGACAGCCCCTTTCATGACTGAGTGTTAGATTAGTGATCTGGTTTACCAGTTTAAATAAGCTACTGGACAAGAATTACAATGTCAGACAAGTCGATGCCTATTACCTTTTGACTAGATCATATTGTGCAGAGTCAATTAAAATGCCTTGAAATCATGGCTAATCTATTAATTCTCAAAAAACCATAGCATGTTGTAGTTAGCACTGTGGATGAAGTTATATCACATGATTTTATATAGCGCTATACTAAAACATGGACACGGTGGGCCGGAGCAAGATATGGGTTGGAAAAGTACCTTAATGCAGCAATGGGATATGCCACTGTACTCCAAAGGTTACCTTTATTCACACTGATACATAGAGAAGATTTGAAATACTGCTAGGAGAACTGCCCTTTTCGTCCTCATTCTACACTAGATGAACAAAAGTATGTGGACACCTGCTTGTCGAACATCTCATTCCAAAATCATTGACATTAATATGTCGTTGGTCCCCCATTTGCTATGATAACAGCCTCCACTCTTCTGGGAAGGCTTTGAAATAATGCTAGGAGAACTGCCCTTTTCGTCCTCATTCTACACTAGATGAACAAAAGTATGTGGACACCTGCTTGTCGAACATCTCATTCCAAAATCATTGACATTAATATGTCGTTGGTCCCCCATTTGCTATGATAACAGCCTCCACTCTTCTGGGAAGGCTTTCCACTAGATGTTGGAACATTGCTGCGGGGACTTGGTTTTTGATGGGGTTGAGGTCAGGGCTCTGTGCAGGCCAGTCAAGTTCTTCCACACCGATCGCGACAAACCATTTCTGTATGGACCTCGCTTTGTGCACGCGGCATTGTCATGCTGAAACAGAAAGCGCCTTCCCCAAACTGTTGCCACAAAATTGCCACAAAATTGGAAGCACAGAATTGTCTAGAATGTCATTGTATGCTGTAGCGTTAAGATTTCCCTTCACTGGAACTAAAGGGCCTAGCCCGAACCATGAAAAACAGCCCTAGAGCATTATTCCTCCTCCACCAAACTTTACAGTTGGCACTATGCATTCGGTTAGGTAGCGTACTCCTGGCATCCGCCAAACCCAGATTAGTCCGTCGGACTGCCAGATGGTGAAGCGTGATTAATCACTCCAGAGAACGCGTTTCCACTGCTCCAGAGTCCAATTGCGGCAAGCTTGGCATTGCACATGGTGATCTTAGGCTTGTGTGCGGCTGCTCGGCCATGGAAACCCATTTCATGAAGCTCCCGACGAACAACGTTGCTTCCAGAGGCAGTTTGGAATTCTGTAGTGAGTGTTGAAACCGAGGACAGACAATTTTTATGCGCTTCAGCACTCAGCGGTCCCGTTCTGTGAGCTTGTGTGTCCTACCACTTCGCGGCTGAGCCGTTGTTGCTCCTAAACGTTTCCACTTCACAATAACAGCACTTACAGTTAACCGGGGCAGCTCTAGCAGGGTGACAAACTGACTTGTTGGAAAGGTGGCATCCTATGATGGTGCCATCCTATGATGGTGCCACGTTGAAAGTCAATGAGCTCTTCAGTAAGGCCAATGTTTGTCTATGGAGATTGCATGGTGTTGTGCTCGAATTTTATACACCTGTCAGCAACGCATGTGGCTGAAATGGCTGAATCCACTAGTTTGAAGTGGTGTCCACATACCTTTGTGTGTGTGTGTATATACAGTGCCTTCGGAAAGGATTCAATCCCCTTGACTTTTTCCACATTATGTTACGTTACAGCCTTATTCTAAAATTGATTTAAATTGTATTTTTTCCTCATCAATCTACACACAATACCCCATAATGACAACAAAAACAGGTTTTTTGCTAATTTTATAAAAAAAATTAAAAAATTGATGACATTTACATAAGTATTCAGACCCTTTACTCAGTACTTTGTTGAACCACTTTTGGCAGCGATTATAGCATTGAGTCTTCTTGGGTATGCCGCTACAAGCTTGGCACACCTGTATTTGGGGAGTTTCTCCCATTCTTCTCTGCAGATCCTCTCAAGCTCTGTCAGGTTGGATGGTGAACGTTGCTGCAAAGCTATTTTCAGGTCTCTCCAGAGCTGTTCGATCTGGTTCAAGTCCGGGCTCTGGCTGGGCCACTCAAGGACATTCAGAGACTTGTCCCGAAGCCACACCTGCATTGTCTTGGCTGTGTGTTTCAAATCAAAATCAAATCAAATTTTATTTGTCACATACACGTGTTTAGCAGATGTTATTGCGGTTGTAGCAAAATGCTTGTGCTTCTAGCTCTGACAGTGCAGTAATATCTAACAAGTAATATCTAACAATTTCACAACATACACACACAAATCTAAGTAAGGAATGGAATTGAAGAATATATACATATGGACAAGCAATGACAGCGCGGCATGGACTAAGATACAGTAGAATATTATAGAATACAGTATATACAGTGGGGAGAACAAGTATTTGATACACTGCCGATTTTGCAGGTTTTCCTACTTACAAAGCATGTAGATGTCTGTAATTTTTATCATAGGTACACTTCAACTGTGAGAGACGGAATCTAAAACAAAAATCCAGAAAATCACATTGTATGATTTTTAAGTAATTCATTTGCATTTTATTGCATGACATAAGTATTTGATACATCAGAAAAGCAGAACTTAATATTTGGTACAGAAACCTTTTTTTGCATTTATAGAGATCATACGTTTCCTGTAGGTCTTGACCAGGTTTGCACACACTGCAGCAGGGATTTTGGCCCACTCCTCCATACAAACCTTCTCCAGATCCTTCAGGTTTTGGGGCTGTTGCTGGGCAATACGGACTTTCAGCTCCCTCCAAAGATTTTCTATTGGGTTCAGGTCTGGAGACTGGCTAGGCCACTCCAGGACCTTGAGATGCTTCTTACGGAGCCACTCCTTAGTTGCCCTGGCTGTGTGTTTCGGGTCGTTGTCATGCTGGAAGACCCAGCCACGACCCATCTTCAATGCTCTTACTGAGGGAAGGAGGTTGTTGGCCAAGATCTCGCGATACATGGCCCCATCCATCCTCCCCTCAATACGGTGCAGCCGTCCTGTCCCCTTTGCAGAAAAGCATCCCCAAAGAATGACGTTTTCACCTCCATGCTTCATGGTTGGGATGGTGTTCTTGGGGTTGTACTCATCCTTCTTCTTCCTCCAAACACGGCGAGTGGAGTTTAGACCAAAAAGCTCTATTTTTGTCTCATCAGACCACATGACCTTCTCCCATTCCTCCTCTGGATCATCCAGATGGTCATTGGCAAACTTCAGATGGGCCTGGACATGCGCTGGTTTGAGCAGGGGGACCTTGCGTGCGCTGCAGGATTTTAATCCATGACGACGTAGTGTGTTACTAATGGTTTTCTTTGAGACTGTGGTCCCAGCTCTCTTCAGGTCATTTACCAGGTCCTGCCATGTAGTTCTGGGCTGATCCCTCACCTTCCTCATGATCATTGATGCCCCACAAGGTGAGATCTTGCATGGAGCCCAGACTGAGGGTGATTGACCGTCATCTTGAACTTCTTCCATTTTCTAATAATTGCGCCAACAGTTGTTGCCTTCTCACCAAGCTGCTTGCCTATTGTTCTGTAGCCCATCCCAGCCTTGTGCAGGTCTACAATTTTATCCCTGATGTCCTTACACAGCTCTCTGGTCTTGGCCATTGTGGAGAGTTTGGAGTCTGTTTGATTGAGTGTGTGGACAGGTGTCTTTTATACAGGTAATGAGTTCAAACAGGTGCAGTTAATACAGGTAATGAGTGGAGAACAGGAGGGCTTCTTAAAGAAAAACGAACAGGTCTGTGAGAGCCGGAATTCTTACTGGTTGGTAGGTGATCAAATACTTATGTCATGCAATAAAATGCAAATTAATTACTTAAAAATCATACAATGTGATTTTCTGGATTTTTGTTTAAATTCAGTCTCTCACAGTTGAAGTGTACCTATGATAAAAATTACAGACCTCTACAAGCTTTGTAAGTAGGAGAACCTGCAAAATCGGCAGTGTATCAAATACTTGTTCTCCCCACTGTACATATGAGATGAGTAGTGAATGTAAACATTATTAAAGTGACTAGTGTTCCATTTCTTAAAGTGGCCAGTGATTTCAATAGGCAGCAGCAGCCTCTAATGTGCTAGTGATGGCTATTTAACAGTCTGTTGGCCTTGAGATAGAGGCTGTTTTTCATTCTCTTGGTCCCAGCTTTGACGCACCTGTAATGACCTCGCCTTCTGGATGATAGCAAGGTGAACAGGCAATGGCTCGGGTGGTTGACTTCCTTGATGATATTTTTGGCCTTTCTGTGACATCGGGTGCTGTAGGTGTCCTGGAGGGCGGGTAGTTTGCCCCCGGTAATGCATTCGGCAGACCGCACCACCCTCTGGAGAGCCCTGCGATTGCGGGCGGTGCAGTTTCCATACCAGGCGGTGATACAGCCCAACAGGATGCTCTCAATTGTGCATCTGTAAAAGTTTGTGAGGGTTTTAGGTGCCAAGCCAAATTTCTTCAGCCTCCTGAGGTTGAAGAGGCTCTGTTGCGCCTTCTTCACCACACTGTCTGCGTGGGTGGACCATTTCAGTTTGTCAGTGACGTGTACGCCAAGGAACTTGAAGCTTTCCACCTTCTCCACTGCGGTCCCTTCAATGTGGATAGGGGGGTGCACCCTCTGCTGTTTCCTGAAGTCCATGATCATCTCCTTTGTTTTGTTGACGTTGAGAGGTCATTTTCCTGGCACCACACTCCCAGAGCCCTCACCTCCTCCCTGTAGACTGTCTCGTCATTGTTGGTAATCAAGCCTACTACTGTTGTGTCGTCTGCAAACTTGGGAGTACAGGTGGGGGCTGAGCGTTGAGGATCAGTGAAGTGGAGACGTTGTTTCCTACCTTCACCACCTGGGGGTGGCCCGTCAGGAAGTCCAGGACCCAGTTGCACAGGGCGGGGTTCAGACCCAGGGCCTCAAGCTTAATGATGAGCTTGGAGGGTACTATGGTGTTGAATGCTGTGCTATAGTCAATGAACAGCATTCTTACATAGGTATTCCTCTTGTCCAGATGGGATAGGGCATTGTGCAGTTTGATGGCGATTGCATCGTCTGTGGATCTATTGGGGCGGTATCAAATTGAAGTGGGTTTAGGGTGACAGGTAAGGTAGAGGTGATATGATCCTTAACTAGTCTCTCAAAGCACTTCATGATGACAGAGGTGAGTGCTACGGGGCGATAGTCATTTAGTTCAGTTACCTTTGCTTTCCTTGGGTACAGGAACAATGGTGGCCATCTTGAAGTATGTGGTGACAGCAGACTGTGAAAGGGAGAGATTGAATATGTCCGTAAACACACCAGCCAGCTGGTCTGCGCATGCTCTGAGGACGCGGCTAGGGATGCTGTCTGGGCCGGCAGCTTTGCGGGGGTTAACATGCTTAAATGTCTTAGGAGAGGCCACAGTCCTTGGTAGTGGGCCTCGTCGGTGACACTGTTATCCTCAAAGCAGGCGAAGAAGGTGTTTAGCTTGTCTGGAAGCGAGACGTCAGCGACGTGGTTGGTTTTCCTTTTGTAGTCCGTGATTTGTCTGTAGACCCTGCCACATACGTCTCGTGCCTGAGCTGTTGAATTGCGACTCCACTTTGTCTCTATACTGATGTTTTGCCAGTTTAATTGCCTTGCGGAGTGGAACATATCCCAGTCCGCATGATCAAAACAATTTTGAAGCGTGGATTCAGATTGATCAGACCAGCATTGAATAGTCGTTAGCACGGGTACTTCCTGTTTGAGTTTCTGCCAATTGGAAGGGAGGAGCAAAATGGAGTCGTAGGCAGATTTGCCGAAAGGAGGGTGAGGGAGGGCCTTATAACTGTCCCGGAAGTTCGAATAGCAATGGTCGAGGATTTTAGCAGCCCTAGTACAACAGTTGATATGTTGATAGAACTTCGGCAGCCGAGTCCTCAAATTTGCTTTGTTAAAATCCCCGGCTTCAATAAATGCAGCCTCAGGATATGTGGTTTCCAGTTTGCATAAAGTCCAGTGAAGTTCTTTGAGGGCCGTCGTGGTATCGGCTTGAGGAGGGATATACACGGCCGTGACTTTAACCGAAGAAAATTGTCTTGGGAGATAATACGGTCGGCATTTGATTGTGAGGTATTCTAATAATAATAATAATAATAATGATAATAATAATATGCCATTTAGCAGACGCTTTTATCCAAAGCGACTTACAGTCATGCATGCATACATTTTTGTGTATGGGTGGTCCCGGGGATCGAACCCACTACCTTGGCGTTACAAGCGCCGTGCTCTACCAGCTGAGCTACAGAGGACAAAAGGACTTGAGTTCCTGTATGTTACTACAATTACACCATGAGTCGTTAATCATGAAACACACACACCTCCGCCCTTCTGCTTCCCGGAGAGATATTTATTTATGTCTGCGCAATGAACTGAGAACCCATCTGGCTGGACCGATTTCGATAGAATATCCCCAAAAAGCCAAGTTTCTGTGAAACAAAATATGTTACAGGCCTTGATGTCTCTCTGGAAATAAATCCTTGCCCTGAGCTCGTCGACCTTGTTATCCAAAAACGGAACATTAGCGAGTAGGATACTTGGAAGCAGTGGGTGGTGTGCGCGCCTCCTAAGTCGAACCAGCAGGCCGCTCCGAGTGCCTCTCCTCCGCCGGCGATGTTTTGGGTCAGCCGCTGGAATCAGTTCAATCGCCATTTTGGAGAGCAAACAAAGGATTCCCGGTTGTATGTAATGATACAAAACACTTTCTGAGCTAATAATGTAAAAAATTATACATACAAAAACAAAATACCACACATTTTCCTAAGAGCTAGTCGCGAGGCTGGCAGGTTGGATGGGGAGCGTTGCTGCACAGCTATTTTCAGGTCTCTCCAGAGATGTTCGATCAGGTTCAAGTCCGGGCTCAGGCTCGGCCACTCAAGGGCATTCAGAGACTTGTCCCGAAGCCACTCATAAGTTGTCTTGGCTGTTGCTTAGTGTCGTTTTCCTGTTGGAAGCTGAACCTTCGCCCCAGTCTGAGGTCAGAGTGCTCTGGAGCAGGTTTTCATCAAGGATCTCTCTGTACTTTGCTCCGTTCATCTTTCCTTCAATCCTGACTAGTCTCCCTGTCCCTGCCGCTGAAAAACATCCCCACAGCATGATGCTGCCACCCCCATGCTTCACCGTAGGGATGGTGCCAGGTTTCCTCCAGACGTGACGCTTGGCATTCAGGCCAAAGAGTTCAATCTTGGTTACATCAGATCAGAGAATCTTGTTTCTCATGGTCTGAGAGTCCTTTAGGTGCCTTTTGGCATACTCCAAGCGGGCTGTCATGTGCCTTTTTACTTAGGAGTGGCTTCCGTCTGGTCACTACCATAAGGGCCTGATTGGTGTAGTGCTGCAGAGATGGTTGTCCTTCTGGAAGGTTCTCCCATCTCCACAGAGGAACTCTGGAGCTCTGTCAGAGTGACCATCGGGTTTTTGGTCACCTCCCTGACCAATGCCCTTCTCCCCCGATTGCTCAGTTTGGCCTGGCTGCCAGCTCTAGGAAGAGTCTTGGTGGTTCCAAACTTCTTCCATTTAAGAATGATGGAGGCCACTGTGTTCTTGGGGACCTTAAATGCAGCAGACATTTTTTGGTACCCTTCCCCAGATCCTTGACACAATCCTGTCTGAGTTCTACGGACAATTCCTTCGACTTCATGGCTTGGTTTTTGCTCTGACATGCACTGTCAACTGTGGGACCTTTAATATAGACAGGTGTGTGTGTGTGTGTGCCTTTCCAAATCATGTTCAATCAATTGAATTTACCACAGGTGGACTTTCAAAGATGATCAATGGAAACCGGATGCACCTGAGCTCAATTTCGAGTCTCCTAGCAAAAGGTCTGAATAATTATGTAAATAAAGCATTTCTGTTTTTCATTTTGTATAAATTGGGAACATTTCTAAACTGTTTTTTGCTTTGTCATTATGGGGTATTGTGTGTAGATTGCTGACTAAAAAAGTATATTTAATCCATTTTAGAATAAGACTAACGTAACAAAGTGTGGAAAAAGTCAAGGGGTCTGAATACTTTCCGACCCCTTGTATATGTTTTAGTGTAGCTAGCAGTAGCCACCGCAGCCATTTTGGAATGGCAGTGTCAGCCAATCAGCTCCTTTGTTGTTCAACGCGATGTGCCATTCCTAATGGCTGATGTGGCTACTGCTTCCTAGCATGAGGACGAAAAGGGCAGTTTTCTGGGAAAATGTGTACTATTTTAATATTCTCGATGGAGCAGTGTGGTTAAAGGTCAAATTTGGAGTACATTGGCATATCCCATCCCTGCATTGAGCTACATTTTTCCAACCCATATCTCGCCCCGTCTCCACAGTGTCTTAATGTAGGTTAACCATGGTTACCTTCCGACCCCAGTGCTACTCAGTGTAAACAAGTGAATTGTAGGGTCGGCATCTTCTGGCATGGCTGGGGGCAATGCCCAACAGCCAACACTGTTGATTTTTAAAGATTTTTACCAAATGTACAAAAACAAGGACCAGTTGATATAAGGAGTGACAAAATACAACAAATCAAGTCAACAATTTGTAATAATGACAATCAGTTTATTCCAGGGTTACCCAATCATAGACTGCAATCTCAGGGTTACACAATCACATTTGCAGAAGTCTAGATGTGGCGCACGTAATGCATGATGTGTGACTAACATTGCGATATTGAATTCACCAGAGTTTCATTGAATAAGGTTTTGGTTGATTAGACCTGAAAGACACATAGGCCTAAACTCTACATTCAGTGTTTTTGAAAGCCTGATTGGCACACTTGTGGGGCTAAGGCCGGAGGCCCTCCTCATAGGTTGTAACCTGGAAATAATGACTGCCATTGGTTTGGTTATCTGTATCAAATTGGCACTTTCTGATATTCTATAATAACAGGTGAGATGTGAGGTCAGGATATATGACCTACATTTTGACCATTCTGGGCCCATATTTACAAAGAGTAAATATTTGGCCTATTTAGTGATCCCTTACGAAACCAGAAGAAAAATAGACCATGATTTTGGGGATTTTCTAGAAATGTAATCCTTAGAATGGGCCTTTTGGAGGAAGGATTCTTCACATATATTTGACATTTGTATCTAAAACTATAATTGAGAAATTATTTATCAAATGTGGCATATTTATGACGTTTTGGCTTTACCCAGGCCTCCTTTTAAGACTCCATAATGTTTCATCTGTAGGTGCTACAAAGGCCGAATTGGTGTCATATGATGCTTTACCGCTTGCTCTGTAATATGAATAGTATTTTGATTTCAATAACATTTGGTTTTACATTAAATTATGAATGTTGAAATATTATAAACATGAATATTGAAAACATTTTTGATTCGGCAAATATTTCATTATATTGTTGAACATAATATACTCTACGGGCATATCAAAGTTCCAGAGTGAGATCTCTGCTACTAAAAGAAAGGTGACTTGGCCATATGACACGACAAGGGTATATTATGACTATTAGCAACAGCCACATGATTTTGGTCAACTTACCGTAAGAAACTGGTGACTAAATGGTCAAATGAGTGTATGTTTACTTTGCACAGCATTGTCACAAGTCGTAAGGGGCTTAGGCCTAACTCCAGTCTAGTGACTGAGTGTCTGTGATGTTGGTTTAGAAAGATAGAAAAACCACTGAGCCACAGAAACACGATTTCCTGTCCCTGTTCCATATCCCCATGACCTCTCTGCAGGATGCTGTTGTCTTTAGTCACTCACTGGGTTAGGTTTACTGTAAAGGGCTAAGCTTTCTGACTCAGTTACAGTGCTATGTCCACATCAGAGGTTAAAATAGGAAGTTGATCTAGTAATATGATTGCGCAATCAAGGAAGAAATTATTTGGGAGGGGATGATTGACAGAACATAGTAGGGCTAAGAGATGTTGTTGTAATTTCCCCCAAATCCTCCAATTTCTGGCCACATCATGTAGGGTGTTCAACCATAAAATGCTTATTTAATTTAATGTTTTATGAAAATATCTTCATTCAATAGAGAATTGCTTCAGAAAAACAATAAGGTTTGGACTATGTCTGAGATGTATAGTACCAGTCAAAAGTTTGGACACCTACTCATTCAAGGGTTTTTCTTTATTTTGACTATTTTATTACATTCTAGAATAATAGTGAAGACATCAAAACTATGAAATAACACATGGAATCATGTAGTAACCAAAAAAAGTGTTAAACAAATCAAAATATATTTGAGATTCTTCAAATAGCCACCCTTTGCCTTGATGACAGCTTTGCACACTCTTGACATTCTCTCAACCAGCTTCACCTGGAATGCTTTTCTAACAGTCTTGAAGGAGTTCCCACATATGCTGAGCACTTGTTGGCTGCTTTTCCTTCACTCTGCTGTCCGACTCATCCCAAACAATCTCAATTGGGTTGAGGTCGGGGGATTGTGGAGGCCAGGTCATCTGATGCAGCACTCCATCACTCTCCTTCTTGTTAAATGGCCCTTAAACAGCCTGAAGGTGTTTTGGGTCATTGTCCTGTTGAAAAACAAATGATAGTCCCACTAAGCCCAAACCAGATCGCTGCAGAATGCTGTGGTAGCCATGCTGGTTAAGTGTGCCTTGAATTCTAAATAAATCACAGACAGTGTCACCAGCAATGCACCCCCACACACTAACACCACCTCCTCCATGCTTTACGGTGGGAACTACACATGCAGATATCATCCGTTCACCCACACTGCGTCTCACAAAGACACAGTGGTTGGAACCAAAAATCTCCAATTTGGACTCCAGACCAAAGAACAAATTTCCATTGGTCTAATGTCCATTGCTTGTGTTTCTTGGCCCAAGCAGGTCTCTTCTTCTAATTGGTGTCCTTTAGTAGTAGTTTCTTTGCAGCAATTCGACCATGAAGGCCTGATTCACACAGTCCCCTCTGAACAGTTGATGTTGAGATGTGTCTGTGACTTGAACTCTGTGAAGCATTTATTTGGGCTGCAATTTCTGAGGCTGGGAACTCTAATGAACTTATCCTCTGCAGCAGAGGTAACTCTGGGTCTTCCATTCCTGTGGTGGTCTTCATCATAGCGCTTGATGTTTTTTGCGACTGCACTTGAAGAAACGTTCAAAGTTCTTAATGTTCCATATTGACTGACCTTCATGTCTTAAAGTAATGATGGACGGTCGTTTCTCTTTGCTTATTTGAGCTGTTCTTGCCATAATATGGACTTGGTATTTTACCAAATAGGGCTATCTTCTGTATACCCCCCTACTTTGTCACAACACAACTGATTGGTTCAAACGCATTAAGAAGGAAGAAATTCCACAAATTAACTTTTAAGAAGGCACACCTGTTAATTGAAATGCTTTCCAGGTGACTACCTCATGAAGCTGGTTGAGAGAATGCCGAGAGTGTGCAAAGCTGTCATCAAGGCAAAGGGTGGCCATTTTGAAGAATCTCAAATATAAAATATATTTTGATTTAACACTTTGGTTACTACATGATCCCATATGTTATTTCATAGTTTTGATGCCTTCACTATTATTCTACAATTTAGAAAATAGTAAAAAATTAAGGAAAACCCTGGAATGAGTAGATGTGTCCAAACTTCTGACTGGTAGTGTGTGTGTGTGTGTGTGTGTGTGTGTGTGTGTGTATGTATACAGTGAGGGGGAAAAAAGTATTTGATCCCCTGCTGATTTTGTATGTTTGCCCACTGACAAAGAAATGATCAGTCTATAATTTTAATGGTAGGTTTATTTGAACAGTGAGAGACAGAATAACAACAAAAAAATCCAGAAAAACACATGTCAAAAATGTTATAAATTGAATTACATTTTAATGAGGGAAATAAGTATTTGACCCCCTCTCAATCAGAAAGATTTCTGGCTCCCAGGTGTCTTTTATACAGGTAACGAGCTGAGATTAGGAGCACACTCTTCAAGAGAGTGCTCCTAATCTCAGCTTGTTACCTGTATAAAAGACACCTGTCCACAGAAGCAATCGATCAATCAGATTCCAAACTCTCCACCATGGCCAAGACCAAAGAGCTCTCCAAGGATGTCTGGGACAAGATTGTAGACCTACACAAGGCTGGAATGGGCTACAAGACCATCGCCAAGCAGCTTGGTGAGAAGGTGACAACAGTTGGTGCGATTATTCGCAAATGGAAGAAACACAAAAGAACTGTCAATCTCCCTCGGCCTGGGGCTCCATGCAAGATCTCACCTCGTGGAGTTGCAATTATCATGAGAACGGTGAGTAATCAGCCCAGAACTACAGGGGATGATCTTGTCAATGATCTCAAGGCAGCTGGGACCATAGTCACCAAGAAAACAATTGGTAACACACTACGCCGTGAAGGACTGAAATCCTGCTCAAGAAAGCACATATACATGCCCGTCTGACGTTTGCCAATGAACATCTGAATGATTCAGAGGAGAACTGGGTGAAAGTGTTGTGGTCAGATGAGACCAAAATGGAGCTCTTTGGCATCAACTCAACTCGCCGTGCTTGGAGGAGGAGGAATGCTGCCTATGACCCCAAGAACACCATCCCCACCGTCAAACATGGAGGTGGAAACATTATGCTTTGGGGGTGTTTTTCTGCTAAGGGGACAGGACAACTTCACCGCATCAAAGGGACGATGGATGGGGCCATGTACCGTCAAATCTTGGGTGAGAACCTCCTTCCCTCAGCCAGGGCATTGAAAATGGGTCGTGGATGGGTATTCCAGCATGACAATGACCCAAAACACACGGCCAAGGCAACAAAGGAGTGGCTCAAGAAGAAGCACATTAAGGTCCTGGAGTGGCCTAGCCAGTCTCCAGACCTTAATCCCATAGAAAATCTGTGGAGGGAGCTGAAGGTTCGAGTTGCCAAACGTCAGCCTCGAAACCTTAATGACTTGGAGAAGATCTGCAAAGAGGAGTGGTACAAAATCCCTCATACTTTTTTCCCTCACTGTGTGTGTGTGTGTGTGTGTGTGTGTGTGTGTGTGTGTGTGTGTGTGTGTGTGTGTGTGTGTGTGTGTGTGTGTGTGTGTGTGTGTGTGTGTGTGTGTGTGTGTGTGTGTGTGTGTGTGTGTGTGTGTGTGTGTGTGTGTGTGTGTGTGTGTGTGTGTGTGTGTGTGTATCACACACAGTGCCTTCGGAAAGTATTCAGACCCCTTCCCTTTTTCCACATTTTGTTATGTTACAGCCTTATTCTAAAATGGGTTAAACAAAAATAAATCCTCAGCAATCTACACACCATACCCCAGAATGACAAATCGAAACAGGTTTTTATTTTAATATATATAAATACTTAACAGAAGTATTCAGACCCTTTGCTATGACACTCGAAATTGAGCTCAGGTGCATCCTGTTTCCATTGATCATCCTTGAGATGTTTCTACAACGTGATTTGAGTCTACCTGTGGTAAATTCAATTGATTGGACATGATTTGGAAAGGCACACACCTGTCTATATAAGGTCCCACAGTTGACCGTGCATGTCAGAGCAAAAAGCAAGCCATGAGGTCGAAGGAATTGTCCGTAGAGCTCTGAGACAGGATTGTGTCGAGGCACAGATCTGGGGAAGGGTACCAAAAAGGTCCCCAAGAACACAGTGGCCTCCATCATTCTTAAATGGAAGAAGTTTGGAACCACCAAGGCTCTACCTAGAGCTGGCCGCCTGGCCAGTGTGTGTGTGTGTTGAACCCTAGCCCCACTGCCCCGAACTGACTTTTTACACTGGAGAGTTCTCTCAAACAACATTCTTCCCCTTCTCCCAACTCTGTTGATCCTAGGGATATGTCTCATACTCGATTTCAGCTCAGTCGGCTCTCCTTTTTGGTGGGTTTTTATGTGTCAGGCAGGCTACTTCTGGATACTCAGGCCTAAGGTTTGTAAATAGATACTGTATCTTACAACCTGTGAAACATTTAATTTGGACCTTGTTCAAAGGTTCCCTGGATTTTTGCACATACTTTGGCCGATGTTCTGAGCACTCCACGCTCACACAAAGGCTCCAAGATAAGATCGCTGTATTGACACACACACACTGAAGAGCTCTTGCATATTTCTATAACAATGGTTGATTTTGTTTTTCAGCTATTGACTGTCTCACTCTTTCTCTCACTACCTCTCTCTCCTTCTATAATGTGTGTTAGGCTACCTGTAGTTTGGAAGCCCATTATATTAAGCTTGTGGTTGTTTTGCCTTTACTTGGTGTTCATTGGTCTATATAAGAACACAATCATGAATATATTTTGACTCTTGTGTATGCAACTACTCTCCTATGTGCTTATAACGTGTTCTGATCATCCTTCCCTGTGTGTCCCCCAGGTCGGGAGCAGTTCCACGGGCTGGGCTCCATGTACTGCCGGGGCGCTGCTGCTGTCATCCTCACCTACGATGTGACCAACTGGCAGAGCCTGGCTGAGCTGGAGGAGCGCTTCCTGTCCCTGACCGACACTGCCAATCACGACTGCATCTACGCCATCGTGGGCAACAAGGCCGACCTCACAGACCTCCAGGCCCAGCTGGGAGCCACCCAAGACGGCCTGACAGAGGACCAGGGAGAGGGGGACAGGGAGAGGACCGGGGAGCCCAGGGTACCTTCTGCCTGCCCCACCCCTCCAGCCTCTCCCGTCTCCCTGTCGGGGGTGTCGGTCAACAAGCAGGTGAGCCGGGAGGACGCAGTGGCGTTGTATTGGAGGATCCTGAGATACAAGGGTATGGAGGAGACGAACAGCCTGCCTGCTGACAAGATGTGCTTCGAGACCAGTGCCAAGACGGGCTATAACGTGGACCCCCTATTTGAGACTCTGTTTGACATGGTGCTGCCTTCCATCATCAGGAAGAGGACTGAGAGAGAGGGATCACCCACCGTGGACCTGGATGAGTGCAGCGGGGCAGGCAAACGGCCCAGGACCGCCTGTTGCTAGGGACTACCGAGTTTTAGACTGATCGTGAAGAGGAGTTTTCATGCCATCTCCATATTGGTCTCCCAAGAGATTCTAAGATTTGTCAGCGTTGACCGTTTGATACATACACACTTTCAATCAATCAAACTCATAATCAAAACAAGCTGGTTCATTATTCTTCCAATGAGATGCCGAGGACTGTTCTGGAGAGATGGAGTAAGGAGTACTTGGATTTCTGAGGTTCTGATGTGCACGGAATTGAGTTCAGGCCAAAATGTGTGTGTAGTTGGTAAATGGGCTACAGGTACACAGGCAAAACTGTTTAGAAATCAATCACAGATTAATATTTTTAATTTCTTGAATGAGAATGTCACAGATGCCGTTGTTCAACACCACAAATTGTTCGACTACCAGGGTGGGCACACTGAATTGTGAAAATAAATCATATTGTACGGATGTTTTAAATGTATGTTTAACAATCCACTTTGTTTGCATGTTCTGTTGCATGTTAATTTTTTTTATTAATTCCTTTTTATGTCATTTGCACCTAATCTACTCTGGACACTGTGCATTATATGTAAAACACATTTTAAACGTGCTTGATATTTTCAAAGATTATACGATAATAAAGATTCTCATTTTGAAACCGTGTGATGTAGTTTGAGCTGAGGTGTGAACGTCAATGCAAATTCAACAGAAGTATAACAAACAAAACATTTGTATTTTTGTTATGACTCCATTACAATACATTTCTATGGATTCATAGCACCTAATGGTATTCAACATAATTACATCGAACAAATGGCCAAATGAATCTGTTAATCTGAAGTGGTTGGAAATGTACAATATAAAACTGGTGTTATTCTTTTAATGGCCGATTCAACATGGACTACTTCCTAGGACCTAGAATGTGATAAACAAATACATGCTCTGGAGAAGGGATTGCTGACCAGATTTGGTCCAACCAGTCCTCACGGCTCAGACTTTCGACAGAGTTGTTTGCATTTCTGTGCTGGCTTGATTCCAGCTGAGACTGAGCTGACTGTTCATATGAAAATGTGATGTCAATAATTAGTGTCAATGGTAAAACAAAATCAAACTAATATGTTTTTAGTTATGAGTAAAATGAGAATCAAGTTCATTCAGCGGATATAAATATAAAAAGGTAAATCAGTGCATTTTGTGATCAAAGCAATGTGTGAATGTAAAATATATTGATACATAAACAGTGATATATATATATAGCTAACATACATAAGCAACAGTGCACAGTGGCTGTTATGTTATGTGCGAACACTTGATGTAAAGCAGAATAATACTGAATGTTAAGAGCAAAACCCTCAACTAAACCTCATCATTTACAATTGGTTGAGGGTCAGTATTAGTGAAGTGGCTTTGGCACTTATACCTGAATAAAACAAACACACTTTTAAAAATGTAATAACTGAAGCAGTACACACACGCAATCAATTTAATCAATAATTTGATTGATTAATAACTTAAGCAGTGCGTACACACGGGCATCTTTGGTTGTTTCAGCTGTATGTTCTTGGTATGGTCAGTTAAACATGTTTGGTGTATAATTATAGCTGAGGTAATAAGTTAGAGAGAAAGCACCATATCAAATAGGACAAACAATTAAAAACAGCATTTACATGTATATTTCATATCGCTGTTGACTTTATGGCAGGGATTTTTTTCTTAACACAGGACACTTGCTCTCCACTTGAAATGTTCACACAGTCCTTCAGTCCTCCCAAGCCAGAGTTCGGGGGATTAGGATGAAGCTGCCCCATAGACGCTGATCTAAGGTTAGTTTTGCGTTTCCCCTTCATGGCTTAAGTTAGGAATTGAGGAGGGTAAGCTAGATCTGTGCCTAAGGCCAAAGGCAATTACTTCCTGAATTGTGTTTGGCAGGGGGGTATGGTCACAGGAAATGACATCACAGGGTCAACAGGGATTTAGGGTGAGGCAGGTCACAGGTTCTTCATGCAGACCTGACAACGGCTGATGCGTGAGAGGAGTTGGCCTGCTTTCAGGGTCTCTGAGGCAGGCTCGGCATGGAAGGACTCTTCGATGGTGGTGAGCCAGAAGCTGTGTTTGTTGGCAAAGTAGTGGCAGGTGCCCTTGGCCCCGTTACACTCAATGAAGGGCGTGGTACGGAAGTCCTCCAGACAGGAACCAGGGGACGACAGAGACTGACCACCACCCTCGTCACCTGCTGCCGTGTGCTGTGGGGAGAGGGAGGGATAAGAGAGGTTGTATGAACACTGATATGAATGTCTTATTCAACCTCCTACCTACGCCATTTACATTCCCATGACGTGAAAGAGCTGAACAGATTAAAGCAAATTCCCAGTAGGCTTCAATCATATTGCTTTCAGATTAGTAGAGATGAAGAAACAGACAAGGAGAGGAGGGCACTTTAGATTGTGTAGAACAGGAAGGAAAGACTCACCATGAGGAAGGAGTAGCCAATCCACAAGCTGCGCCAGCCAGCAGGGCATTGTGGGATGGTGATATCCTGGCTGTGCACGGCGATGGCGACGGACGGAGCTTCGCACACAGAGCAGCGGCTGATGTAGGGTTTGATCTCACCTTCCTCCACGGGCATCATGGGAAGGGGCGCGGTGGTGGACAGCCAATAGGATTTGTCGTTGCGGCTGGCGTAGTAGCAGACGTCTCCAGGGTTGCAGTACAGGAAGGGCATGGTGTTGAAACGAGGGAGGCAGGAGCCCGCCAGACCTGGGATCAACAGATCAATTCAATCAACCAATTAAGCAATTAAGCAATAAATGTATTCATATATAATTATGATACTGAGCTACAGTCACTACAGACAAACTTGAGACATCCTTACTTTGTTCTATCTGCCAATCCAATCAAATCTGAATAGATACGAGTACAACCCAATAATGGTGTGGTGTTTATTTGAATTTCCTGTCTTTTAGTTTTTCTTATCTCTTTCTCACCTAGGTCCTGGTTGTGGGCTTTCTCCTGGCCCTCGAAGTACAGCAGACTGTAGCCGTCCCACAGCTTCGACATGCCCACGGGGCACATGGGGGTCTGCTCTGATTGGCTGTGCTTCACCAGCAGGTATCCCACGCTCACACTGCGGCCCGGCATGCCAGGCAACCCTGTAGTACCTGGGTTACCACGGTGACCTAGGGGTCAGAGAGAGAGAGGTTTAAATGCATCTGTGTGTAATGTTAAAATTATGTGCAATGTTTTTTTCCCCTAAATGTTTGTGTGTTAAAATTAATTTACATTAAATACATAACACTTTCAGGTCTAATAAATTGCACCACCATGAAAACTAAATGGAATACAGGATTTAATTCAATTTCAGACCCTTTATCAGTAAGCTAATTACAGAACTAAGTGCTGTAATTCTAATATGCCTTGTCGCCCTGGCACGCCTGCCATACTGTACCTACCTTCCACGCCCTGCAGACCAAGATGGCCCCTCCCTCCAACATTCCCACGGTACCCAGGGGTACCTGGTCTGCCACCCAGCCCTGGCATCCCCTTCTGCCCCTGGGGTCCGAAGTAGCCTGGAGGAGGGAGGGGAGATGGGGAATAGGGGTAAGGAAGTAGGAAAATGGGGAAAGAAAGGTCAGAGAAAAGTTAGCCAATCCCACAGAAGCAATTGTATATAGAACAGTATTTTATATTGACAAGTATACAACACTGTAACACAGTAACAATTGAGATTATCCTACCTGGATCTCCAGGGGGTCCTTTCGGGCCGGTCTCCCCTCGTACACCCTCTGGTCCTTGGATGCCCTGAGGACCTGGAGCACCCCTCTCTCCTGGCATCCTGGGGGGTAGTGGGGCTGGGCCCTGGTTACCTGGGGCTCCTGGATAACCTGCAGGACCAGACCAGGCAACACACAGATTGTACGTGCGAAACAGGCAACTTCCATGATAATGTAGGTGATTTTCAGGTGAATTATAGTAATGTGCAGAGTGATACCAAACAGAGGGAGATGACATCATTACCTGTGAGTCCAGTATTTCCTTTTGGGCCGGAAGGACCTCGGTCTCCTTGGAAACCAGACCTACCAGGAATTCCCATCATCCCTTGATCTCCCTTCACACCTTTGAGACAAAAGACATGGCTGTTACTTTTACTGTTTCAGTGCCAAGTTAAACAGCTCAACATTCCCTGCCTGTCAAAAGTCAAACAGACAGCCATCTAAAATGGATAACAAAACATCATTCTGGATTGTATTTTGGAATTTCTCCTCTATCCTATAACCATACACTCTTATGAAAAAGGGTTCCAAAAGGGTTCTTTGGCTGTCCCCATAGGATAACCCATTTTGGTTCCATGTAGGAATTCCTACATTTTGGAATTCCAAAACACAATCCAGAATTTGGTTTTGTTATCCTACGGGGACAGCCGGTTCTAGATAGCACCTTTTGTTCTAAGAGTGTATGATCCGTACCTTTCTTCCCAGACACTCCGCTCTGTCCTTTGTATCCTGATGGTCCCTGATCCCCCTGCTTTCCTTTCAGACCAGGGAATCCAGGGAAGCCATACTGGCCAGCTAAACCCTTCTCTCCGTACGGAGAGGGCTCACCAGGGAAACCACGGGTCCCAGGGAAACCTGCAAAACAGAACAAGCATTATTAACACACAAAACACTTCACACACAACACATCCCAGAGGATAAATACTCAAGTCAGTTAATCTACTCTAAATCTACACATTCCACTCCGTCATTGTCTACTCCACCTGACTGTCCTTTGGGTCCAGGGAAGCCAGGGTCTCCTGATGGTCCGGGTCTGTCTGAGGTGCCCTGTGGCCCTTGGGGGCCCGGAAACCCTGGGGGTCCCACCTGGCCCTGGTCACCTGAGGACAAGAAGAGAAGAGGAAGACAAGAAGAGAAGAGGGAGGTCTTAGACACTATAAAACACAAAATGTCCTCCAAATTTTGTAACAAAAAGATGCAATGTTTCTTTAGGAGCAGTGACTAACCTGGTTGTCCTTGAACTCCCTTCAAACCCAGCGATCCTGGTGTCCCGACCTCGGAGTTGGGTATACCTGTCTCTCCCCTCGCTCCCTTAGAACCGGGGTCACCTGGGGTTCCAAAGTTATCCTGACCTGGAAGTCCAGGGATGCCCTTCTGACCCTTCAGCCCATCCAGTCCGAATATACCCTTTAGTCCAGGGAAACCTGCAGAGAGGAGCAGATCAAACACAGTGGTAAGGCAAAGGTTTTGTGTGTGCACACCCATGTGTGTGTGTGTGTGTACCTCTCTGTCCGGGGAAACCTGGTTGTCCATGTGTGCCTGATTCTCCGGGGACCCCAGGCCATCCCTTCGTACCCTGGTTGCCTGGAAACCCTTGTTGACCATCAGATCCTGGAGACAACAACCACAGAGAGTCAGACTGGTAACAGTCAGACACAGGCAATGAATGACACTCATTCTAATAATGTGAGCAACAGGGCAGGAAGTCAAGTCTCTTACCTATAGGTCCTCCTGTGCCAGGTTCACCTGGCCCCCCCTTCATGCCCTCGATACCATGGAAACCTCCACCGCCCCTGTCTCCCGGAATCCCAATGTAGCCCTTCTGACCTGTAGGGAGAGACAGAGAGCATCAGGAACACTGTTACCATGGTAACACTTCTCAGAGAGCATCTTACATAGACTCATTTTCTTAATCTGCACTGATCTGAGAACATAGAATAGGTAAAAGCAATATGGTGGAGGCCTACCAGGTATTTGCTCTCATTAGTCCATGCAGATGTAGGATCTTAATTTGACCAGTTTTGTAGCAGGAGTAAAATAATCCTGAAGCAGGATGATTTGATTATATGTATATCAAAAAAGTGATAATTTCTAACAGGAAATTCGTTTTGATAAGCTACAGTAGACTATAGTTTAGGTGTGATATCTAGTGAGAGAAAGAGAACTGCGGGTTTTCAGTGAATTTATGTAAAGAGGATCATTTGAATTTCCTGCGACAACAGAGTGATCAAATAAAGATACAACATCTGTGGTTCCTAGTGCAAATGAAGGAAGCCAGCCTCAATGAGTGACTCACCTGAAACCCCAGGGAAACCATCCTCCCCCCTCAGTCCTGTGGATCCGGGCATGTCGATTACGTCACCCCCCTCACCTGGAAAAGGAAACAGTGACACGTATTTCAGCGAGTACCTTTTACGACTAATTCTTTCTTCTGTGGAACTGTTAAATAGGCCTGGGACTTTTGCTTCAAGTCCAAGTGCTTAACAAGACAAGATTTAACTGAGTTGAAACTGCTGGAAAGTGGAGTTTGGATGACTACTGGCGTCTACGGTACTGTACTTATCCATGAGTTTTGGGACAGACAGGGGGCGTCATACCTTTGACACCCTTCACTCCTGGATCTCCTGAGGATCCGTAGGCACCGGGGTTACCTTTATCCCCCTGAAAAACACACACATAGAGATACAGCATTTATTTGCAATTTTTTTTGGGGGGGGGGTAGATCAGCGTTAATATTGTAGATAGATTGTAATTTCCATCAATGTAATTGTCTGCATCACTTCCAATCCCCCATATGTTTTTTTCTCGCAAATATATATATATATATATATATATATATATATATAAATTATATATACATACACATACATACACATACATACATACATATATATACCCTTTTTAAAATGTTATTTTCCTTTATTACTTTCGAACCCCACCACCCCTCCCCTAATTGGAGTAAACTAGTGAATAACAATGCTTAGGCCTCTACTTCCAGCTTATACATACTATATACATTGTATGGACACAACCAATTTTCCCCTACCCTCAACTTCTCTGATCATTTTCATGATGTCCATCTGGTTTGCCTCTACATGCCATATCCCCTAAACTGTGCTCTTTCACAAAAGTTCTCAACCTATATACTTATTATGGACACAGTATGTTTTACATTAGTTATTTTGTTGTTATTAGCCCCAACCAGCTCCATTCAACCCCTCCCATCTATCTCTTAACACCATCCATATTGGATTTCTACTTGCCATATATTTCTCAACTGTACTGTGATGTTTCACAAAAGTTCTCATTGTTTCTACAGATTGTAAATTTAAAATAAACATTTTTGCTAAAAGTATTATTACATTATTGATCGATTGACTATGACTTTTCAGATCACCCAATAGTGCTATAGAGATACAGCATTAGATCGGACAGAGAGTCTGTTCTAACCTGGTTGTTGAACATGTTTAGCATGATAACTACAGGTGCTGGCTGCAGCAGAGACACAATGGAAACCAGACAACATGGTCTCACCCTGTGACCAGACATCCCGGGAAAGCCACTGATTCCGTTTGATCCGGTTGGACCCGGCATTCCTTTTGGCCCCGGAAGTCCCTGCGCTCCTGGGTTGCCTGGGAAACCCTTCTCATCGCTGGGGTCTCCGGGAACGCCGTGGTAACCCTCCATTCCCGGAACACCGGGAAAACCTTTAGGACCTGTAGAAGAGTGAGAGGGAAGGTAAAGAGGGGATCAGAATGAGAGAAATGAAAAGGAGGCTGAGGAGGACAGTATGTGAATAAAGAAGAGAGGGGGATTGGGAGGACATGAAGCCTGAATATCCCTACTCACCTCTGGGTCCAGTGAATCCGATCTGCCCTGGGATTCCATCTTCTCCCTTTGTCCCCTTCATGTCTTTGATGATCTGACGAGGGATGTGGGGCTTCTCGCCAGTTGGACCCCTCAGACCACGGTCACCTAGGAGACAGCGGGGGTGAGAGTGAGTGTCAAATCAGATAGAAGGATCTAAAGAGAAAGCGAGGGACAGGGAAAGAGAGCAGTGGAGCACAAAAACACACACAATTCTAACAGCTGTTCAGTCTCACCCTTTGAACCATAGTAGCCCATGTTTCCTTTCTGTCCAAATTCGCCGGGAATGCCAGTCTCTCCTTTCTGTCCAGAGAAGCCCTTCAGGCCCGACTCACCGGGCTGTCCTCCAAACCCTGACATGCCACGAGAACCTTTGATACCTGGAACAGGAAGTGACATCACAGGTCAGGAGGAATGTCCTCACAGCAGCATCTGGTTATGATATACACTGAATATACCAAACATTAAGAACACCTTCCTAATATTGAGTTGCACCACCTTTTGACCTCAGAACAGCCTAAATTTGTTGGGGCATAGACTCTACAATGTTGGCCCATGTTGACTCCAATGCTTCCCACAGTTATGTCAAGTTAGCTGGATATTATTTGGGTGGTGGACCATTCTTGAAACACACGGGAAACTGTTGAGCGTGAAAACCCCAGCAGCGTTGCAGTTCTTGACACACTCAAACTAATGTTTTGTATACTCAGTGTATTTCATCATTCCTCACTGCAAAACTCTAGTGTGACATTACATCCTCATATCAACTATTCATCAGAAAATGACATGTGGAATGTGATCAGAACATTGGACAGAACATGACTCCACTGTGTATAATAAGTTACCCTTGAACCCTGGCAGACCAGAGTGTCCTGTAGGTCCTGGCACTCCGGGGTCACCCTGCTCGCCGGTGTTTCCCTCAGCACCCAGACTACCAAACTCCCCCGGTGTCCCCTTCAGTCCTATTGGCCCTGGGGTGCCAGGATCCCCCTGATCACCCCTGTCTCCGCTCAAACCTGGAAGAGACACATACACAGTGTATTAGGTTCTTCATCTTCAAAGCAAACAGAAACAAGTTAAGAAAGAAAAGTTAGTCAGTTGTGTGTCTGACCTGGTTGTCCAGTGCTTCCTGTTGGTCCAGGGACACCAGCCTGTCCGGGTACACCTGGCCAGCCGTACATCCCAGCAGCTCCCGGTCTTCCTTTCTCCCCCTGCAGACCTGAAGGACCCACGTCGCCCTTGAACCCAATCATCCCAGGCATGCCACCCATCCCTGAGAGAGAGGGGCAGAGAGAGGCCATTACAATAACTATACAGTGCATTCGGAAAGTATTCAGACCCCTTGACTTTTTCCACATTTTATTACGTTACAGACTTATTCTAAAATGGATTTCATTGTTTTTCCCCCCTCATCAATCTACACACAGTACCCCATACTGACAAAGCAAAAACACGTTTTTAGAATTTTTTGCAAATGTATAATAAAAAACTAGGAAATATCACATTTACATAAGTATTCAGACCCTTTACTCAGTGCTTTGTTGAAGCACCTTTGGCAGCGATTACAGCCTCGAGTCTTCTTGGGTATGACGCTACAAGCTTGGCACACCTGTATTGGGGAGTTTCTCCCATTCTTCTCTGCAGATCCTCTCAAGCTCTGTCAGGTTGGATGGGGAGCGTCGCTGCACAGCTATTTTCAGGCCTCTCCAGAGATGTTTGATCGGGTTCAAGTCCGGGCTCTGGCTGGGCGACTCAAAGGCATTCAGAGACTTGTCCCGAAGCCACTCCTGCGTTGTCTTGGCTGTGTGCTTTGGGTTGTTGTCCTGTTGGAAGGTAAACCTTCGCCCCAGTCTGAGGTCCTGAGCGCTCTGGAGCAGGTTTTCATCAAGGATCTCTCTGTACTTTGCTCCATTCATCTTTCCCTCGATCCTGACTAGTCTCCGTCCCTGCCGCTGAAAAACATCCCCACAGCATGATGCTGCCACCACCATGCTTCACCGTAAGGATGGTGCCAGTTTTCCTCCAGACGAGACGCTTGGCATTCAGGCCAAATAGTTCAATCTTGGTTTCATCAGACCAGAGAATCTTGTTTCTCATGGTCTGAGAGTCCTTTAGGTGCCTTTTGGCAAACTCCAAGAGGGTTGTCATGTGCCTTTTACTGAGGAGTGGCTTCCTTCTGGCCACTCTACCATAAAGGCCTGTTTGGTTGAGTGCTGCAGAGATGGTTGTCCTTCTGGAAGGTTCTCCCATCTCCACAGAGGAACTCTGGAGCTCTGTTAGTGTGACCATCGGGTTCTTGGTCACCTCCCTGACCAAGGCCCTTCTCCCCCGATTGCTCAGTTTGGCTGGGCAGGCAGCTCTAGGAAGAGTCTTGGTGGTTCCAAACTTCTTCCATTTAAGAATGGTGGAGGCCACTGTGTTCTTGGGGACCTGCAAACCTGCACTGTCAACTGTGGGACCTTATATAGACAGGTGTGTGCCTTTCCAAATCATGTGCAATCAATTGAATTTACCACAGGTGGACTCCAATCAAGTTGTAGAAACATCTCAAGGATGATCAATGGAAACCGGATGCACCTGAGCTCAATTTTGAGTCTCTTAGCAAAGGGTCTGAATACTTAAATAAGGTATTTCTGTTTTTTATTTTTAATACATTTGCAAAAAAAAAAGGGGTATTGTGTGTAGATGCATGAGGGGAAAATACAATTTGATCAATTTTAGAATAAGGCTGTAATGTAACAAAATGTTGAAAACGGGAAGGGGTCTGAATACTTTCTGAATGCACTGTACATAACCACTCTTGAAAAGGTGGAGAAATTGTAGTTTTTCATCCTGCAGTACGCTGGTAAGTTATTGTATTAGTACCCACCTGGGTAGCCCTCGTTTCCAGGTTCTCCGCTGAATCCTTTTGGTCCCTGCTCTCCAGGAAGACCCACTTCTCCAGGTTGTCCAGTCGACGCGCCCCAGATCTCCCCGTGAGGTCCCTTCTCTCCTGGCTCCCCGTTCCGACCTTGTTGACCTGGGAGACCTTGGGTTCCAGGATTACCCTTTGAGCCGGGCTGACCCAGGTCTCCACGGGGGCCGATAAAACCTGGGAGAGAGGACCAGACCATCAGTATTAAAGCACTAGGGGGGGATTCCGACCCGAGTTAAGTGTGTGTAAATGGAACATAATTCCCTTTTTATGCACTTTTCTCTCTATGCATATTCTGACCTTGAACTTAAGCATGAGAATGGCATGCTATTCATCAGCTATTCGTTTGGGGTGGTGATAGAATAAATGAAGGTGTGGTGGAGTTGTGTCTACAGATATTCTGACCTTGACTTAATTCCGTAATAATTCCACCATCTTTACGCGCGAGGAAACCATGAATAAGGTGTACTTTTTTCCAATAGAAATAACACCATTATCCATGCACTGTAATTTACAACTTGATAAGAGCTATTGATAAGAGCTAGGTAAATGAGTAATCCATTTGGATAAGGGAATTGTAAATATAAATTACACTTGTTTTAGATCTATTTGACCTTATAATTGCTAGAAAAACGTGAAACCAGTCATTTGGCAGCAAACTGAAGCATATCAACATATCAACTTTCCCACAGTAAAGTTTATGAAATGCGTAAAAAAAAAAATAATAAAAAAAAAAATATATATTGCAGATAGATTGTAACTTCCATCAATGTAATTGCATCACATTCAATCCCCCATATGTTTTTTTTCTCTCGCATATATATATATATATATATATATATATATATATATATATATATATATATATATACACTGCTCAAAAAAATAAAGGGAACACTTAAACAACACATCATAGATCTGAATGAATTAAATAATCTTATTAAATACTTTTTTCTTTACATAGTTGAATGTGCTGACAACAAAATCACACAAAAATGATCAATAGAAATCAAATTTATCAACCCATGGAGGTCTGGATTTGGAGTCACCCTCAAAATTAAAGTGGAAAACCACACTACAGGCTGATCCAACTTTGATGTAATGTCCTTAAAACAAGTCAAAATGAGGCTCAGTAGTGTGTGTGGCCTCCACATGCCTGTATGACCTCCCTACAACGCCTGGGCATGCTTCTGATGAGGTGGCGGATGGTCTCCTGAGGGATCTCCTCCCAGACCTGGACTAAAGCATCCGCCAACTCCTGGACAGTCTGTGGTGCAACGTGGCGTTGGTGGATGGAGCGAGACATGATGTCCAAGATGTGCTCAATTGGATTCAGGTCTGGGGAATGGGCGGGCCAGTCCATAGCATCAATGCCTTCCTCTTGCAGGAACTGCTGACACACTCCAGCCACATAAGGTCTAGCATTGTCTTGCATTAGGAGGAACCCAGGGCCAACCGCACCAGCATATGGTCTCACAAGGGGTCTGAGGATCTCATCTCGGTACCTAATGGCAGTCAGGCTACCTCTGGCGAGCACATGGAGGGCTGTGTGGCCCCCCAAAGAAATGCCACCCCACACCATGACTGACCCACCGCCAAACCGGTCATGCTGGAGGATGTTGCAGGCAGCAGAACGTTCTCCACGGCGTCTCCAGACTCTGTCACGTTTGTCACATGTGCTCAGTGTGAACCTGCTTTCATCTGTGAAGAGCACAGGGCGCCAGTGGCGAATTTGCCAATCTTGGTGTTCTCTGGCAAATGCCAAACGTCCTGCACGGTGTTGGGCTGAAAGCACAACCCCCACCTGTGGACGTCGGGCCCTCATACCACCCTCATGGAGTCTGTTTCTGTCCGTTTGAGCAGACACATGCACATTTGTGGCCTGCTGGAGGTCATTTTGTAGGGCTCTGGCAGTGCTCCTCCTGCTCCTCCTTGCACAAAGGCGGAGGTAGCGGTCCTGTTGCTGGGTTGTTGCCCTCCTACGGCCTCCTCCACGTCTCCTGATGTACTGGCCTGTCTCCTGGTAGCGCCTCCATGCTCTGGACACTACGCTGACAGACACAGCAAACCTTCTTGCCACAGCTCGCATTGATGTGCCATCCTGGATGAGCTGCACTACCTGTGCCACTTGTGTGTGTTGTAGACTCCGTCTCATGCTACCACTAGAGTGAAAGCACCGCCAGCATTCAAAAGTGACCAAAACATCAGCCAGGAAGCATAGGAACTGAGAAGTGGTCTGTGGTCACCACCTGCAGAACCACTTCTTTATTGGGGGTGTCTTGCTAATTGCCTATAATTTCCACCTGTTGTCTATTCCATTTGCACAACAGCATGTGAAATGTATTGTCAATCAGTGTTGCTTCCTAAGTGGATAGTTTGATTTCACAGAAGTGTGATTGACTTGGAGTTACATTGTGTTGTTTAAGTGTTCCCTTTATTTTTTTGAGCAGTGTACATAGACATCCATACACATACATACATATACGCATATACATACATATATATATATACATACACATCCTTTAAAAAAAAAATATTTCCCTTTATTACTTTCCAACCCCACCATCCCTTCCCTAATTGGAGTAAACTAGTGAACAACAATGCTTAGGCCTCTACTTCATGCTTATACATACTATATACATTGTATATATGAAATGCGGTTGTTGCTAAGAATCATTAGTAACAGCTGATAATCTATATAAAAAAGACATGTACGCTAATGAAATCGTTACGGAGCGGAGCGCAGACCAAGCTGTAACAGTTTCAACCCGATGGTTATTGCAGACAAGTGCAGGCAATAGACAAGGGTATAGCCTACTCATTTACACTATTCTCCCTATTATAATTATATCTACACTAATCTTCCAACATTACCATGGGTTGAAGAACTGAATATGGCAACTTTCAGGATGAATCAAACCACTGTATTTTTTATTCATCAATATATTTTCTGCATAAAGTGTCTCCAAACCTGTTTTTTATGATTAATAAATACTTTCCTAACCCTAAATAATCTACAAGATCAGAGTATTTTAAAATGTACCAATTGGTGCTGAAACAGAGACGAATATGAATATATTTAGATGTCTTTCTTTCACTGATCCCTAATATTCTGAACCTGTTCTCTCGATATATTGTAGTCTGTCTACAAAATTCTAACTAAAAGGTACACCGTATTTAAAGGGATGGCTTAAGATAAATGTACTGAAAACCCTATTGAATGAAAACTCCATAAGAAAATCTGTTGGCCAGCAAACGGGTTCGCAAGGTAGCCACACCTGCAGAGCGTGTTATGTGACTGAATAAGGTAAGTCTGAATACCAAATACTGAGAAGTGCGTAGGAAAGGAAACACGTAAATGTTCTAAGTCTGAATCGGTCCCTAGGCCTATTGTACAAGTGCATCCATTACAAGTGGGAGTAAATGTACCTGTGATCTGCTGTGATGCTATGTGTATAAAGCATGCTCTATAATGCCCTTCAAGCCAATCAGAAATGAGTATTCAACAATGCCATGGTATAAGTGTCTGTAACTAGCGCAAAAAGGCTGCGTTTACACAGGCAGCCTAATTCTGATCATTTTTTCCAGTAATTGGTCTTTTGACCAATCAGATCAGCTCTTTCGCCATTGTAAACACAGCCATAGACTAGTATAACAGTTAAAGCAGCAAAATGATCACCTGGATATCCAGGTGACCCTCCTCTGCCTTGCTCTCCTATCTCTCCTTTGGCCCCCTCATCTCCAAGTGGACCTGTTGTTCCTTTCTGACCTGGGAGACCTGAAGCACAGACAAAAGAACATGCAGGAAGCTAGACATCAATTTGGTTCTTGACAGGAAAAGACAGAGCATATGACACATTTTCTGTTTTGCATTCTAAAAGCTTAAAAGGAACCTTCAGGAAACGTTACCTGGGAAACCCTCTAACCCGTGGGGTCCTGGTGGTCCTGGCATACCGGGTGGTCCGGGTAAGGCATCACAATCGCCTGAGTAAAAAAATAACAATTGTATCAACAATTACTATAAGAATGGTCAGTGTGGATTGTGAATCAGAGCATAGCAAAAATTAAATAACATACATATTAGCCAACTAACCGAAGATGAGACTATGAGGGGAAAAAACAGTTACTAATACACCAGTAAAAAACTCTAACTCTATACACAGTGACTGTAAGCTAACCCAAGACACAAAGGCTATGGAAGCAAAACACCAATCGTGAAGTAGAGTAACTTGATTAAAATGCTGTTAGTCCAGCTACCTGTGATGTCATTCTGTTCTCCATCTCCTCTCGGACTACAGCCAGACACTCCTTTCAATGGCAATGAGAAAGAGATAGAAAGAAAAAGAGAGGCATTTGAAATAAGTGTTGGAAAAATTTAAAGCATGATCTCAAACAAGTACTGCTGTGGCTGGTTTGAGGGATGCAGATGGACTGCTACTGGGCTCGTCTGGGGAGAGAGGTGAGGAAAGAAGAAAGTGGAAGTATCATTTCTCGCACACCCCCATTCATGACAAAGCCTTGGAGTGTACAACTACAACTAGTCTTTCTGTTGTCCCCACAAATAGCGGAAGTGGAGAGAGAGATAAAAGGAGAGGGAGAGAGAGAGAGAGAGAGAGAGAGAGAGAGAGAGAGAGAGAGAGAGAGAGAGAGAGAGAGAGAGACAGAGACAGAGACAGAGACAGAGACAGAGACAGAGACAGAGAGAGAGGGATGGAGAGAAAGAGAGAGAGATAGAGAGAGAGAGAGAGAGAGAGAGAGAGAGAGAGAGAGAGAGAGAGAGAATGAGTCAGAGTGATTGCGAAAGAGAGGGAGAGAGAGAGAGAGAGAGAGAGAGAGAGAGAGAGAGACAGAGAGAGAGAGAGAGAGGGGGGATAGAGAGAGAGAGAGAGAGAGAGAGAGAAAGAGAGAAAGAGAGAAAGAGAGAAAGAGAGAAAGAGAGAGAGAGAGAGGAGTCAGAGTGATTGGGAAAAGAGAGGGAGAGAGAGAGAGAGAAT